>NC_143479.1:34291447-34618500 GCF_027475165.1 Benincasa hispida
CATAACAACCAAGACTCGAGATAATATAAGAAGAGTCAAGATTAGCTAAAAATACACAAGAATGGCCAAGAACAAACAAGATTGGCCAAGAATAAGCAAGATTAGCCAAACAAGAATGGTTTATATTCCTACATCAGGTTGTAGCTTCAGAGTGTTGGGACTTCTTCCTCATTTCCCTTTCATGACAATGGCTCCTTTTTGTGGTTGACTAGCTTTTGTGCTATTTTATGGGGTCTTTGGAAAAGCAACAATAGAACTTTTAGAGGGCTTGGAGAGAGGTGTGGCCGTCGTCCTTGTAAGATTTCATACTTCTCTGTGGGCCTCCGCATGTAAAAGCTTTTTGTAATAACCTGTTAGGCCTCCGAGTGTAAAAGCTTGGAGTATTTTTTTAAATTAGAATGCTTTTATTTCTTTTCATAATATTTTTTGCAATATGTTGCTTACCTTTGGTATTTTGTATTAGTGCTTCTTACATAGGTTTCTTGAGCTTTGAGCATTAGTTTCTTTACATTGTTTCAATGAAGAGATTTGTTTCCTTTTCAAAACAAATTACACGTTAGGTCTTGTTATGCTTGATTGGAGTTTTCTTTTTTTTTTTTTTTTTGGGGGGGGGGGGGGGGGTTCATTTGATCTCAATAAAAGTTGGGTTAATTATAAAAAAAAATGTTAACACAGCTGGTTTTGAGTGGAATCCTGTCTCATTATCGTTTTCTGCTTAGGATTCTTGATTTGATTAAAGCTCAATTAGAAAAGAATCAAAAGATCATTAGAGGCCTTTTGTGAATGTTACCGTGTTGAAAGCTACAGAGAAGGGTGGTCTGGGATAGGAAAATTTGTTTGCAACTAGCCTTATTTTGCCAAGTTTGCAGTCTTTATTTTAGTTTCCTTTCATGTACTTTGAGCATTAGACTCATTTTTATTAATTCATTGAAAAGTCTGGTTTCTTTACAAAGAAAAAAAAAAAAAAAGAAAAGAAAATAACCCTTTGCAACTGCAAAAATTCTAAGAAAAATTTGCACGCGAGGCAAAAATTTTAGGAAAAAATTGCATCGGGATTTTTACTTTTGAATTGACATTGCATTGTAAATGGTTTATATTTTAGCAATACGTTATTACATATATCACTAAACATTTTCCATGATTTTTAGCCATCTAACTTGCTATATTTGTAATGATAATATGTGCTTTTGTCTTCTTGATCCTTGTCACACGATTTTATTTTTTTTGAATTTGTGGTACTGGTGTTTCCCTTTAATGAAACTCTTTTGACATAAAAATAAAAGATTTAAATTTTATTACCAGTTTTTTCTTCTTTGTTGCAGAATGCCAAAACAACTTCTTACAAAGCTGTCTAAAGATTATATTAAAAAAGATTTGGAAAATACGCAAAGAAAAAAGTTGGAGCAAAGTATTCTTCCAACTGTGGTGGAAGGTGTTAGTCTTGGAAATTTTTTAGATCAAGAAGCAGTTGATTTTGCCCGACGTATAAGTGAAGGTCTTGAAGATTCTAGGAGGCTGCAGAAGAACATGGAGGCTCGTCTGAGAAAGAACATGAAAAGGTTTGGTGATGAAAAACGTTTTGTTGTTAACACCCCAGAGGATGAGGTGGTGAAGGGTTTTCCAGAAGTTGAGTTGAAGTGGATGTTTGGCCATAAGGAAGTTGTGGTTCCTAAAGCTATTAGTCTTCAGTTATTCCATGGCTGGAAGAAGTGGCGTGAAGAAGCTAAGGCAGATTTGAAAAAAAACCTACTAGAAAATGTGGAATTTCGTAAAAAATATGTGGCCCAGAGACAGGTATGGTTAAACCATGCACTTAATTGATATGTATGGGATCTTTGTATTTCATAATAGAGCTTTATATTGCCATTATTTTTCTGTAAAATATTTTATTCAAACTTAGCTACCCTTAACATTTATGGTAAACTTTTTTTTCTTGACAAAGATATCGTTACCCTTGCAAGTAAGCAGCTATATTCTAATTGCAGGAACGCATTCTTCTTGACCGAGATAGAACTGTAGCAAATACTTGGTACAATGAAGAAAAGAAACGATGGGAAATTGATCCAGTGGCTGTTCCCTATGCTGTGACAAAGAGGCTAGTAGATCGTGCCCGAATACGGCATGATTGGGCTGCCATGTATATTACACTAAAAGGGGATGACAAGGAATTTTTCTTGGACACTAAGGCAATCCACAGATACATTGTGCTCTTTAATTGTAACTTATTTTTATAATTCTAATCTTGCTATCTCATTCAGGAATTTGAAATGCTATTTGAAGATTTTGGAGGTTTTGATGGGCTATATATGAAAATGCTCGCCTGTGGTATACCAACTACTATTCACTTGATGTGGATCCCATTCTCGGAATTGGATATCTATCAACAGTTCAGCCTGAGCTTAAGGTTGTCTCAGAGTTGCTTGAATGCATTGTGGAAAACTAGAGTTGTTTCGTATGGGAGAAGTTGGGTGTTCGAGAAAATAAAAAATATAAATGACGACTTAATGACAATGATTGTATTTCCCACTGTGGAGTTTTTAGTCCCTTATCCGGTATTAGATCTTTCATTTAATTGTTTGAGACTATTTGTTATTCAAGATATTTGTTTTTGTTTTATGTTTCCAACTATTGTTATTATTCTATGACAGTTGAGACTCCGGTTAGGGATGGCATGGCCAGAGGAAATAGATCAGACCGTTGGTTCTACATGGTACTTGAAATGGCAATCTGAGGCAGAAATGAATTTTAAATCTAGAAAAACAGATGGTTTCCGGTGGTTTTTTTGGTTTATGATTAGAAGTGCTATATACGGATATATTTTGTTTCATATCTTCTCCTTTATGAAGAGAAAAGTGCCAAGGCTTCTTGGCTATGGACCAGTTCGTAGGAATCCAAATTTGCGGAAGTTGGGGAGAGTGGTAACTTACTACTTATTGATTGTTAGTTATAGATATGCTTATGATTTGGACATGGTGTTGGTTAAGGCAACATGGAGAACTTGGGTGTTTGGGTCCCAACTTCAAGTGAGTGGAGTGGACTATTATAGCCCACTCCATGTTTGGGGCTCCAATCATAATAGTTGGTGTTTCCAATTATTATAACCTACAAATGATTATAATATTACTATTTTAAATCTCTCTTTATTATAATGTTTGCCATATATTATGATGTTTATTTCCTACTCATCATCTCTTTCCTAATTTGTTACAATATTTACTATTTACTACCTAGACTACAACAGTCTGCACTCATACACAGTCTATTATAACTTAGACTAAAATAGTCTATACCCTAAACACAAACTATTATAACTCATAGACTATAATAACCAACTCAACGCTTCAAACACTTTCTAAATTTTCTCTGTTGCCTTTTTCATCATAATGATGCATACATGGTGTCAAGATCTCATTGCCTCTATCATTTAATGCTTGTGTTCTGTGATGAGTATACTAATTGTTTTCACGACATTTTGTTTGAGAATACACTGGAGTCTTGGAATCATGCCATTACATCTTTTATGATAGGAATATCGATATCCTTTACATTAAGGACTTGGATATTTGGCTCATTATCTACTGTGTTGCAAATACTATACTTTTTTGACCACTTGTCAAACATTTTCACTTTATAATTTTTGCTGGCTAATGATGACTGTTTTAACTTTAAATATTTGCTGGCTATTAACAAGTTCTCATTCATGGATTTTATTCGTGCCGTGTGTCTCTGTCCTGAACCACAACAAAATGTTGATGATAAATATTGTGTAATTAACCTTTTTAGTCGCAGTGTTGGTTGTACTGAATGACCTTTTCTAATATTTTCTTTAGAGTTGGACCAACAATGGTTTCTATTTGCAGTTGGACACTCAGTTGACAATTCTAATTTCATTGCTATTCTGCAGAAATCCTATCTTAATTATAGGAAGAGGAAAATCAAACATAAGAAGCGGGCTGGTGTTGACCCAATTACACGTGCATTTGATAGAATGAAGGTTAGAGCCAAATGCTAGAGTTCCTACTGTTTTTCTTCTGATAACTTCTTAAATATATTTATGATCGGCATGTGATTTGCAGAGGGTGAAAAATCCACCAATACCTTTGAAAGATTTTGCTAGTGTTGAGTCAATGAGAGAGGAGATTAATGAAGTCGTGGCATTTCTACAAAATCCTCGTGCTTTTCAAGAAATGGGTGCACGTGCCCCTCGGGTATGTTTAACTGATGGTAGATAGCTAGTTCCTCAAATTCCTCTCGGACATATTTTCCTTCTATATTTCTACCTCAACAGTTTTTTTCTTTTTCTTTTTCCTTCTTTTTTTGGGGTTGAATTTCAACAGAAAAATGTTTTGGTAGTTTACGTTACTGGGTGATAGTATTACTCACTTGATTAAAGTGCCATATGGTGCTGGTTTGTGGTGGCCATTAGGAAGGCCAAAACTGTCGAAATTGTAAAACTCTTAGGTTTGAGAAAGAATCAGAATACTTTAGTCATTCACCAAAGATATGAATATATATACAAGTGTACAAAGCATAGAAAAGGAAAATATCACAAAAGGAAAATATCACAAAATATTTACAAGAATGGAAAATCCTAATTATAGAATTATAACACTCCCCCTCAAGTTGGAGCATATATGTTAATCATGCCCAACTTGTTACATAGATAATCTATACGTCTTACTCCAATGCTTTCGTGAAGATATCTCCTAATTGTTCTCCAGTCTTCACATATCCTGTAGATACCAACCCTTGTTGAATTTTCTCACGTACAAAATGGCAATCAACTTCAATATGTTTAGTCCTTTCATGAAATACTGGATTAGACGCAATATGAAGTGCTGCTTGATTATCACACCACAACTTTGTCAGTGTGGTGATTTCAAATCCCAACTCAACAAGAAGTTCATATATCCAAATCTATTCACACACAGATTGTGCCATTGCTCTACATTCTGATTCTGCACTTGAACGTGACACCACATTTTACTTCTTACTCTTCCAAGAAATAAAATTACCACCAACAAAAACACAATACCCTGAGGTTGATCTTTTGTCTTCTTTAGTTCCTGCCCAATCAGCGTCTGAGAAACATTCAATATTAGTATGACTATAATCCTTATATAATAAACCACGTCTGGGAGTAGCCTTCAAATAACAAAGAATCTGTTCCAATGCAGCCCAATGATCAACTGTAGGGCATGACATGTACTGACTCACAATACTTACTGAATAGGCTATGTCGGGTCGAGTCATTGTAAGGTAATTAAGTTTTCCCACTAACCTCCTATATCTTTCAGGATCTTTTAGCAATTCTCCATCTTTTGTGAGCTGTAAGTTGGGCATCATTGGGGTACTACCTGGCTTAGCCCCTAGCTTTCCTGTTTCAGTCAACAAGTCAAGTACATATTTTCTCAGTGATAATAGAATTCCTTTCTTGCTTCTTATTACCTCAATTCCTAAGAAGTATTTCAACATGCCCAAATCTTTTGTATGGAATTGACTATGAAGAAAGTTCTTTAGAGATTGGATACCTGAAGCATCATTACCAGTAATCACAATATCATCCACATATACAACTAACAAGATGACACCACCCTCAGATCTCTTAAAAAAGACTGAATGATTTGACCTACTCTTCCGCATTCCAAAGCTTTCAATCACCTGACTAAATTTACCAAACCAAGCTCGTGGGCTCTGCTTTAATCCATACAAGGATTTATGAAGGTGACACACCGTTCCATTCTCCCCCTGAGCAACAAACCCTGGTAGTTGCTCCATATACACCTCTTCTTGAAGATCACCATGAAGAAATGCATTTTTAATATCAAGCTGATGTAAAGGCCAATGATTGATTGAAGCTAATGAAATAAACAATCTCACAGATGCCATTTTTGCTACAGGAGAAAAAGTATTAGCATAGTCAACGCCATAAGTTTGTGCGTAGCCTTTCACTACGAAGCGCGCTTTTAACCAAGCAACAGAACCATCAGGATTGACTTTAACTACAAACACCCATTTGCAACCGATAGCCTTCTTTCTTGCAGGGAGAGAAACTAAATCCCAAGTACAATTATCATCTAAGGCAGTCATCTCCTCCACCATTGCGGCACACCAACCAGGATGAGACAAAGCCTCATGAATAGTTTTCGGGATGGATACAAACTCTAAAGATGCAATGAATGAACATGTGGAAGGTGACAAATGATTATATGAAACAAAAGAGGAAATAGGATGAGTACAAGTACGTTTACCTTTACGAAGAGCAATAGGAAGATCAACACTCGTTTCTGGATCCAATGACGAAGAAGACTCTGGTACAAGGCATGGAACTGGAGGAGGTTGTCATCGAGTATAGACCTTAACGATGGGAGGAAGAGATGAATCAGGAAGAGTAGAGATAGCCACAGGAAGAGATGAATCAGGAAGAGGATCGAAAAGAGAAATAACTGTGTAGACAAGGAAATCATCCTCTAATTCCTTATGCTCCCCCTGACTCTTATTCGAAGAGAAAGACGGTGATGAAAAAATGGGGTATGTTAAAAAAATGTGATATCAGGAGAGACTAAATATTTATTAAGACTAGGACAATAACACCGATACCCATTTTGGACACGAGAATAACCAAGGAAAATACATTTTAAGGACTTTGGATCCAGCTTGGTATGCTGAGGCCGAACATCCCGAACAAAGCAGGTACAACCAAATATTCTGGGATGAATGGGAAACAAATGTTGCTTGGGGCATAAAGTACGAAAAGGTATCACCCTTAAGAATGGAAGAGGGCATGCGATTTATTAAGAAACAAGCTGTGGAAACAGTATCAGCCCAAAAGGATTTTGGAACATGCATCTGAAACATCAAAGCTCTGGCTCTCTCAAGGAGATGACGATTCTTTCGTTTTGCAACCCCATTTTGAGATGGAGTATCAACATAAGAAGATTGATGAAGAATACCATGGGCATCTAAATAAGACTTGAGTATATGAGAGAAATATTCCTTAGCATTATCACTCCGTAGGATTTAAGAATACCACTAAACTGAGGTTGAATTTCGGCATGGAAGTTACGAAAATGAGAAAGTAACTCAGAACGACTTTTCATTAAATATAACCACGTAACACGAGAATAGTCATTGACAAATGTAACAAAATACCTAAACCCTCCTTTGGACTCAACAGGACAGGGACCCCAAACATCAGAATGGACTAATTCAAAAGGAGCACTAGCTCGTTTATTGACTTGAGGATACGAACTCAAACGATGAAATTTAGCAAATTGACATGACTCACAATCGAAAGAAGACAAATGTTGAAGTTGTGGACGAAGACTCTTCAACACAGAGATAGATGGATGACCCAAACGACAATGCTCTTCAAAGGGAGACGACACGCTAGAGCATGTGATGGCCGTAAGTGTCTGTGGTTCAAAGATGTAAAGACCTCCAACTTCCCGCCCTTTACCAATGGTCTGTTTCGTCGTAAGATCCTGAAATAAGCAATAACCAGGGAAAAAGGAGATGCAACAATGAAGATCACAAGTGAATTTATTGACCGAAATCAAATTAAACGAGAAATTTGGTAAATTTAAAACTGATGACAAAGAAATTGATTCAGTGAGATGGACGGTTCCTGATCCTAAAACAGGAGTGGAGGTTCCATCAGCTATAGTGACATTAGGTGAAGAGGTAGATGTACAAAGGGTAGAGAATAAACTGGGGTTACCTGGCATATGGTCTATAGCGCCAGAGTTAATGACCCATTTTGACGTGGAGGAAAGAAGGCATTTAGAACTGTTACCTGTCTCTGCGATGGTCGTAATGGGAGTAGAAGATGATGCCCTCAATGACTCTTGATACTACTGAAATTTAGCAAACTCCCCTGCAGAAATCGTAATTGACTTGTCAAGATTATCAGGAGTAGAGGTGACATGTGCAGAGGGTGATGACATCCTCTGACCCTTATTCAACAATCTTCTGCATTCACGTTTCGTATGGCCAGGTTTATGACAATAATAACAAACAACACCTCCTGGATTTGATCTCCATGAATAGTAGTTGGATCCATTCAACTTGTGTTCAGTTACTTTTGACACCATAGGAACAATCTCAGACATTACTGGTTTCTTATCAGCCATTACCTCAAAAAGTAGACATCGGACAGCAAAGAATCAAATCCTAATTTACCGAAGTGATGTCTACACAAGAAATGAGTATATCTATATATCCCAAACAAAGACACCACCAAGAAGAGCCAACAACACCGAGGAAACCTCACTGAAGACGGACGAAAAAACGGCGGCGCATGGACGGACAGCAGGCTGGAATAGGGGCCGCGTGAGCCTCACGCGCTGGTCAGATGGCAACCGGACTTTGGGGGTTTTGTAGATCAGTGGCTGGGCTTCTCTTTGGAATAGGCGGTGTCGAAAAAACAGCTTTTTTTTTTTTTTTCCGGCAGCGGCGGCGAACGAACCGAAGATGGCGACTGTGAGTAAACTCACCTCTCCACAAAACCCTAAACGTATCACAAATGGGTTCTAAATTCTCAAACCCTAAGATTCACAAAAACCCTAAGTTTATTTAGAGAGCTCCCATGTAAATCTCTTAGGTTTGAGAAAGAATCAGAATACTTTATTCATTCACCAAAGATACGAATATATACAAGTGTACAATGCATAGAAAAGAAAAATATCACAAAAGGAAAATATCACAAAATGTTTACAAGAATGGAAAATCCTAATTATAGAATTATAACAGAAATGTTTAGAAGGGATTTCCCTCTCCATTCTTTGGGAAAACAAACAGAAATTTCCATGAAAAGTTACAAAAGTAACATCCGAAACAAGGGTCTACTACATCCAATTTAACAATCAAAGAAACAAAAGACTATCAGCCCACCCAAACTAACAGCTCAAACTGAATTATTTTTTGGTTCTTATTTTTCTTCATTAAAGCCCCTTTATCTAATAGGGTGCTCTTTTGTGTGCTTGGTTTTCTGGATGCCCCTGCCCTTAGTTCCTTTATTTTTTTCTCGATGAAAGTTAGCTTCTAAAAAAGAAAAAAAAAAGAAAGGTAAAGAAAAACTGAATTACATAGAAAAGAACTACAACTAGGAAAAATTTCAAGAGGAAGAATTATTGCAAAAATATTTAGAAAGCTGCTGCCTGTTTAATAAAATCAAATCTCTCTAGCTTCTTCTTGGTGTTCTCTAAGTCTTATGCTAATCATTTCATTCAAGATATTTGTTTGAATTGGAATGCTTTTATTTTCTTAGTTTAAGTATTGCTTTTGTCATCATTTGTATTATTTCCATCATCTCTTGTATCTTGCATTTTTGAGCGTTAGTCTCTTGTCATTATATCAATGAAAGTCTAATTACTTTTCCAATAGAA
The DNA here is from genome assembly GCF_027475165.1 of Benincasa hispida. Taxonomy (NCBI): domain Eukaryota; kingdom Viridiplantae; phylum Streptophyta; class Magnoliopsida; order Cucurbitales; family Cucurbitaceae; genus Benincasa; species Benincasa hispida. The sequence goes on from NC_143479.1 coordinate 34,300,834, forward strand.
AAAAAAACTCTCTTCCCATCAAAACTTCCATTTTTCAAAATTTTTTGAGTTTCTTTCCCACCAAGTGTACCAATTACCAAAACAAGCCTTAACTGAATCAATCCATCAATTTGGAGTCCGTTTTCCTAGTTTTCCTTCATTTTCTTTTTTGCGAACTTTCTTTTTGCATGCCCTTTTATTCTTTCGTTTTTCTCAAGGAAAGTTTCAGGATCCATCAAAAAATGTTCGCCTGTTTTTTGATACATTTTCTGCTGTAAGATTAAAAGGCCATGCTTGTCGAACTTCTGAAGCAATGCTGCTGAAACATTTGTGCTGTAATGACCATGAAGATATGGTCGATATCTTTTTTTAACCTTCAAACATAAAATGCATCCATGAGGATTCATCCATCTTTTTTTTTTCCCTTCTTTTTAAACATCCATTCACTTCGAGACTTTCAGCAGACTTGTTAGATGCATTTAATTTTCATCCTTACCCCCATCCTAGTATTGTTGGTCAATTTATCGTGCAAACTTTTATGGTCATTGATCTTTTTTTAGGGGAAACAAATCTTTTCATTGATATAATAAAATTATTAAAAGTTCAAATATTGAGAGAAAAAGCAGAAAATAAAAATAAAATACAGAAAAACAAAGGCATTCCAATTTAAGTATACATTATGGATCGAATAATTTGTATAAAATTTAAAGGGGGAACACCAAAAAGAAGCCATGAGCTGAGTGTGTTGTGGTCATTGGTATTAAAAAAAGAAAGTCTAAAAGTTACATGTTTGTGGTGCTCTGTTTTGGAAAATGGAGTTGGAGCTAGAAGAAATGATCAAAATGGAAAAGAAGAATAGTGCTTCCTTTTGGGATTTTATTTTATTTTCAGCTTTCTCCTGGTGCCTCAAATCTAACGGTTTTAATTTGTGTTTTTTTTTTTTTCCTTTCTGGTAATTACTCCATGTCTACAATAGGAGAGTGATTCTGAATGTCGTATGGCTGGTTTACTTTTGTAATTTCATTACCTTCACCGAAATGTTTTCTTATTTAAACAAACATGAGATGGTAAGTCTCTTAATATAGAGGGTCAACAAATAATAGACTGTGTCTTGTTCTGCGTTATCAATCAGATTTCCTTCCATATTTGGATACCACACGTTGAGTTGCAGTGTTTGCTAAAACAATTCTTATGTCTCCTCATGGTTTGAGCATCTTATTGCAGGGGGTCTTAATTGTTGGTGAGAGGGGAACAGGAAAGACATCTCTTGCACTGGCCATAGCTGCAGAAGCAAAAGTACCAGTTGTTACAGTTGAAGCCCAAGAATTAGAGCCTGGACTATGGGTTGGACAAAGTGCATCCAATGTCCGGGAATTATTCCAAACTGCAAGAGATTTGGTTGTTCTCTTGAATCTTTACTGTTGAAATATGCATTATCTGGACTTACACATATTGGTAGATACATTATAATTTTTATTAGTTTGATAAGAAACAATTTCATTAGTTAATGAATGTACTGGTAAGAATAAACTCCAAGCGTAGAGTGTTGTAGAAGCTCTCTAATTAGCAGTAGCAGAAGAAATAAAGCTATTGTAAAATAGCATTAGCAAAATAACATCAGGTGAAAAAAAAAAAAAGATCCCCAGCTTTCTCATCATATTATTCTCAAGGCTGTAAAATACTCTTCTATATCCTTGCAATCAAAATCTCTCGAAGGATTGTGTGAGCAACCACTACCTAAAAGGCTCTAGCCTTGCCCAAGAACCTTCTACTAAGATATCAGGAAGGTATGTAAGAAGGATGCACAATTACCGAGGAGATTAAAAAGGGCTTTCTTATTTGTCAGAAACTGAAGATAGTAATTTAAAAATTCTCTTGGAGTGCATTTTGCTCATAGTGGGACAGTTTCCCTGTTGTTATACCTTAATTTGGTTCTTTTGGGAATGTTGGGCAGCCTCTTCCCTTTCTCTAGAGAGGAAAGCTAAAGTCCTTTGGGTTAATGCAACTAGAGCCATTGATGTGGTAAGTTTGGCTTGAGAAGGATCCAAGGATCTTCAATGAATAGGAGAAGGATGTGACTTTGGGGCTCTTTATTTCAATAGGCGGGTTTTTGGCAACCTCAGGGCCTTTGCTTTCGTGCTTTGCAAATTCCTATCATTGTTTTTCTTCCTTTAAATAATCTACCCAATTCTCAGTGAAGTTTCAATATGCAACTTATGCATTCAATCTTACTTGGTACAGATTCGTGTTTGTTTCTTTCTGGTTATATTGTTGTGAATGCTTTTTAACCTGCAATATTTTCCTTGGTTTTTATGCTAGAAGAGATTAGATGGTTAATTTTTGCAATCTTCCATGTCTAACTTTAGTTCTAGAGTGATATCTCTAGGCACCTGTGATCATATTTGTGGAGGATTTTGACCTCTTTGCTGGAGTTCGTGGCAAGTTTATTCATACCAAAGAGCAGGATCATGAGGCTTTCATTAACCAACTTCTTGTGGAGCTCGATGGGTAAGCTTAAATTTCTTTTTGTTATTTTGACCATCCAATGTTCTAGTTCTCTTCCTCTGGATGTCTTGAAAGTTGAAACACAATAAACCCATATATGAGACAACTGGCACGTATGTACTACAACAAAATGGAAGTATAATATATAGGAGAAATAAAATGAAACAAAGTCATTCTAGAAAATTTTAGTTTTGATGCTTGTTATGAGTTAATAACCTTGCTCACAACGAGCAATATCCAAAGAAAATTGGCCCTTTTCCCATCATTGAAAGATATGTTCCTTCCTAACGTTTACAAGGTTGATCTTCCACCTCATTTCATGATTGCTTCCCCCTTCAATGTCTCAGATCTTTGTTCATTTCACTCTCCTGACCACTTTTGTTTGGCTACCTACGGTTGAGGATGAGTTATCTTCAGAGGAGTCAATTGATGAGCATAATATCTTTCTTTTCCTTTACTTGATTGGAGTGATGTCTTGGCCATTTGAAAGGCTTTCTTTTAAGTTTTTGTTTTACCGTTTACCGTGTAAATCTTTTTTCCATTTAGTGCACCCTTTTTGTTCCTTAAGTTTTACTGCTGTTAAATGTAAGTTATTATGTTTAAGAATTGTTGTTCAAAAGGCTGGTTTGTAGCCTTATATTTTATTGGAACTTTGTCTATTTTCGATTAGATTTTAATAAAAAATTCTCCTAGATATTGTGCTACACTAGTACAGGCCACATTATTCCTCTTACAGCACGTTGAGCATCTATGTATAGGTTTGAGAAACAAGATGGAGTAGTTTTGATGGCAACCACTCGGAATTTGAAGCAAATTGATGAGGCTCTACAGCGGCCTGGGCGGATGGATCGGGTATTTCATCTTCAAAGACCAACTCAATCCGAAAGAGAGAACATACTACAAATTGCTGCGGAAGGATCCATGGATGAGGAGCTCATTAATTATGTAGATTGGAAAAAGGTAATTTTTATCAATCCTTCTTTTGTTCGTAACATGGCAAGTGTTTGCATTGGTCTTATATGGCGCCTCACACCAGTAAACTTTAAGGACGATTGTTGCTGATAATGAGGGTCATGAAACTATTTAATCGTTTGCCTATGATATTTGCTGAATCAAGACATACTTTTTGATGGTTTGTGATGTAGGGGTTTATGTGTTAATTTTTTTTTGTATTTTTTAGTTTGTTAAGTTTTCGTTTAGGTGTGAACAAACCCTCTCTTTGGGTCTATTTAAAGAGGTTGGGTTAGTCATAGTTTAGGTGTGAACAAACCCTTCTTCTTTGAGTCTAATTAAAGAGACGGTTGAGTGTCAGACACTTGGACACTTGGACACTTGTTGGACATGTATCAGACACTTGTTAGTGCACAAATGTGTTAAACATGCATATAACACTTGTTAAGTAGATTTAAAAAAACACATATATGACAATAATAATAACTTTGAGTGTGAAATACATCAAGCTAAGTTTTTTAAGAATTTTCTTTGGTATAAAGATGATATATACTTTTAAAAATTTATATTTTAATAAACATGCCCTAGACGTGTCATGTCTTAGATTTTTAAAATATGGCGTGTCGTCGTTTCCGTATCGTGTTATATTCGTGTATTGTATCCATATCTATGTTTCTTAGGTTCCATCAAATCAATACTAGAGCAACTTCGAGAAAGGGCCTGATAGTTGGCAAGAACATCAACAAGAATCTTGATCCTCCTATCCTAGATGCGAAGTGTAACGGTCATGCTTGTCCAGGGCCTGTTGCCCATGGCCGCATGCCCAATCCAACCCCCTTCTAGCTTACTTTCGTATCCTATATTGTATTAGTTTAGTTAGCTTGCTTTCTTTGCATTTTCATTGTAAGTGACCACTCGCCCTTTTGCATATGCAAGGGTGCCAGTTGGCTTTTTGTTCAGAATGCACTATATGGGGATAAGACTAACCATCATTTCCTCATACCCGGAGTAGTACTCTATAAAGCCGTTGTTGTTGCTTATTGCTTTCTAGTCTACTACAATCTTTCTTTCTTTATACACACTCTCAAATCTTCTTACGAAAACCTTTTCTCTAAACCCGTTTTCTAAAACCATTTTCCCTAAAACGGGATTGGAGGTTGCAAGAGGCACTCGGTGTGCCATCGGCAGTCCGTATTCGAGTTGGCTGGCTTGTTCGTGAGCGGGAACAAGTGCCGCACAATCGCTAAGAGAAGCTTACGAAAGAGCGATTGTGACAGTTGGTATCAGAGCCAGGTTGGCTTATAGAGGGAAGATCAGTGATCATGTCGGCGACGAAGAACCTGAACAAGTCCCATGTGGACAGATTGGTAGAGATGGAGGAACAAATGCTCTACCTGAGAGAGGTCCCAGATAATGTTCGTTTCCTTGAGACTCGGCTACAAGAAGTTGCCGAGAAAGCCGATGGAATTGATGCGGTAGTAGGCCGCCTAGACGGATTACCCGTCAGAGAATTGATGATGAGGGTAGAGACCCTCGAGGCCAAAACAGTACGGTCCGGCAGCTTTGAACGAGGCGATAGCTCCTCGGGCTCTGTTGCCCACATAGAGGAGCGTGTGGAAGAGCTGGACAGCTCCCAAAAAGCAATACTTCAGATGGTAACCGATTTATCTGAAGACTTTCGATCGGCCCTGGATGTCGTCAGAGCCGAGATAGCGGATGTGAGTGCTAGGGTGAATCTCACCATCCGAGCGGTAGGGAACCAAGCCCCACCTGGGGGAGCAATGGCAGTGAGCCGAATAAAAATCCCAGAACCGAAACCCTTCTGTGGGGTGCGAGAAGCGAAAGCCCTGGAAAATTTATCTTCGACCTTGAGCAATACTTCAAGGCGACGAACACAGTGACTGAAGAGTCGAAAGTCACAATAGCAACGATGCATCTAGTTGAAGATGCGAAACTGTGGTGGAGATCACGGTTTACAGACATACAGGAAGGACGCTGCACTATTGATACTTGGGATAGATTGAAACAAGAACTTCGTTCGCAGTTCTTCCCTGAAAACGTCGAAATCTTGGCTCGACGAAAACTCCGAGAGCTAAAGCAAACAGGTAACATCAGGGACTATGTAAAACAGTTTGCAGGACTCATGTTGGACATACGAGATATGTCTGAAAAGGACAAGGTCTTTTGCTTTGTGGAAGGGCTGAAACCGTGGGCGAAATCAAAACTATACGAACAGAGAGTAGAAAATTAAATGATGCCGAACGGAGGTATGCCGCCTCCGAGAAAGAGATGTTAGCAGTAATTCACTGCTTGAGGGCCTGGAGACAGTATCTCTTGGGGGCCAAGTTCGTGGTCAAGACCGACAACAACTCCATTTGTCACTTCTTCAACCAACCGAAGTTGTCGTCGAAACAGGCACGGTGGCAGGAGTGTCTAGCGGAGTTCGACTTCCAGTTCGAACATAGATCCGGGAAAAGCAACCAAGCGGCTGATGCTCTTAGCCGAAAGAGTGAACATGCGGCCCTGTGCATGTTCGCCCACCTACAAGCAAGTACGTTGAGTGCAACGGTACGAGAAACTGTCAAAACTCACTTGACAAGTGACACAGCAGCACAGGCCATCTTACAGTTGGCCAGAGAAGGAAAGACACGCCAGTTCTGGGTGGAAGATGATCTACTATACACCAAAGGCAATCGCCTCTACATCCCCAGATCCGGGGAGTTACGAAGGTCGCTGATGAAGGAATGTCACGACACACCGTGGGCAGGACACAATGGTTGGCAGAGGACTTATGCCCTTCTGAAGCAAGGCTACTATTGGCCAAGTCTTCGAGACGATGTCATGCAATTTACCAAGACTTGCCTTGTCTGCCAACAAGATAAGGTTGAAAGGGCAAAATTAGCGGGTCTACTAGAACCCCTACCTGTGCCCTCTAGACCGTGGGAGAGTGTGTCTCTCGACTTCATCACCCATTTGCCCAAGGTAGGAGAGTTTGAATCGATCCTTGTTATCATCGACCGGTTCTCGAAATATGCCACGTTCGTTCCAACGCCGAAAATGTGCACAGCCGTGATGACTGCTCAGCTGTTCTTCAAACACATTGTGAAATTATGGGGTGTCCCCATGAGCATTGTTAGCGACCGGGACGGAAGATTCACTGGGACATTCTGGACAGAATTGTTCAGAATATTGGGATCATCACTGAATATCTCTTCTAGCTATCATCCCCAAACTGACGGTCAGACGGAACGCTTCAACAGTATGCTCGAGGAATATTTGCGTCACTTTATCGACGCTAGACAGAAGAACTGGGTCCAATTGTTAGATGTGGCTCAGTTCAGCTTCAATAGCCAACAGAGTTCTGCGACCGGAAAAACGCCCTTCGAAGTGGTGTGCGGCAGACAGCCACTCATGCCACACTTGGTGGACCACCCTTATGCAGGCAAAAGTCCTCAGGCACATAACTTCACTAAAGAGTGGAGCAAAACCTCTGAGATTGCTCGCGCCTACCTAGAAAGAGCATCAAAGAGGATGAAGAAGTGGGCTGATAAGAAACGGAGGGTCCTTGAGTTTCAAGCTGGGGACAAGGTCCTGATCAAGCTACGACCGGAACAGTTTCGTTTCCGAGGCCAGAGAGACCAACGGCTAGTAAGGAAATATGAAGGTCCAGTGGAGGTAATTGAGAGGGTCGGGAGAACCTCATATAGGGTTCAGTTACCCTCATGGATGAAGATTCATCCTGTCATCCATGTGAGTATCCTGAAGCCCTATTATCCCGATCCCGAGGACGAACAGCGAAACGTGCTAAGGTGCCCACCGGTCACAATGAAGAGTTCTGCTGAGAAAGAAGTTGCACGAATCCTGGATAAACGTACGCGCCGTATCGGAAGACCCAGACGAGAATTGACAGAGTTCTTAGTGAAATGGAAGGATCTCCCCGACGAAGAGATCAGTTGGGAGCGGGCCGAAGACTTGAAGAGTGCAGCTCCAGCCATCGCAGATTTTGAACAAGGTCGGTTGACGGGGTCGTCAACCAATTAAGTGGGGGAGAATGTAACGGTCATGCTTGTCCAGGGCCTGTTGCCCATGGCCGCATGCCCAATCCAACCCCCTTCTAGCTTACTTTCGTATCCTATATTGTATTAGTTTAGTTAGCTTGCTTTCTTTGCATTTTCATTGTAAGTGACCACTCGCCCTTTTGCATATGCAAGGGTGCCAGTTGGCTTTTTGTTCAGAATGCACTATATGGGGATAAGACTAACCATCATTTCCTCATACCCGGAGTAGTACTCTATAAAGCCGTTGTTGTTGCTTATTGCTTTCTAGTCTACTACAATCTTTCTTTCTTTATACACACTCTCAAATCTTCTTACGAAAACCTTTTCTCTAAACCGTTTTCTAAAACCATTTTCCCTCGAACGGGATTGGAGGTTGCAAGAGGCACTCGGTGTGCCATCGGCAGTCCGTATTCGAGTTGGCTGGCTTGTTCGTGAGCGGGAACAAGTGCCGCACAATCGCTAAGAGAAGCTTACGAAAGAGCGATTGTGACACGAAGCATCATCTCTTCCCAAGCAATTGACTGTCGGCTATCCCTAGTAGTAAACTCTTTAAGGGGTGTTTGGCTCACCAACATGAGTTGAGTTGAGTTGGTATAAAATATACCAACTCAATGTTTGGTTCACCAACATTAAATGTTGGTGGAGTTGAGTTGGTATATTTTACCAACTCACCCAACTTACTTCAACTCTTCCTTCTTCCAATGTTTTCCATCGCTCCAACCATTGGCCATTGTCGGCCACTACTGCTGCACACTCCGGGAACCAACTCCGGGATCCAGCAACCACATTCGATGAAAATTTCATGCGACCAACTTTGACAACCATCTTTGCACGACCAACTTCGACGACTAGTGTCGTGCTCTGGCAACCACCTTCAACAACAAACTCCAATGATCAATTTCGACAACTACCTTTGTGCGACCAACAACCACATCTGACTACAAATTCTGGGGAAGATCACCTTCGATGATCAACTTCGCGCGACCAACTCTAGACTCCGACAACCACCTTTGACGACAAATTCCAGCGATAAACTCTAATACCACCTTCATGCAACCAACTTTGGGCTCTGACAACCGCTTTCAACTACAAACTCTGAAGAAAATCATCTTCGATAATCAACTTCGACAACCACCTCCGACTATTATAAGACCGATTGCTTCTTAACAATCTCGTCATAGTCCAGGAAGAGGTATTGTTTGCGTCTACTTGGTAGGTATTGTTTGCGTCTACTTGGTAGGACTGACCAACTTAACTATCTTATTGTTGGTCATGATTATTTATATATATATATATATATATATATATATTTGTGAACATGAAAATAAACCCTAACTCATACATTCCATGACTATTAAAGTATGCTGTAGGGTTGTTGATCATATAAATAATGATATCTTGTCTACATTAAGAACAATATTTATATGTAGCAAATTGTAAAATATATTTTTATTTGATTGAATTCACATATCAAATGAGTGTCAAGAATATTTGGAAAAATAGGAATGAAGTTGAAAAGTATGTAACAAATAACGGAAAAAAAATCATAAAATGAAGATTTTTTTCCTGAAACATTTTCTGGCAAGAATTAGTGAAAAATGGAGATTTATTCTCTGATGATTCTCCAACTTTGGAGGAATTAAAAGTGAAATCGTTGAAGAAATGTGGTGAACATTCCATTGGTTGCTAAGATGATAGGGAGATTCAATTTAAAAAAAGATTCATGATAAAGGAAAAATACATGGCAACAACATGAAACAAAAAAAAAAAAGAAGAAGAAGAAGAAGATGATGATGATGATGATGGAATTCATGAAGAAAAATTATAATAAAAGATTTTGATTTCTCTTTGGTTTTCCATGTGATTTAACCATATTCTTGCCAGAAATGTAATAGGTGAATTGTTCATTTTTTTTAAAAAAATAATAAATAAAAGAAAAATTTTAAAAATAAAAGAAAACATTGCAAACCATATTTTCTTCAAACAAAGACGGATAGAATTATTGAATAAAGATTAAAGAAGTTTCAAAACAAAAATGGTAAACATAAAAGTAGATTATTTAGAGTTAAAAAAACTGCACCAAATACTCTAGACATATGAACTCAACTCTGCACTCCAAACACAGATATATGAACTCAAACAAAATAACCTTGCACCCAAATGAATTCCACGGACATGAACTCTAGGCATCATATCTCAATCCAGCGCCCTAAACAGGCTTTGGTGATATGAATGCTGGTCTGTTAGAAGTCCAAACCAATGTAGTAGGAATTTTTTCTACCTTGGCAGGAATAGAGCAAGCTTTGGACCATCTCACTCAAGAAGTTGGCTGGTTATCTAAAAATCCGCCCTGCTGCCAAGATCCAACCATTAATATCCTCCCAAGACCTAAAGAAAATGAAGCCCCCAAAAATGTCCAGCCCACAAAAGAAAGGAATCCCACAAAAGGAAAGGGGACTCTAATCAAGCAAAATAAGACCTAAAAGGGTAATTACAAAAAGAATTTGACATTGACGCCTAAAGAGAAACATAGAACCTAACAAAAGACCAAATGTCCCTACTATCCAACTCCACTCCTCTTAAGGTCTTATTGTTTCTATTTTCTAAAGGCCCAAGCCTGACAACTAAACACACATGTCAGCTTGCCACAAAATAGTTCACCTCTTCTAAAATGTCTTGCCACGGGAATCTTTCTCTCTCCTGACATGGGGGATCATGGGGGCATCTCACTAGAATCTCTATGAAGGGCAAATTGAAGGCCTAACACCTATAAGAATATCGTTAAACTAGTATTTGACACTTGTCTATTTTTTCTTTGAAAGTGAAACAAAACTTTTCATTGAAATAATGAAAAGGGACCAATGCTCAAAATACCATGACATAAAATAAAAGAAAACAAACCATACTACAAAAAAACATAGTATGTGGGAAAAACATGCATTCCAATTTAAACATAAATCTTAAATAGAAAATTCTGCAAAAAGCTTGGAAAGTGAACATCATGAGGAAAAATTAATTTGAGCGGCTTCGAAACGATGAGACCAATGAAGACACTTGTCTTGAAAGACACTCCAATTTTAATTTCTTTCAAACTAAATCTTCGCGAGAATAGCTTTAACCGTATTTGACAAACAACTAAGATTTATGTTTCAAAGAAGGACCAACCAAAATTTGAACAATGTTAGCCTTAAACAAATCACTAAACACCCATTGTATGTGAAAAATGGAGAACAAACGGCACCAACACCACCTTGAAAACCAACACTAAAGAAAGAGATGTTGAAGTCCTACATCAGTCGTACAAAGCGGATACAGAAGGAGAGTCAGAGACAAACAATGAGATGGAAGCTTCCTTTGGAGAGTGGATGGCAATTCAACCCCCCAAAAATCATTATTCATATGAGAATATTAACTCGTCTAGGACATTTAGATTTCCACAAGATTTTATAAACAAACTTCTCTATAACAACGGAGACAGCCAAAGGCTTGGATAGGGAATGAACAGAAAATTTCCCCAAGAATCCAAACTCCAAATTCGACAATCAGGTTGAATAGACACTTTCTTCCCTGATAAAGAGCTCAATAAAAGCTGGCAATCAATAATTTCTTCATCTCTCAGCATCCTTCTAAAGGAAACAGACTAGGATAAAGTAGCGTCATCTCAATGGAAAAAAATTGGAGCCATTGGGCAGTGGTGCAATTCTAAATAAGCGATGAAGTCTCGAATTCAGGGTTGAAATATCAAGACAAGGATCTTGCTAAAAGGAAATTCTACTGCCATTACCAAGTTTGAGAGCTATGAAGAGTTCAACTTGCATCGAAGCTTCAGAAATAGTCCAAGGACTACAGAGACTCGGGCCAAAATTTTCAGACATGTGCCAATTATAAAGACCTTTCCATGAATGCTTTGGCAAACTTTAAACCAAAGAGAATCAGCTTCGTGAAATTACTTCCACCCCTATTTAGCCAATAACACCATGTTCCTAATCTTCAAGTCCCAGAACCGAGAGAATCAGCTTCATGGGATTTGGTTTCTAAAACTGACACGTGTCTATTGTGCCTAAAATGTGTCAAAGAAGTTGCAGTGTTCAGCTTGCATCAGACATGGAGTATTCATAGGTTCTATCATTTCATTTTGTATTTATTAGTAACTTCTGCGGAGTTTTCTACCTTGTTGACTGCAGTGCCTTTTTAAACATCAATGAAAAGTTTGTTTCTTTACCAAGAAAAGAAAAGAAAAAAAGAATTGCAAGATTTCCTTTCAGGAAAAACTGCACTTTCAATACCCAAAAAACCAACTGGATTCTAAGATTCCTCCCCCCCCTCCCTCCTCTCTCTCTCTATGGGACCATAGCAAACTATTGTTTTGCCTTTTACTGAAAAAAAATTGCAGTTTTTTTTTTCTCCTCAACCTTCTTGGGAGGTTGTTTTCCAGTATCTATCAGTTGAAAGTTGTTATATGTCAAAAAAAAAATAGAGATTAATTTAAAAAACATGTTTATGATTATTCCCTAGGCTATTTTCACTTAGTTTGAAACCCTTTCTCTAGGGGTTTTGTGGGCTTGGTATTTTTGTATGCGCTTGTATTCTTTCATTTTTTCTCAACAAAACAATTGTTTCTATTAAAAAAAAAAAAAAACATGTTTATGGATGTGTATAAAGGCCCTAATATTCAAAATATATACAACAATAAGATCCCTCGAAAACTCTTTTCTATTTTCCTTCTTCATTGACTTGTGGGATTGTTTTCCTTCTTTTATTTATTTATTTTTGGTCGCTTATTGGGATATTTTGCTCTTAGGTTGCTGAGAAGACTGCCCTTTTACGACCGGTGGAACTAAAACTTGTCCCACTTGCCTTGGAAGGAAGTGCTTTTCGGAGCAAATTCCTTGACACTGATGAACTGATGGGCTATTCTAGCTGGTTTGCTGTAAGAATTGCTGCTTTGTTCATTAAAATAATATTTATTATTATTATTGTTATTGCCAGAGACAAATTTATTAATTATTCTTGTCACTGGGCTTTTATGTTTTAGAATCATGCTTCTGGTATCTCATAAAAGAAAAAAAATCATAGTTGGCTTTGTCTCATTGTGTGTCACGTCATTGTGGATAAATTTTTCTTTATTTTTTGATTTCAACAAAAAAAGGTCTCTCTTCAAAATGAAGAAATCTTGATGGTGCTGTTGGAAACTCACATTGGGAAAGGTTTATTTGGACGGTAGCCTCCGTATTTTCTATATTTTGACAAGTGTTCCTTGATTTCCCTGGGTTTTTGTCAGCCCCCACTAATCGAGAGGAGTTGAGGCTGTCCGTTGCCTTTCTATTATTTCTGATCTGGTGACTCGTCATGAGAGAAGGGATTCTAGACTTTAGATTCCGAGAGGAATTGGGGTGTTTGACTTGAAATGATTAATAGGATTTTTAGGGGGTTGAGAGATTGCTGTGGAGCTTTGGGAGGCGATTAGATTTAATTTGTGGGTGTCTGACACTGTCTGTTAATCAAGTTTTCTTTTGTTAATTTTATTTTTTTGTCCTAATTTCATCTTTAACCACTGAAAAAGAAATATGTTGGAAGATGTCTATATCCTGAGTTCCAATCACCACGTTGATGTTAATCAAAACAGCATGCCTTGTATGTTTTGATTACTCTTCTCCCGTTATAGTGTTCTTTTTGGTTTTGCTGTTCCTGTTCCATTTGGCTCTAGGTTTTGATCAGTTTGTTTTGTGGTGGCTCCAATCCAAATTGGTTGATTTTGTTGGCGGTTTGCTTTTGTCCTGGTATTTTCCTTGTAGTTGGTCGGTTTGGTTAGTCGTTTCATAGCTTATTTTGGAGGTTTTTCTTTTTCTTTTCTTTTTTTTTTAATCTTCCCTTTTTCTAGTTTCCGTTGCTTCTTTTCAGCCTTTTTCTATGCTTGGGAGGTTGTATCCTTAAACTTTTTGCAATTTTTCTTTCTTGTTTATTTGAGGTATGATTTCTTTTGGGAAATTTTCATAGATAGGAGAAATGTCAAACTATTTACAGAAATTAAAAAAAAAATGGATAAACACTGTTAGACTTCTATTAATCTCAATCAATGATAGACTTGTATCAGTTTTCATCACTGATAGCATCAATGATAGACTTCTATCAGTTTCTTTCACTGATAGACACTGATAGACTTATCAGCTTCTACCAATGGTAGACTTGTATCAGTTTCTATCATTGATAGACGCTGATACATTGATAACAATGTTTATCACAACTATAATTAAAATTTGCTATTTGTATAAATATTTTTCTTATTTTTCTATTTTTCTAAATCCCCCATTTCTTTTTCTTGATACATTTTTCCTGATTGATCTGCGGGAAATCTTTGTTATGCAGACTTTCAGTGGTATTATTCCCAAGTGGGTGCAGAAAACCAGAATAGTAAAAAAATTAAACAAAATGTTGGTGAATCATCTGGGATTACCACTGTCTAAAGAAGATCTTCAAAATGTGGTTGATCTGATGGAACCATACGGTCAAATAAGCAATGGAATTGAACTCCTTAATCCTCCTCTTGATGTAAGAAACTACTTCACATTAGTTTTAGTTTTTTAGCTACGTTAGTCTATTATCGTCAACTTAAAGTTATAGATTTATGTCTTTTATATATCCAGTAGCAATTCATTACTTGACTTCTATAAGTTCTCAAGTATTTAAGAATTACCTTTTGATGCAGAAAGGGATGAAGACACATTAATGGTGTACAGTTAAAGTATGAAAATTTGAGTGTGAATAATTAAGGGTATAGAATTGAGGCCAAGAATAATACTGTCATTGTTTATCTTTCTCATTACAACGTAAGTTAAAAAGAGAGATGATTTCTTTTACGCACAAATTTTAATTCAACATGATAGTCATGGCTAAAAAACATTTTTTTATTTATGAGAAACGAGATTATTGCTAAAAAACATTGGATTAAATTATAAGTTGTCCCTGAACTTCAAGTCTTATTGGTTCTTGAACTCATAGTGTCTACTTTGTTCCTAAGTATCAAATTTTATGTTTAATAGGTCTCTAAAGCTTAAAAAAAAAATGTATAGTAGGTCCCTGAACATTCAATATTGTATCTAATAGGCTAGTTGAAGAACCCTGTATATACACCTTTCAATCTCATGTATTAGACACCTTTCAAGATCTATTGAAGTTGGGAAGCTTTCATTTTCCCTTTTTAAATGTCTTGATTCCCATGACTCTTTACTGGGATAAATTTTTTTTAACTTTTATATTATGAGGATTTTTGTTTTGTTTGCTTAGAATTTGAACATTAGTCTCATTTCATTTCTTTAATGAAAAGTTTCATATCATCATTTTTAAAAGACATTTTTTTAGTTTGCCTCCTTTTATGGGCTTTACTTTTGTATGCCCTTATCTTCTCTCTTTTTTTCCTTGAAGTTTGGCTATTTATAAAAAAAAAAAAGGAAGTAAAATTGATGTATTATTATTTTCTAGAAATCAATTGAAAGAAGAGAGGTGATTTTGTATTAAAAAAAGAATCTTCAAGTATAACGTGGACCATTTTTAACCTCTTCGTTTGAGTTTTCTCATTTGTAGTATGGTATTATTTCTTGGATGTACTTGTTTGAGGTGTCCAATATATATATGGTGATATTTGACGGTTCCTTCAAATTTCTTTGAATATTGATACTTATGTACTGGAGATATTGTCACTTTTAACCTGTTACCAATAAGCATGCACATCATAGTCTTGTAAGCATTAGTTCTGCCATTTTAAAATGAACTAATTAATTGAGGTCTATTCTCTAGTGGACAAGGGAGACAAAGTTTCCACATGCTGTTTGGGCAGCTGGTCGTGGTCTTATTGCCCTTCTATTACCGAATTTTGATGTTGTGGATAATCTGTGGCTTGAGCCATTATCTTGGCAGGTTAGGCATTTCCTATCCAAAAGTGCTAACAAGTTCTTTTGCATAAAAAAGTTTTAGTTTTCAATGGTAATAAAGAGATTATGGTATTGTGCTAGTATGGGTACAATAATCTTACATTTGTGGGTAAAACACCCTTTTCTTAATTTGTAATACAGTTATTGCTTCTCAGTTACATTAAGTAATAAATGTATCAGTGATTGGAAGGTTGCCATAACCTTGGCCAACAATAAGATATCCCCACCTGAAATTTACCATACCAACTAATATGTAACAAAGAAGAATTTTTCAATCTACTGGTTTAAGTTAGCAGCATTTATGATGACCTCAGATGGTCTACAGTTCATTTGATTGGTTGAAATGTATTCAATTTTTTCTTTCTAAAATTTGTATCAACTTATTTTTTTTTTAATATGATTTATGTAGAATATTAATAAAAAATAATATGCAAGAGAAAATGTGATTTTTATCATACTTTTTTTAAGGAAAGAAAGCAAACTTGAAAGCTGGTAGAAAAGATCGATTATCTAGAATACATTAGACAAAAGTAATACTAAATTTCCAAGAGAGGGAGAGCGTTGATAGCTATATGGTTCCAGGTTCAAAGCATGATATGGCTACCATCCAGCTAGAAAATTAAAAATATTCAATAAACCTGACACTAAATGGTGTTGGAGAACCATTGGGCAAATATTAAAAAAAGAACCATTGGGCAAATGTGTGCTATCTAGGAGAATTGTGTTTGAGCTTTGAAGGCACCATGGTGATTATATTGCGTTTGAACTTGTGCCTCTTTTGTAGGGTATTGGGTGTACAAAGATCAGTAAGCGGAGAAATGAAGGATCCATTAATGGGAATTCAGAATCAAGATCTTACCTTGAAAAGAAGCTTGTTTTTTGCTTTGGTTCATATATTGCAGCTCAAATGCTACTTCCTTTTGGAGAAGAAAATTTCCTATCTTCGTCTGAGTTAAAGCAGGCACAAGAGGTTAGTTTCATAGAGAACTCTGGGAATAGTTGTCGATCATCTCATATGCTACCTAACTTTTATTCACAACACCCCATACCAAATCTGATCTGTGGTAGATTGCAACGAGAATGGTGATTCAGTATGGCTGGGGGCCAGATGATAGTCCAGCAATTTACAGCCGAAACAATGCAGTATGCTTCTTTCTTTCATATCCAAAACTTATTGTGTATTTTTCCATTATTGTTGAATAGATTGAGTTCACTTGAGGAACTTAATGAGTGTTTCAGATATTGGATCTGCCAATTACGGTTTGCACGTGTTGGATATTAGGTCTATGCCATCTTATGATCAGTAGTGGTAGGGAGCGGGAGTTCTTAGGTTTAACTTAAGAACTCATGGACCTCTAGTTCTGTTATTATGATGCAGAAGAGAGAAGACTCGAGATGCAAACTTTATTCATATAAAATCTGAGTGCTTTAAAGCAAATAATCCATTCAACCATAACCATAATATCCCAAACAACTGGTAATGTTCAACCCAACTTGCCTAATGGGCAGTAACCTTATACTATATAATAAATTAAAGAAGAATCCTTTTTCCTTATCAGCATCTTTTTTTTGAATTGTGGGAATTGAATCATTGACCTCATGGTATTACAAACCTTATTCACTGGGCTCTACTCAAATTGACTCTTCTCCATACTATACTTCTCCAAAGTTTCAACATCATATTCCTTTGTGTTATACGTAATATTTTGTTACTTCTCTCTTCCAAAGGTCACTCTATCATCGTTTTTTTTAATCTGCTCAAAGAACTTCTTATTATTATTTATTATCTGCTCAAGCAGCTTTATGTGGCTCTCATTTAGTGATGTCATACACCTTTGGCAATAACATAGGTTGCTTCTTTGAGTATGGGTGATAACTATGAATATGAAGTGGCAGCTAAAGTTGAGAAGGTATATCTTCAATTGTCTCATATTTAGAATAATAGACTGAGTTAATCTTATTTGATTCCTAATGTGGAAAAAACGTACTTAATTGGCTCCAAAACTCAAATAATAGAAGGTTAATTATTTCCTCACTTTGCTTTTCTAGATTTATGATTTAGCATATTGTAGAGCGAAGGACATGTTGGCAAAAAACCGCCAAGTTCTTGAAAAGTTTGTTGAAGAATTACTAGAGTACGAAATTCTTACTGGGAAGGTAAGCCCTCAATCTTTTAATCATTATTTGAATTTTATTTGATATTTTCTCTAAATTGGGTTCTTGATCCATTAGATTCCATACCTATTAATCACCCAATAGATTGTTTAAGATATTCACACAATTGAAGTGGAAATATGAGAGTATAACCATCGATAGTTCGTTGGGAAATTCTGGGTCCATTTTAGCTTTCTGAATGATAAATTTTCTTCCACACAGTTCAGTGCTAAGATGACACTTAAATTCCCGATTGGAAACTTATTTTTACGGCTCTTATAAAGATATATAAATATAAATAATTTTAACGTTACAAATATAACAAGTCTTGCAGCAGGCTCATTTCGTAATCCAGTTGATGCAAATTAGGGTTAACTCTCTTGACACTTGGCTGATAAATTAAGATGCTATACACGTGACCATGTGAGTCAGTTCGTTGGCTTATCTGAGTTATGTCAGATCCAACTTCAGGAGATTTTTATCTATCTATTAATGTCATTTGAGTTTAGGAAGAGTAAAACCTGTATTATAATTAAAATCCAATAGTTCTGTTGGAAGGGCCTAATAATCTTTTTGGTTTCAATCTGGATCTAAACTCTCTATTTGTTCATTAATCTGCTTTTCAGAAAATGGTGGTTGTTCTGAATGACAGTGATGACATTTTATTGTAATTATGCTTACGACTAGCCTTTCCCTCGGCAGGTTTTGGAGAGATTAATTGAAACCAATGGAGGAATTAGGGAGAAAGAACCATTTTTTCTTTCTGAATACTATGATAGAGAGGTATATTAAATTATTTTGTTTTCAGTCTATGATTTAACTCTTTTTTTTTTCCTTTTCGGTGAATTGCTTTTGAAATTAAGTTTATGTTTTTAGGATTTAGTGCTCGTAAATTCACTACTCCACCATGCTTGATTAGTTTGCTTTTGAAATATCTTTAAGTGACTTGCTTGCTTGCAGTTGTAAAAGGACACCTTGATTGTTTATGATCGTTGCTGCTGAAAACATTGATTGCTCATTGTCAACACTTTACATAATATAATCTATGTGATTTCTGGTATCAAACACCAGAAACATAGTTCAATACAACATTAAGTTGAATTTGTTCGTGATATCGTTAATTGTTATGGCTGCTATATAGGGTTTTTTTTCCTTTTATTTATTTATTTATTTTTAAAGTAATAATAAGAATAATAATTTTTAACCTCACATAAAATTTAAGAGTTTAATGTTAGATTTGGGTTTCTAAGCAAATGAACATGAATGAACCAATACTACATAGAAAATAGAGATTCTAGGCCAATGCAATTATAGAGCAACATAATTGAGAAAAGCTTAAAAGAACTTTTTGGTATTCGGTAGTATGTGGTCACTGGAAATGAACAAAATCCATCAGTTAGATGTACCAATTGTAGCCAACACTGAGAATTCTACAGCCAAGGGTATGCTGGTTTGGACTAGTCCTAGGTTATTTGATCTCATACAAAATTATCTAGGAAGCACATTAGCGAGGACAAATCTGTTGAACGAATTTGCCTGAGTTCGTTGGAATAGCCTTTAATTTCGAAAGAAACTGTTGCATGACATGTTTAGTTCGTTGGGGATAGGGAGAATGTTTGGATCACAGATCACTAGGTGCCAAATCTGGGTTTTGAACTTGTGGCCTAAAACATTACCTACCCTTTTTTTTGAGAGGGAAACAAAAACTTCAGTGTTAAACGAAATTGAAAGCTTACTACAGGTGAGTTACAATTTCCATTTGCTTAGTAGAGTGACTAAAGAGGGGTGTGAACATTTGTACCATTATAAAGCATTAAAAAGAGTAAGGTCAAATGAACTCTCGAGAGAAGTGCAAGTGTCGTTGTATATATGCCCATCTAAGAAGCACGACATGGATACGAGGACACCAATTTCTAAAAATGTAGGACACGGACACGTATTTTATTTTATTTTTTATTTTTTAAAATTTGTTCTAATATTAATCGATCAAATCCACAATACTAAAATCATGAATGAAAGTTACTGCAAATATGCAGTTTCTTAAGTTTGCTTCAAAATAATAACTAAAAACAAGGCAATCGAATTTAGTTCAATGTTGGGGTGTGTGCTTATAGTGGGATATTTGGGGAGAGGAACAACAAAGTGTTTAGAGATGTGGAGAGGGACCGTGGTAATGTTTGGTCCTTGTTGAGCTGTCACGTTTCCTTTTGGGTGTCGGTTTCGAAGATTTTCTTTGTAATTATTCTCTGGGTCGTATTTTACTTAGTTGGAAACCCTTTCCTTAGAGGGATTGTGTGGGCTTGTTTGCCCTTGTATTCTTTCACTTTTTCTAGTCTGTTTCTATCTTTAAAAAAAAGAAAAACAGAAAAAAAGAAAAAAAGAAAAAAAGAAAAAACCATTTTCATGTTTTTACATAGTATCGATTTAGTAAAATTGTCACACAGTTTCTTCACTGAGAAAAACAATTAGGAATATTGTCATATAATTATATCTTTAGAGTTGATTGGCAATATTATTCCCTGCTCAAATTTTCCTGCTTCATTTCCTGCTTCATTTCCTGCTCTATCGCCTATCAATTGTTTTGTTCTTGCATAAACCTCAAAAGACTTTTAAGATAGAGTAGTCTGCTGGCTTTACTGTGTACATGCATATTTCTCCTGCATTTCAGAAGAAAGGGTTGCAAGTATTCTTATCATAGTGGAAGTATGCAGTATTCTTTGATGTTGTGGCTTTTGATGAAATTTTTAAATTTTCTGTGGGTGTCTGACAAAACTCTATGTTTACATCATTCGTGAGATGTACTAAAATCTTTTCCTTTGATTGTAGCCATTGACTGGTGGATTTCTTGAAAGTGCGAACTCGTCAGGAACTGCTCTTTTAAGTCCACCAACATAGAACAAGAGAAAAATGAGTGTGATTTGGATCTAAATCATATTACAACAAGAGAAAACATGAGTTGCTTCTACGTTTTTTAATTTGAGTAGAAATACGATGTAATCTAGATGTGTTGAGGATGGAGATACGATGTAATCAAGATGTATTGAGCGTAGATAGGTGTACAAAAAGAGGTTTTTGGGTGAGAAGAGGCACCATTTTTCCTTGGTCACAGGATTTTGTAACCATTGTTGAACTCAAATATCTATAAATGATGTTTGAAATATCAAGGAAATAATTTATGAATGAAAAATTCATCATTCTTGTTAGCACCCATTTCTTATATTTCTAAAGGTTCAATGAGACGAATAGTTATTTGTAAGCTTCCATTAGCACATATTTTTTCCCCTTCTTTATCTTCTTAAATATAGAGTGAGAGATTCAAACTTTTGATATCAAATTGATAATACATGCTTTATATCAGTTGAGTTGGATTATGCTCATTTTGACCGTTTGCTTGTTTGAAGATGTTTAATTGATCAAACTAGGTATAATAATATAGATTATATAGGTCTTTCAGAGGGACCAAATTTTCATTTCTGTTTAAATGCATCAAAATTATATATTTTTTAGTGTTTAGGCATTAATTATGCTCCTACTCGAACAAGCTTCAATAAAAAGGTACTTGTACTAAAATCGACAAAGATGGGTAGGTAGGTAGAGAATACCTAAGGATGCGAGATATCATGGTCATACTTCTTCAATCATGCGGTGCCATGATCTTTTCTCGACCATAGCCAGCCTAGAGGTTAATTCTAGCCAATGCATCCATTTTCTTCGAGTCATCTTACTCTGTTGGACCGTCAGGCGAGGTTCTTTCACCTTCAATCGAGTTTAAGTAATCCTTATCTCACGACTTACATCGAACATCCATTCGACTAGTCATACTTGTGAGCATTCTTGTGCTCGCCAGTGACATTGTCTTAACTGAGTGTTCTCCACTTGACGCTTGTAACTTCGCTTATCTCGACAATGTACTTCGCTCCTTCGTACATTTTCTCATCTCTTTTTCATCTTCGTTCTTGACCACTCGTTCATCCCACTCTTCATATCGAGTTGGGATGTCACCGACATGAGTCCTGATCTACCACGGGGTCAGTCTTCCTTTATCAAGCTCACTGTAAGCTTCTTTCTTCATCTTGAGTCAGGAACTAGCTTAACTGACCTACCAGAATAAGTCTAGCTTCTAACCAAGCCAAGGCCAACTTTCCAACGCCCATCAGACGGCCACCGATATTCAACGATGCCATCTCGTACCTTAGGATGACATAAAGCTTCACTTCGTCCATGGACACATATATCGAGAACCGACTCTCGGGTCATTCCCATTTACCAGGACCAACGGGGCAATCATCAATATGAACATAATCATGACATGACGACACTTGCGACCATAGCCTGTCGTTTGAGGATATCGTGTCGCTACCCGAGCATATATACCAACCTCCATTCTTCCCGAGAAGGCGCATTGTCGACACTCCCGTGCCACCACACACTGTCCTTGAGTTACTCCTTCTCATAGGAAGTTGTCTGAGACACTCATCCTGCAACACTTGCGCACCCCATGACACACTTGTGTGTCATGTGATAGCTCACTCAGGCACCAAGGCCCAGGGGTGGTGGAGAGCCAACACCATGCCTCCCCTTATAGTGCTTTCTGAATATTTCTTAATTTGCCACCCATGCATATGGATTATGGCAAATGGTCACTTGCCAGCATAAAGCTTTCGTCTGAACTCCGATTGACATGAAATTCGATGTGCTTGCATATTTCCTCAATATGCATCGACGAGACCTGACTTCCAAGGTTATGGCCCGGGACCCTATTTGGCCCCCACTAAGCTTGTCACTGACACCACCACTGACACTGGTGCTTGTCTTCTTACTTGATATTCAACCTGACATGTTTGCTCATTCTTTTTTGTGTGTTGGATGATGCATCGTCCTCGATCGCATCATGACACTTCACTTATCTTGCCCTTTCTTTGGCCTGATGGATGACACCCTTTTAGATGTCATCGTGCTTGCTTCTTTGTCTTGTCCACTTCGTGGGAGTCTCAAGTTACTTTGTCATATAGGTTTGAGACGCTCTCTCCCACTTAACACTGTCATCGTCCTCAATGACGCTATTTCTGGGTTGACACATTCTCCCCACTTATTCTTGTCATCGTTCTCGATGATGCTCGCCCTTATATTAAGGTCGAGACATCCTTCCTTGCTTAATCTCGTCATCATCCTTGATGACGCTCTTCCTTATAGTAGGGCCAAGACATTCTCCCCCACTCATCATCGTCCTCAATGACGTCCTCTTTATTTAGACAGGTTAACTGACTTTGCTCTTTTTTTTTTGCCGTGTTTCAGACAACATTAATTTGGCACAATGCTTACGAGACTACGCCCTTTTGTGGACTTACTTGCGCCCGACTCGAGGACTTGGTCCGAAACATCTCATCAAGACATTGAACTACACTTAGGCACTCTTGCCCTCATTTTAAGCCCACATGACTTCAACTTTTCTGTTCTCTGAGCAATTGAAAATGGAATTTCATGCTGAGATAGTTAACTCTTCTCCTCTGGTCCTTCTTCAAAGATGACTCTTCCCCTTTGAACCATTCTTTGTTACTGAGCCACCTGCTGTGGCAAAATAAGCTGCAAGGTTGCTTCAACTGAAACTCATGCATGCTTTCTCTTCTTCACTTGCTTTGGTTCGCCAGATTGGCACTCCTTCGCATGAGCTTTTTCTGGATACTTTACCTTCCTCTTGCGAAGCCAACTATCTATCTTTCATGGATTGGCTTAAGGGGCACACGTGCTCGCCTTTTGGAGCACACTTACGGGGTAAACAACCCATGTTCTCGAGTTACTGCCCTTTTTGATGGCTTGTTCTTAGCCACAATATCCACTCTCGGAACACTTCTCTTCCTTTTCCTTCTGCTTTTGCACTTTTGCCGACACCGTCTCTTTTGACTCTCTGCATATTTGCTTGCAACCACTGAAACTGTCCTTCTTGACGACAATGGTTATTTCAAAGGCACCATATTTGATTCATCTTCTGTTTCTTTCCTTTCCTTTTCTTATGCCCTATTATAGGCCATTCTCTGGCTATGACTTACCCCTTGGCTCTTTTTTCTTTGATGGCCTGGAGGCCATCTCGTTGATTGGTACTTTTGCCTTGATGATCTCATCTTTTGCTTATAGATTCCTGAAGGAGTCAACGCAGACTCTGCCAACGAGCCCAACAATCACAACTCTACTTCCTCTTGACTTGGACGAATGTCACCCAGGCCTTTCTATACCTAAAAAATGACTATCTGACTTGCTTTGAAGGGGATTAGGGTCTAAAACTCACCCAACCCATCTCCCTTTAGCTTCACTTCTACCACAAACAACAATGTACATACTTGAACGCACAACTTCTGGCTTATGAAGGACCCGGGTCAAGTGAATGTCACTTCCACGACTTCTCTTTTGAACTTTGTTTTTGCCACTGTTTTAAGAGCACTTTTTTTTTGGCTTATGTGGACTCAGAGCGAGCAGATGTTGACAGATTCTCTTTCTCTTCTAACGTTGCCTCCAATCTGACATTCCACAAGATCTTGCCACCTTTCTTCCTCTTACTCTTGTCTTTTAGCACTCAGTATTGGACCACTTCACATCAACGGGCCATTAACGTGCAACTTCGCTTTCGGGGCATTGGCCACTTTTGCCTAATTTCAATTTGATTTGTTTCATTATTTATTTATTTTTCAATTTTCTATACTGGAACACGGAACCACCAAACTCCTAGGCAATATAGCTTGGTTATTGCTTTCTGATGGGGTTGACTCCTCTCAACCAAATAACCTACTTTTGGCACTCGTCGAGATTCAAAGAGTCAGGCTTCAACCCTTTTCTATCTCTGATACGGACTAACAAAACTGCCTTGCCGAACTAACACTCTCGACACACTTGTGAAGTCACTCTGATAATAATTGGGTTGTCCTCGAGGTTCGACTCAAGACACAAAGTGTATCTCTGATACCAAATGTCACAGTCATACTTCTTCAACCCTGCAGCGCCATGATCTTTTCTCGACCATAGCCAGCCTAGAGGCTAATTCCAACCAATACATCCTTTTTTCTTGAGTCATCTTACTCTGTTGGACCGTCAGTTGAGGTTCTTTCACCCTCAGTTGAGTTTATGTAATCTTTATCTCACAACTTGCATCGGACATCCGTTCGACTAATCATACCTGTGAGCATTCTTTCGCTCGCCAGTGACATTGTCTTAACTGAGTGTTCTCCACTTGATGCTTGCAAATTCTTATTTCAGCAATGTACGTCGCTCCTTTGTACATTTCTCCATCTCTCTTTCAGCTTAGTTCTTGACCACTTGGTCATTCCACTCTTCATATCGAGTTGGGATCTTATTGGCATGAGTCCTGACCTACCACGATGCCAGTCCGCCTTTATCAAGCTCACTGTAAGCTTCCTACTTCATCTTGAGTCAGGAACTAGCTTAACTTACCAACCGGGATAAGTCTAGCTTCTAATCGAGCCAAGGCTAACTTTCCAACGCTCATCAGACGCCCACCGATATTCAATGATGCCATCCCAAACCTTAGGATGACATAAAGCTTTACTTTGTCCATGGACACATCTATCAAGAACCGACTCTCGGGTCATTCCCATTTACCGAGACCAACAACACAATCATTAATACAACATCATTATGGCATGACGACACTTGCGACCATACCATGTCGTTTGAGGATACCGTGCCGTTACACGAGCATATATGCCAACCTCTACTCTTCTCGAGAAGGGAAATATTGGCACACCCGTGTAACCTGACACTGTCCTTGAGTTACTCCTCCTCACAGGAAGTTGTTCGAGACACTCACCCTGCAACACTCGCCCATGCCATGACACACTCGTGTGTCATGTGGTAGCTCACTTAGGCACCAAGGTCCAGGGGTGGTGGAGAGCCAACACCATGCCTCCCTCTATAGTGTTTTCTGAAAATTTCTTAATTTGCCACCCATGCATATGGAATATGGTAAATGGTCACTCGCCAACGTAGAGCTTTCGTCTGAACTCCGATTGACATGAAATTCGACGTGCTTGCATATTTTCTCAAAGCATCTAACTCCAGAGCCATTTTCCAAACTCGCAACGAGACCCTGACTTCCAAGGTCATATAGCCTGGGACCCCATTTGGCCCCCATTAAGCTTGTCACCGACACCACCACTAACACTGGTGCTTGTCTTCTTACTTGATGTTCAATCTGACATCTTTTCTCACTCTTCTTTGTGTGTTGGATGATGCATCATCCTCCTCATTGCAACATGGCACTTCACTTTTCTTGCCCTTTCTTTGGCTTGATGGATTACACCCTTTTAAATGTCATCGTGCTTGCTTCTTTGTCTTGTCCACTTCGTAGGAGTCTCAACCCACTCTGTCACAGTAGGGTTGAGACATGTGACAACTCTCTCTTAGGACATTTTCTTTCTAAATCGTTTTTTATGCCCTAAAATTTGGTGTATTCTAAAATATATACATGCATATGTATTTGGGAGTTGCATTATGTCATTGGCTATTTGCAATCAATTGCAAATGTAAAGCGTAGTGTGAAATTTGATCTGTGACCTTCTTTTAAAAGCAAGAGATCGTGTTAAGAGTTATTTCATTTCTAGTTTGATATCTCCAAATCAAAGGAATCGAGCTGTCTTTATGATAGTTCTTATTTTTTGGATTTACTTTCTTCTTTTTAATTGATGAGGCGTTGTCTATTATGCAGGAGTCGGTTGATGTCTTCTGTCATGTTTAGCGATGTCACAATGTTCTAGCGCACTCTGTTGCGACTAAGGCATTGAAAGAGCAAACTTTTTTTCTTCTTTACTTTCCTTACCCCCTGAAGGAAATCTAAACAGACATCCATGTGAGCAGAAGTGGATTGTTCCAAATCCCATTGAGAATGAACACAAAATATTGCAGTCTTACATGGAAACGATTATGCATAATCAGAAATTACAGCATGCTACTTAATATGAAGATACAAGGGATAGAGTATGCAAAAGATACAAGGGATAGTGTATGCAAACCTTTGAAGAACTCTTCTTCAAGTTGAAGGAAATCATACATGAGGATTGCTATGAGTAGCGGAATGATCATTCCAAATTCCATTCGACATTGAACATAAATAATTACAGTACAAGAAACGGAAACTTACAGGTCATACACAATACGAAATTACATCATGCTTTACAAATGAGATCAAGGGATAGAACATCATACCTTTGAAGACTCATCTTCAAACTCCCTCAATCACGAATGCTTATTCAATCTCCAAGACTATAACACATGAATGCTCGAACATCGGGACCGCAACACAATACGTTCAACAACAATCGCGAACTCAACGATCTCCAAGATCACGAACCCAACGAACGGCCTCCAAAACCTCGACTTAGTCGAGTTGAGTAAGACACCACCACAATGGTTATCTTGGTATTCTT
Organism: Benincasa hispida; assembly: GCF_027475165.1. Taxonomy (NCBI): domain Eukaryota; kingdom Viridiplantae; phylum Streptophyta; class Magnoliopsida; order Cucurbitales; family Cucurbitaceae; genus Benincasa; species Benincasa hispida. The sequence goes on from NC_143479.1 coordinate 34,327,840, forward strand.
GGTGTGAGAATCCAGAAGTGTGTACTCTGTGTCGACTTGGTTAGAGGAAGAGACCGGAAGAATAACAATCGTGCAAACGATTGAGCAAGTGGGAGATGACATGAGTCTATTGTGTAGACGAATGCTCAATCGTATAGCAAATGCTCTGTGATCGTATAGCAAATACTCTGCGATCGTTTAATTACGACCTGCTGAGTGAATTATTATATAGTGTCACTCCACGATCGTTTAGTCTCTTTTTTAGTTATCGTTTAGTGAAAACAATTCTCACTTGACAGCATACCGTGAGTCTATCAGAGAATGAAAACTCTCATAAATTTAGGAAAATATTTTTCCTTTTATCTCACGGTTACTATGAAACTACCAATAACCTCCCACTCAGTTGGTTATTAGAGAAAAAGATATAATTATCCAATAATTAATATTATTATAAATATATATGATAACCAACTTAACCAACTTACCATATTATATTTATAATTTATAGTTTTAATATTTGATCTCATGAAACATATAAACTATAGTTATTTTTCTATTTCATTGCACTTAATGTAAATCATATTTACATTAATCCTCCACTTGATGTATCTCATACATCATATCGATCATATCATACATAATCGAATTTTCTCTTGTCAATTTGAACATTTCAAATCAACACCAAGAATTGGTTCTCAACTTGAATCCATTGAGCTACCAAGAAGACCTTATGAACTTGTAGCTTGAAGCTCCAACAGTACGTGAACAACTGATTAAACTCTTTAGTCATGGGATCCACCATCCGTTAACTACCAGGCACTCCACTAAAGACTGACAACTAAACTCTCCTTACTACAAATATATTTTGTGTCCATATCAATCAATCAACAGTGCGATAACCCTTCACAGATCACTCGTAAGTACAACTGGGCCAATAACCGTTATGCCTCTGTAGTTACATCTAACTTCTTAAGTACCACTGATCCCTCTAATGAACATAAATCATAGTCCTACTATGACTGGGTCCTCTCTTCCAAAGAGAAGCTGTGGCCACTATGTTCAAGATCTGGAATCAGCCCTTAAGGAAACAATCTATCTACTTACCCTTGCTTCAGAGAAGGAGTGAATTCCATCTTGTGTAACTGAGTTCCCAGCTCCCAAATCAGACAAATTCCCAAAAAGGTAGTCATGTTGAGTTAGCAATCTGGCTACTCTCACCTATACTAATAAAGGACTGCCCTCAAAGGCAGAAGTTCCCAAAATACTTAGGATTGAGGTCATGTAACCTATGGTTGTTAGGTGAGATGTAAGTTTCAAGTGTCAACGACGTTAGATAAAGAGACTATTCATCTCGTGGTTTGATCTTATACAAACTCTTTGTATAGGACACCCCCACTCGCATGTCTCCACATGAATGGTCAGAATCTACCATCTGTAGTAGTTCACAACACTTGTAAACCTCTACAAAGCGAGCTATATTTGTAGTGTCACTAGGACTAGGTATCCCTCCTTAATCCTTATACTACAGACCTATTTAGGTCATCACTTAAGGCATGATCCACTTGTATATCTCATATACATGCTTAAGTTTACATACAATAACCATGGAGCTTTGTTTATTGAATATGAGTAAATGCCAAATAAAATAACTCTTATTTTATTCATAACAATGTGTACAGTTTACAAACTACGAGACTCCGAGAGAATTAGGACACTAATCTCAACATAAGTATCTCTCGATCGTTCAACAACATGAACTCAAACACAATGATCAGAACATGATCTCAACGGATGACTGAATGAACCTCGATCCCAATCGAGTCCAACTCGATCCTCGAATGGAACTAGAACACCACCACAATGGTTACCTTGGTATTCTCGGTGTGAGAATCCAGGAGTTTTAGGCTCTGTATGATTTTGGATTGAGGAAAGCAGGAGGTAGACGATCGAGTAAATGGAAGATGGAGGTTGTCTATCGTATAGACAAAATACTCAATCGTTTAGAAAGCTGAAGTCTATCATATAGACTTTGCTACTTGATCATGTAGTAACGAGTAAGCAAGTAACTATCATATAGTAAACTCATAACTCAATCGTGTATGCTCTCTATGCTATCGTTTAGTAAAACACTTTTACTTGATAGCCTTTTTTTTGTGAGATTATTCCAAATGAATCATCAACTTAATTTTGGAAAACCATTTTCCTTTTTATCTCACAGATACTATAAAACTTCCAATACTCCCACTCAATTTGGTTATTAGAGAAAAAGAATAATTAATTATCATATAACTAATATGTTATAAATAAATATAATAACCAACTTATCATATTATATTTATAACCTATAGTTTTAATATTTCATCATATGAAACATATAAACCATAGTTCTTTTTGTATTTTATGGTATTTAATATAAATCATATTTATATTAATTCCTCCAATTAATATATTTAATACATCACATCAACTATATCACATATAATTGAATTTTCTCTTGTTAATTTGAACACTTCAAATTAACCCAAAATCTGATTCTCAACTTGAATCTATTGAGCTACCAAGGGGACTTCATGGACCTGTAGCTTGAAGCTCCAACTATAAGTGAATAACTGGTTAAACTCTTTAATCACGAGATCCACCATCTGTTAACTGTTGGTCACTTCACTAAAGACCGATAGTTGCACTCTTCGCACTACAGATATATTTTTGTGTCCATATGACCAATCAATAGTGCGATGACCCTTCACAAATCTCTCGTAAGTACAACTGGGCCAATTCACCATTTTGCCCTGTGTAGTTACATCTAACTCCTTAAGTACCACTGATTCCTCTAATGAACAATAAGTCATAGTCCTACTATGACTAAGTCCTCTCGGGCCAGAAGAGGGTGTGACCACTATGTTCAAGACCGGAATCAGCCCTTAAGGCTCTGCTTACCATACCAATCAGATGAATCGCCAAAATGGTAGGCTTGTTGAGTTGGCAATCTAGCCACTCTCACCATACAAATCAAAGGACCGCCCTCATAGGTAGGAGTTCCCAACTCACTCAGGATTAAGGTCATGTCACCTATGGTCATTCTAGTGAAATGTAAGTCTCAATTATCAATGGCGTTATATAAAGAGACTAATCATTTTGTGGTCCAGTCTTATACAAACTCTTTGTATAGGATACCCTCGCTCGCATGTCTCTACATGAATGGTCAAGATCAGACCATTCGTAGCACTTTACAACACTTGTAACATCTACAAAGCCGGCCGTATCCGTAGTGTCAACAGTATAAGGTATCCCCCCTTTATCCATCTACTACAGACCATTTAGGTCATTACTTAAGGCATGATTCACTTATATGTCTCTTCATACATGCTTAAGTTACATAAAATAACCACGGATTTGAGTTCATTGGATTTGATTAAATGCTTATAAAATAACATTTATTTTATTAATAACAATATGTGTACAAAGTGTTTACAAACTACAGAACCACCAGGAGAATTAGGACATCAATCCCAACAATCTCCCACTTGTCTTAATGCCTCAGAAGACTAATGTACAAAATAAAAAACAATACAATATACAATAAACTACGACATGCTCTATACCTAGTATCATCTCCCACTTACCCTAAACAAGGTGCCGCATGTCTCATAGACCCAGACTCTTCAAATGACCCTTGAACACTTTAACAGTGAGAGCCTTTGTAAACAGATCAACAACGTTGTGCTCCAACACAATTTTCGTGACTATCACATCACCACGATGCATAATCTCCCTGATCAAATGATACTTCCGTTCTAAGTGCTTTCCTCTTCGGTGACTCCGAGGTTCCTTAGAATTTTCCACAACCTCGCTGTTATCACAATCGAGAGTGATCGATAAAGACATATTTGGAACAACTTCCAAATAGGTAAGGAACTTCCTCAGCCAAACAACCTCTTTAGCAGCTTCACAAGTGGCTACATATTCGACTTCTATAGTAGAGTCCGTTATGCATCCCTACTTGATGCTTCACCAAACTACAACTCCTCCATTCAGAGTGAACACTAACCCTAATGTCGATTTCCGAGAATCTCTATCAGTATGAAAGTCAGAGTCCGTATATCCTGTAAGAATCAAATCCTTATCTCCATACATGAGTATATAGTCCCCCGTTCTCCAAAGATATTTGAGGATCGTTTTGACTACCGTCCAGTGATCTAATCCTGGATTGGATCGCTGACAATCCCTACTGCATAACAAATGTCAGGTCTAGTACGTAACATTGCATATGTAAGGCTACCAACAATTGATGCATAGGGAATCCATCTCATTTCCTCAACCTCTTGAGGTGTCTTAGGATACTGTTCCTTAGATAAAACAATTCTATGCCTAAAAGGTAATAAATCCCTCTTAGAATTCTGCATTGAGTACCTGATCAACATCTTATTAATATACGATGCCTGAGACAAGACCAACCTTTTGTTCTTACGATCCCTTATGATCTGGATCCTTAGAACAAACTGCGCCTCTCCCAAAACTTTCATTTGGAATTGGGTGGCTAGCCACTTCTTAAGGCCAGTCAGAAAACCTACATCATTCTCAATATGATGACTGTTTTATGCATCTTAATGGTTGTCAGAAAACCTACATCATTCCTAATAGCCACTTCTGCACATCGCCTCGTGGTACCCTGGGTGTGTCCCCCTATAGGGTGGCTGTTTTGCCCGTTTCTTTATTTGATATCCTGTAAGAGGATAAGGTTACTTAGTCTCTTATCCTAATATGGTTTTTTCCTATGGTCGGTGCATTAGGGCGGGACTCTGGGGCAGAAAACGAGGGGTTACACTTACGCAGGATTGTTAAGGGTTAACTATTTTGGAAGGAACAAATGGTGGCTATTAGGTTTAGTTCCAAGAGTTGGTTCTACCTAATGGTTGAGAATGTCACATCCCAATGAAGGGATATTTGATCACCCCACCAGTGATGTTTGTCCTGCCTCGTTGGGGCATCATTGCAAAATAGAAGTCTTTTCACTTAGGGTACTTGGAATCTGTTTTGCTAAAACTAATTGGTTAAAAAAATGTGGTTTTTGAAAATTCTTATAAAATGTTATTTGTTTATTTTCAGCAACGATTTTTAATGGCTTTACCCACTATCAATTTACTTAGCATCGAAAAACTGAATGGCCAAAACTATTCAAGTTGGAAACATATGCTCACAATGATACTCATCATTGAGGATATGAAGTTTGTCCTTACGGAAGAATTTCCTCCTATTCCACCTCAGAACGCTACTCGAAATGTTCAGGCGGCATACGAGCGTTGGACACGTGCAAATGAGAAGGCCCAAGCCTATATTCTGGCCAGTCTTAGTGACGTGTTGGCCAAGAAACACGTGTCCATGGTCTCAACTCGTGAGATCATGGAGTCCCTGCGGGGAATGTTCGGATAGCCATCTGGACAGCTCAAGCATGAGGCTTTGAAACACATATTTAGCTCCAAAATGGAGGAAGGCACCTTTGTTCGTTAACACGTGCTGAATATGATGGTCCACTTTAACGTGGCGAAGATGAATGTGTCTAAAATCGATGAGGGTAGTCAGGTTAGCATTATCCTGCATTCATTGCCGGAGAGCTTCCTCCACTTTGTTAGCAATACAATTCTTAACAAAGTGGATTACTCCTTTACCACTCTCCTCAACGAGTTGCAGACTTACCAATCCTTGCTGAAAAGTAAGGAGGAAAAGGGAGATGAGGCAAATTTTGTCTCGTCCTCTAAAAGGTTCTATCGAGGTTCGACCTCAGGAAAAAAGTTTGCATCTTCAACTTCTAACTCTGAAAAGGGGAAGAAAAAGAAGGGTGGTAAAGGGAAAGGGAATGCGCCTGCTAACCCGCCACCTGTCATCCAGAAGAAACGTCCACCGTCGGTTAAAAAAGGAAAATGTTTCCACTATAACCAGGACGGACACTGGAAGAGGAATTGTCCTTGTTATCTGAAGCAAAAGAAGGCTGCCAAGACTAAGGCTAAGGCAGATAAAGGTAAATATGATTTAATTGTATTAGAAACTTGTTTAGTTGAAAATGATGATTCTTCTTGGATGGTAGATTTGGGCGCGACTAATCATGCATGTTCTTATTTTCAGGGGATTAGATCCTGGCGACAGCTGGAGGCTGGTGAGATGACGTTGTGAGTAGGCACTGGGCAGGTCGTCTCAGCTGTGGCAGTGGAAGACATCCAGTTAACTTTACAGAATAGGTTTGTTATATTAAAAGATGTCTTTGTAGTTCCTGAACTAAAAAAGAACCTTATTTCTATAAAGTATCTGTTACAATACAATCACACTATTTATTTTAAATTGAAGAAAGCATTTATTCATAAGGATGGTGTTGAAATTTGTACAGCTAAACTGGAAAATAACTTGTATGCGCTAAGACCTTTAGCCTTAAGTTCCCTCCATAACATAGAGATGTTTAAATCTGTCGCAACTCAATCTAAACGCCAACGAGATTCTCCAAAAGAAAATGCCCAACTTTAGCACCTCGTTTAGGGCACATCAATCTCAATAGGATTGAGAGATTGGTGAAGAATGGCCTTCTAAACGAGTTAAAGGAAAATTCTTTACTAGTGTGCGAATCTTGCCTTGAAGATAAGATGACTAAAAGACCTTTTATTGGAAAAGGTTATCGAGCCAAAGAGCCTCTTGAATTAGTACATTCTGATCTTTGTGGTCCTATGAATGTGCCAGCTCAAGGAGGCTGAGTACTTTATCAGTTTTACCGACGATTGCTTGAGATATGGGTATATCTATCTGATGCAATGAAAGTCTGAATCTTTTGAAAAGTTCAAATTATATAAGGCTGAAGTTGAGAATGCTTTGGATAGACGAATAAAAACACTTCGATCAGATCGAGGTGGAGAGGTTTTGGATTCTGAGTTCCAGGACTATTTATTAGAACACAGAATCATTTCCCAACTTTCAGCACCGGGTACATCTCAGCAAAATGGTGTAGTAGAGAGGAGAAACAGAACCTTGTTGGACATGGTTTGTTCGATGATGAGTTACGTTTCCTTACCAGACTCATTTTGGGGTTTCGTAGTGGAGACTGTGGTATACATTCTTAACTGTGTTCCTTCTAAGAGTGTTGCAAGAACACCTCTGGAGTTGTGGAACAGGGGTAAAGCTAGTTTACCGCATATGTGGTTTCCCAGCACATGTGCTTAAGGCAAATCCCAAGAAGTTGGAATCACGATCGAGGTTGTGCCTCTTTGTAGGCTACCCAAAAGGTACACGAGGAGGTTACTTTTATGATCCATCCGAAAACAAGGTGTTTGTTTCCACGAACGCTACTTTCTTGAAGGAGGATCATATCAGAGAGCACAGTCCATGTATTAAATTCATATTAAGTGAGCTTTCCAAAGAAACTACTAAAACTTCAATAAGAGTTATTGAAGGACCTGCTTCATCAACCAGAATTATTGATGATAGTTCATCTGGTAGGTCGGTTCCACCTCAAGAGTTGAGAGAACCTCGACGCAGTGGGAGGTTTATGAACCCGCCTGATCGCTATCTTGGTTTCACAAAAATCCTAGCTATGGTGATAGATAGCGACGTTGAGGATCCATTGTCCTATAAAAAGGCAATGGAGGATGTTGACCGGGATGAATAGGTCAAAGCCATGAATCTTGAGATGAAGTCGATGTACTTCAACTCAGTATGGGATCTAGTAGATCAGCCTGATGGGGTAAGACCTATAGGTTGTAAATGGATGTACAAGCGCAAAGGGGGTGCTGATGGGAAGGTGCAAACCTTCAAGGCTCGACTTGTGGCAAGGGGTTATACCCAGGTGGAGGGAGTCGACTATAAGGAGACTTTCTCACCTGTTGCCATGTTAAAGTCGATCCGCATCCTCCTGTCCATTGCAACTTATTATAATTATGAGATTTGGCAAATGAACGTCAAGAAGGCTTTTTTGAATGGTAATATTAAGACCATTTACATGGTGTAACCCGAGGGATTCATTGCCCAAGGTCAAGAGCAAAAAGTTTGCAAACTGAATCGGTCCATTTATGGGCTGAAGCAGGCGTCTCGATCTTGGAATATTCGGTTTGATGCTGCGATCAAATCGTATGGCTTTGACCAAAACGTTGATGAACCTTGGGTTTACGAGAAAATATTCAATAGTTTAGTAGCTTTCTTAGTTTTGTATGTAGACGATATACTACTAATTGTCATTGAGAATGATGTAGGTCTACTGAGTGCAGTTAAGAACTGGCTAGCGACCCAATTCCAAATGAAAGATTTGGGAGAGGCTCAGTTCGTTCTGGGTCTACAACTTTTTTGGGATCGTAAGAATAAAGTGCTAGTGCTGTCTCAGGCATTGTATATTGAAAAAATCTTGCTCAAGTACTTAATACAGAACTCCAAAAATGGCCTACTACCATTTAGGCATGGAGTCACTTTTTCTAAGGACATGTGTCCTAAGACGCCTCAAGAGGTTGAGGACATGAGACGGGTCCCATATGCATAGGCCGTTGGCAGTTTAATGTATGCGATGCTCTGCACTAGGCCAGAAATGTTGTGGGAATAATTAGTAGGTATCAGTCTAACCTAGGCTAGGGTCACTGGACCGCAGTTAAGAACATCCTCAATTATCTTGGGAGAACGAGAGACTACATGCTTGTGTATGGGTCTAGGGATTTTATCCTTACTGGATACACGAATTCTAACTTTCAGACTGATAACGACTCTTGAAAGTTCACTCTAGGGTCAGTATTTACTCTTAATGGAGGTGCTGTAGTATGGCGGAGCACTAAGCAGGGGTGCATCGCCGACTCCACGATGGAGGCCGAGTACGTAGCGGCTTGTGAAGTTGTTAAAGAGGCCATCTGGCTCAGAATGTTCTTGACAGATCTGAAATTTGTTCCAGTTATGTCTAGGCTCATCACCCTCTATTGTGATAGTAGTGGTGCTGTGGCGAACTCCAAGAAGCCCAGGAGTCATAGACGTGGCAGACACATAGAGCGGAAGTATCATCTGATCCGTGAGATAGTGCATCGTGGAGACGTGATCGTCACGAAGATCACCTTAGTGCAAAACTTTGTTGATCCGTTTACAAAGGCTCTCACGGCTATAGTGTTTGAGGGTCACCTTCAGAGCATGGGTCTATGGGACCGCTCGCGGCTGGACTAGGGCAAGTGGGAGATTTTGTTGCACTGAGTTTTTATGCCCTAGTTTATTGTTTTATACCCGTTTACTTGTACTTCTCACTTCGCTTTAGGAAAAGTGGCAGATTGTTGGGACTTAGGCCCTAAAGTCTCATGTCCTATAGTTTGTAAACAACTTTGTACAAACACTTGTAATGTATAATATATATCATATTTACTTCACCTCTTGACTTTTCACATTTAGATGTTTTTTATTTTACCACAAACCAATAAACTTAATATCCCTAGTTGTCTTTATGTAACTTAAGCATGTATGTAGTGACATACAAGTAGATCATATCTTAAGTGACAACCAAAATAGTCTGTAGTATATGGATATAGGAGGGAAACCTTATCCTGGTAACACTACGATGCGACCCACTTTGTGGAATTGTTACAAATGTTGTGACTTGTCACAGATGGTCTGATCCTGATTATTCGTGTAGTGGACATGCGAGTGGGGGCGTCCTATACAAAGAGTTTGTATAAGACCTGACCTCGAAGGGTTAATGTCATGTCATATAACTCCGTTCATGACTGAGACTTCACTTCACTAGGATGACCATAGGTATCATGACCTCAATCCTGAGTGAGTTTGGAACTCCCGCCATTGAGGGCGGTCCTTTGATTTGCATGGGTGTGAGTGGCCAGAGCGCCGACTCAAACCTAGCATTGAGGATTCGTCTGATTTGTGAGATGGAAACTCAGCTTCACAAGATGGAGTTCACTCTTTCCCCAAAGTAGAGGTATGTAGATAGATTACTCTCGTAAGGGCTGATCCCGGAGCTTGAACGATGTGGCTCCACGCACCTTCTCATTGCCCGAGAAGTGTTCACACATAGTAGGACTATGTTGTATTATTCATTAGAGGGATCAGTGGTACTTAAGGAGGAAGATATAATTACAGGGGTAAAATGGTAAATTAGCCTACTGTAATTACGAGCATTTATGAAGGGTCATCGTACTGATGAATTGTTATATTCAATGGACATAGAAATATATCTAATGCAAGAAGAGTTCAACTGTCAGTCTTTAGTGGAATGCCTGGCAGTTAACGAATGGTGGATATCATGACTAAAGAGTTTAGTTAACTATTCACGTACCGTTGGAGCTTCGAGCCATAGGTCCATAAGGTCCCCTTGGTAACTTGGATACAAGTTGAGAGTCAGTTTTTGGGTCAGTAAGAAATGTTCAAATTGACAAGAGTGATTTCGATTATATATGATATAATTGAACGAGTTAATTAAATATGATACAATTAACTATATGTATGAGGTACATTAATTTGGAGGAAATTGGATATAAATATGATTTATATCTAGTACAAGAAAATATTATGATTAATATATGCTATTAATTTATATGTTATGAATATGATGAGATCACATTCATTGGACGGTTATAAAGGAAATGTGACGGCGTCGCTTCTTCTCTAATAACGGATGAGTGTATTGAAAGATCACTTTGAGATGCATAAATAGCTGACGGTGAGTTAAGCATGAGATGTGTGGATATTGTGTTAAAGAGAGTGTCATTGCTTAGAAAATTAGTGCCTATACGATAGTGCATGAACGATCACTTACATATACGATATTTCTAAGCAACCATCTACCGATTACACTTCGCGCGATATTTACTAAACGATCGTTTACCTTTTTCCTAGGCGATCGTTTAGCTCCCGATATTTACTAAACAGTTGTATAGACAATCGCTTAGTGTTTCCTACATGATCATTTAGATGATCGCTCACCCTTTTCCTACACGATCGTTTAGACAATTGTTTATCCTTTCCTACACGATCGTTTGGACGATCGCGTACTGTTTCCTACACGATCATATACTTCATCTAAACGATCAAGCATCTTGTCAATGCGATAGATGACCTTATCTCCCACTTTCTTGATCGTTGTGTACGATCTCTCTTCCTCCTTGCCTTTACCAAATCCGAACAAAGCCCATACTTTGGATTCTCACTCCAAGAATACTGAGGGCTCTGAGTGGTGGTGTCATCTCCATTTCCTTCTGTTAGAGTGGTGATTGTTCGAGGTAGACGATTGGATTTTAGACTTGCTGTGAAGAAGAAATCTTCAACTGGTATGATCTATTGATCTCTTCAGCATTATGAATGCATATTAGTATGTTTGAATGTATATGTGGTAATTTTGTCACAATGAATTGGAAAGTTCCGGTTCCGCTCGTAGGATCTCTTCAGCAGTCACTAAGCGTTCATGTAGTTTTATGCGATAAAGCTAAACGATCGTTTAGTTGAGGAAAACATTAAGCGATCGTGTAGTTCTTCACAACACAAGATGATTGCCTTCAACGCTACACGACCAGCCTTTGTAATACTTTAAGGTTGGACCGAAAGCAGCCGGTTCGATCGGTTTTCTCAAGGTCCAATCCGATTCAGCCCCAAAGTCTGGTTCAAGGTATTTGGGTTTGGTTTGGAGCGGTTCGAGTGATTCAAAGACGGTTTTGAAGCTGATTGTAATAGTTGGGCTTCTATTTGCTTGTTTTTGCCAAAACTAAAACCATATCAGTTTGTGTTTAATTATTTATGCATTTGATGTATGTTATAATTAAATAAATCTTGTATGTGCATATAGTATGCCATTTAGATTTAAATTCCCACCATAGGAAGCATGTTACATGCATTGAAAGTATGTTATAATTATTTTAATATATAGTATGCATGTTAGGGTTTCTTGTATTTAATATAAATGTTATATTAAATATTGAATGCCTCATGTATGTTATGGATGTTTAGCATGTCTAAAGTTTTATAGGTTGTTATAAAATTGGGTTAGACATTTAAAATCCATAAACAACAGCTGCATGCTCACGTAGGTTGACCACCTGTTTTAATTGTTAAAACTTATAAAGCCTAGGTTACAAACTCTACCGATATATAATCCTATTTAAGGCTGGGGATACTTAAGTTGATGGGTTATGGAACACCTCCTACCTGGGGATTATGGCCGAATTATTGAGCGTTGGTAACCGATTTTATGAGCATACGTGAGTGATATGAGGTAAAAAAATGATTTATCACCTAGACATCATAGGTTAAAATCCAATTATAAGAGTTATACTTTGATAAACCACATAGACTTAGGGTTGTTTTATTAGCCGAAAAGAACATAAGTATAAATATACCCAATAGAACACTTCAGTGGCAGTTTAATAACTTCTATAGAGTTATTAGAAAACTCCGGTGGGAGATTAATAACATATACGATACGTTATTTTCAGCTCTCACGTTTCTAAGAATTCACAATACAGATCTAAGCGGTACTTCGTGTCACCCTGAGAGTGACCTCCCTTCGGAAAGTATTTTTTAGCTTAAATCTAGATTTTGGTGAATAAGAGGAAGTTGTTTAAATATAAGTCTATTATATGATAAATAGATTTCAACTACCATATCTCCACATATTTTACACCATGAGATTCATATGACGCTTCGTGTCACCCTGGGAGTGACCTCCCTTTGGAGAGTGTTTTGTATGAGTCAATATCAAGGTAAACGAAGGAAGTAGTTCATAGTAAGTGGGTGAAGGATATGTGTCAATATATCCTACGGTCTCATCCATAAGTCTGAACCGTGAGATTCCTATGTTGTGCCTGCTTGCTGGCTTTAAGCGGCTCTTTGCTAGTCGTTTAACGATGGCTATCCCTACGGAGGGTTGTAACATAGGATTCAGAACAACCCAGGCTTCAATAAAATGAATAGGGTCTTATAGTTGTCTTGGATGTTGTCTTCTTTTATGGAGGCAAGTTCATACCATCCTATAAGATTTGAAAATGGCGGTCACACTTACAAGAATTACTAAGTTGTTAGTAAAGATCTTGACCGAAAACGATAATCAAACGACTATACGAATAAGAGTTATTCCGGAGACAATAGGAATAAGAGTTATTCCAGAGATAGTGTTTAGTCAAATATGTTTGCTTTAGTGAAGGAGTATCTGACTGCCCCACGGTAGCACATATTTTGACTCACTAAAGTATCGTTGCAAATAAATAATTGTTATGGGTGTATTATTTTTTTTTTTTTTTGTTAAAACTTATCTTGGATTTGGTTACAGTTTTCTATTTAGAATTTGTTTGAATTTTATCAGCATGTTGAATTCTTCTGTAATACTCGCCTCCGATGTACATAACAGTAAAATCAAATCAACAAACAAATTACTAGCGGTGAATTACACCAAAAGAGTTTTAACAGAGGATTGTCCTCTATCTCCAAACTCATTTGAAATTATGAATTATGTAGATGAGAGTGCTAAATTCGAACAACAAGATACATATGATTTACTTGTTATCGAAGGATGTTTAGTGGAAAACGATAAGATCTGGATAATTGATTTAGGTGCCGCTAATCATGTATGTACTATCTCTTAGGAAACAATTTCCTAGAGATAGTTGACCAAAGGTGAAGCAGTCTTTAAGGTAGGGATCGGGAGATTGTTTCAGCCAAAAGCAGTGGGAGATATGAAGTTATTTATAGGAGGTAAGTACATTTATTTGAAAAATGTATTTTATATTCCTTCTATGAAAAGGAATCTAATAGTCTCTTATTTGCTAGACAAAACTATAAATTTTATTTCAAAAATGGTGAAATGTTCATCAATATAGGAAATAAACAGATTTGCTTTGCAAAGCTAGAAAATAACTTGTACATGTTAAAACCAACTGAGGTCAAAGCTGTTTTGTACATAGAGATGTTTAAAACTGTTGGGACTCATAAGAAGAGGAAAATTTCTCCAAATGTCTATCTTTGGCACTTGAGACTGGGTCATGTAAATCTCAACAGGATTGAGAGATTGGTTAAGAAGGATCATCTAAATAAGTTGGAAGACAGTTCATTACTACCTTGTGGGTTCTGTCTCGAGGGTAAAATGACAAAAAGATCTTTTTCTGGAAAAGGTCTTAGAGCCAAAGAACCCCTAGAGTTGATTCACTCAAACCTTTATGGGCTTGTAAATGTTAGAGTGAAAGGAGGGTATGAATATTTCATCAGTTTTATAGATGATAATTCAAGGTATGGGCATGTTTACCTAATGCACCGAAAGTCTGAAACTTTTGAAAAGTTCAAAGAGTATAAGGTTGAGGTTGAGAACCAATTAGGTAAAAAGATTAAAACACTTCGATCAGATCGAGGTGGTGAGTAAATGGACACAAAATTCTAGAACTATTTGATAGAAAATGGAATTCAGTCTCAACTCACAGCCTCTGGCACACCCCACCAGAACGGTGTGGCAGAGAGGAGAAACAGAACCTTGTTGACATGGTTCGTTCCATGATGAGTTACGCTTAGTTACCAAATTATTTTTGGGGACACGTAGTTGGGATTGCGGTGTATATTTTGAACATAGTTCCCTAAAATTTTTTTTCTGAAACGCCTTACGAGCTCTAGATAGGATGTAAAGGAAATTTATGTCATTTCAGGGTTTGGGTTTGTCCAGCACATGTGTTGGTGCAAAATCCTAAAAAGTTGGAACACCGTTCAAAAGTGTGCCTATTTGTAGGCTACCCAAAAGAAACAAAAGGTGGTTTCTTTTATGATCCTCAGGAAGATAAGGTATTTGTGTCGACAAATGAAATTTTCCTAGAGGAAGATTATATAAAGAATCATCAACCTCGCAGTAAGCTAGTAATAGAAGAAATGTCCAGAGAAACGATAAACGTATCAACAAGAGTTGTTGATAGAATAGGTTCTTCAACAAGAGTATTTGATAGAACAGGCCGGTCAACAAGAGTTGTTGATGAAACTGAGACTCCACATCATTCTCAAGAGTTGAGAATGCCTCGTCTTAGTGGGAGGGTTGTGCAATAGCTTAACTGGTACATGTGTTTAACTGAAACTCAACTCATCATGCCAGATGATGGTTTAGAGGATCCATTTTCTTTTAATCAAGGAATGAACGATGGTGACAAAGACCAAGGGATTAAAGCCATGGACCTTGAAATGGAATCTATGTATTTCAATTCTGTCTGGGATCTTGTAGATCAACCAAAAGGGGTAAAACCCATCGGTTGTTAGTGGATCTACAAGAGAAAATGAGACCAAGCTGGTAATGTACAAACCTACAAAGCTAGACTTATGGAAAATGGGTTTACCCAAAGAGAGGGGTTAGATTTTGAAGAAACCTTCTCTCCAGTTGACATGATAAAGTCTATTAGAATACTCTTGTCCATAGCCACGTTTTATGATTATGAAATATGGATGTCAAGACAGCTTTTCTGAATGGCTATCTTGCAGAGAGTATCTATATGTCTCAACCAAAAGGGTTCATACAGTAGGGTCAAGAGAAAAGGGTTTGCAAGCTTAATCGATCCATTTACGGATTAAAACAAGCTTTTAGATCCTGGAATATGAGATTTGACACTGCAATCAAATCTTATGGCTTTGAACAAAATGTTGACGACTGTGTATACAAGAAAATCGTCAACAAAACTGTCGCTTTTCTAGTGTTGTATGTTGATAATATTCTACTCATTGGGAATAAGGTAGAATATCTAGCTGACGTTAAGAGATGGCTGGCTTCACAATTCCAAATGAAATATTTGGGAGAAGAACAATATGTTCTTGGAATCCAAATAGTTCGAAATTGCAAGAATAGAACATTAGCATTATCTTAAGCATCTTGTATAGACAAGATGTTGTCTAGGTATAAAATGCAAAATTCCATGAAAGGATCTTTACCTTTCAGGCATGGAATTCAGCTATCTAAGGAACAAAGTCCTAAGACACCTCAAGAAGTTGACGAGATGAATCGAATTTCATATGCATATGCAGTTGGGAGTTTGATGTATTAAATGCTGTGTACTCGTCCTGATATATATTATGCCGTAGGAGTTGTCAGCAGATTTCAGTCTAATCCTTGTCATGACCATTGGATTGCTGTTACAGGTATTCTCAAGTATCTTTGGAGAACGAGAGATTATATGATCATGTATGGTGCTAAGGATCTGATTCTTACTGGATATACTGATTCTGACTTTCAGATCGATATTGTTTCGAGGAAATCAACTTCGGGATCAGTATTTACTCTAAACAGATGAGTAGTGGTGTAGAGAAGCAACAAGTAGAGTTGTATTGAAGACTCCACAATGGAAGCTGAGTATGGTGCTGCAAGTGAAGCAACAAAAGAAGCAGTATGACTCAGAAAGTTCCTGATAGATTTGGAAGTAGTTCCTAATCTGCACCTGACTATCACTCTCTATTGTGACAACTGTGGAGCAGTTACAAATTCAAAGGAACCACGAAGCCATAAAAGGGGAAAACATATCGAACGGAATTACCATCTAATCAGGGAGATTGTACATCGAGGAGACGTTATCGTCACCCAGATTGCTTCCCAAGACAACTTAACTGATCCATTTATGAAAGCCCTATCAACCAAAGTGTTCGAGGGTCACCTAGTAGGACTGGGTCTACGAGTTTTGCATCACTAGGGAAAGTGGGAGAATTTGTGGGTATTTTAATTCCCTAGTTTATTGTATTTGTACATTTTATTCTCTCCATGTAAACTCAACATTGTATATATTTGTATATATTGATCCACTGGAGTTTTAGTCCAAGTGGCAGTATTGTTGGGGTTTATGTTCTAAAAACTCAAAGTTTGTACAATGATAAATATTTTCTATAATCAATATACTTGTTATTGATTTCATAAATTGTACGAGAGTCTAAATTCAATAAACTAAGACCCATGACTATTATATGAGTACTTGAACTTTATGTGGAGTATAAGAGTGGATCAGGTTCGAGTATATAGTCAAAATGATCTATGGTACATGAATAAGGTTGGGTACCTTATTCTGACAACACCGTTGGATGCGACATACTCTGTAGTTGTTACAAAGAGTTGTAAAGTGCTACATACGATGTGATCCTAATTCGTACATGTTATGACATGAGGAGTGGGGATGTTCTATGCAATAAGTTTGCATAAGATCAGGACTAAGAAATAAGTCACTCTTACTTTATAACGCTATTTACTATATAAGACGACTATTTCACCTAGATGACCTAGGTAACTCAATCTTAATCCTGAGCTAACTATGAACTTCTATTTCTTCGGGATTGCCCTTAGATTTTCATAGTTGAGGGTTGGCTCAACAAAGTCGGCTCAATAAGACTCCCATTTTAGGGGTAAGATCGGATAGATAGCTGAGGACATAGTGTGCAAGACGGAGTTCACGCCTACCCGATTTAGGGATAGGAGAAAGGTTGTTCTCTCAAGTACTGAATCCAGGTCTTAAACAAGGGGCCCACCTTCTCATAGGACCGAGAGAGTTTGGTTTAGTGATTGGATCACAAACCAGTTGTTCATTAGAGGATTAGTAGGGGCTTGAGTAATAAGACGTAATCTCGGGGGTAAAACAGATATTCGACCCAGCCGTTATTACGAACAACCTGTGAAGGGTCGACTTGCTGATTATGGTTAAATCAAGTGGACATAATATATCTACAGTGAGGGGAGTGCAATTATGGGCTTTAGTGGAGTGACACATTAGTTAACGAATGGAGATTAATTTGGTCTAATGAGTTTAGCCAATTAATCTCGGATCGTTGGAGCCCATGATCTGTAGGTCCGTGATGTCCCCCTTCCAGCTAGTAATGGACTAGCTCTAGAATAGCGTGATAAGTTAATTTGAAACGTTCAAATTTGAATTAAGGGAATTAGTAATTATATGAGATATAATAAATACTTTATTCTCAGAAAAGGAGACGGAATAATTTTGTTCAATCAAACAAGAAACTGAGATTAAGTTCCTCTTGATATGAGGAACTACATAAACATTATCCAGTAACATATAACATTTCTCGTCCAAAAATAATTTAAGTCTGCCTACAGCAATAGATGAATCGACCTCACCAGTACCGACTTGAAGAGTCAACTCTCCGTCTTCCAACTATTTCTAGGAACTAAATCCTTGGTAAGAAGAACTTACGTTGTTAGTAGAACCTGAATCAGGTATCCAGGCAGAATATCATTCTCTTCCAAACATATCTCCAAGACAATTAAATCACATTTACTGTCTTTAGACTTCTTCCTCTTCTAGAGAGTAGAAGGATCAGTATCAGAACTTATATAATCTCCAAGTTCTATTTCAGAGAATAATTCTCGTTGATGAATTTTATTTGAATCAGCAACAATTTCTTTCTCTTTTAAATTGAAAAAAAAAAAAAAAGAAGTCGTAGCAAAAAGACATGCTATTGGGGCATTTGTCCTATATGTGCAAATCCAAATCGGGCAGATCTTGACTCGGAGTAGAGCATAAACCTAAAAGAATTGAAGAAGACCATTTGGGAACAAGAAAATGACATCGCAAGTGAAATTTGATCTCGATGAAACAATACATCAATGAAAATTTAGTCTCTTTACATTCAAGAAGGACTGGGGATTATCTTGGGAACTGACACTATTGGTTTCATTGTCATCCATCCCCTTTTGCTCAAAAAGTGAGAACTGACATTCAAACAATTCTTACAATAAGTCCATAATCTAATGTGCAATGACCATGTTCTCAACCCTTTTTGCTAATGCATTAGGTATGCTAGCCAAAATTTGAAGTCAGGCCATCAAATTAGCCTTCATCCACACCTCAACCATGACAAACTCGAGGTTGTTTACCACGAAATAAATTTTAAGAGACTTTTTCCAATGTATGTAATTGGTCAAATTATTAAAGGTAACTAACAGAAAATCATACAATGACATGTTGTTGAAAAAACAAACATATTGATCTACATTAGATTTTAGCAAATACTTTTTAAAAACAAATCCAATATGGTTTAGCAAAATCTAAATGAACCCCGTGTGACATCTAGTTTTGCAATGATGCTTCAGTGGTTTTGGATAAAAGCCACCGAAGGGTAGTCAATTTATCCCTCCTCTGTATTGAGACACTCTCAACCAATCATTACACCAGAACAACTCTTGTTCCTATAACAACTAGCCATCATTGTTTTGGTCAAGAAATCATTAACTTGCTTAGCAATTTCCTGTTAATGTGACCCTTCATTTTAGATCCTAAAGTTCTGCCCCAAGCAGCCAATTCGAAAGGAAAAAATCCGATTAGGGCAAAAACTAAAGCGACCCTATCCATTTCTAGAGTTCCCTTGATATTGACCAATTGCACAAACCATCAGAAGGGGGACGCTCCTAGGGTGCCACGAGGCCGTGCAAGAAGGTCTCACGGTGCAAACCAATGAAGGAGACCGCATGACATGTTGACAGACATCTTTCACCCACTTACTATAAATACTCTCTTTGTCCACCTTGATATTGACTCATGCAAACATCATCTGAAGGGGGATGCTCCTAGGGCACCACGAGGTCAAGCATGAATCTCACGGTGTGAACATTAAGGTTGAAACGTGAGTGGAATTGACATATCATATATATATTTTCCTCCCACTGAGTATTTTAAAACCTAGGGTTTAGTTTAATTAGAAAAAACACGGCTAATTATTTTAACTAAGTGACTATTTAGGTTTTCCTAAAAGTAACGTTTACTTTGGAAAGTTAAACAACTTTTGATCAACATTCATTAAACCCTTTAACAAAGTCTTTTATCAATTGTTGCATGCTTGTAGAAAATCTATCTTATTCAACTTTCCAGGTAGGTTCCCATGTGGGGGTGTTCCGTTTCCGTTAGCTTAAATACCCTAGCCTAGCCAGAACCCCCCTTTAGACAAAAGGTCCCTTATAGATAGATTTATTACAAATTTAATCTTTTATGGAAATCAATTTAAACCTATTAAACTGATTTAAAAGATTAAACTTAGGCTTCTAATCTCATTAGAACCATGAACTTAGGTCTATCTCAATCAAATTTTTAAAAAACATGATTTTACGTAAGTTCGCATGCAACTATTTCTTATTGATTTTAGTTCTAATTTCCATTATAACTCTTATAAAATGAAACAACTAAAACCAACCACAATGCGAAGCAACACATTTATAAGGCATTCATAACTCTTATAAATAACCCTAAGTGTCATGCTCCATGCATTGTTCATTCATTACTACTTTTATATCACTCTTATATAACAAAGTAATGAAACTAGCATACATGCTCTCATACACCCTTATACTATAACACTTATAATATCTATAACACTTATAATATAAAGATGATGCATGAATATGCTTAATGTATGCATAAATATAACTCTTATATTATATGATGCATGAGCATGCTTTAAAGTAATTTAATCATGCAATCTACTATATTATAACACTTATAATATAAAGATGATGCTTGAAAAAATGCATAACCTAAGGAGGGTTTTAAATCTATATGTGATACATTTGGCATATAGTCAAACATACATTTCATGTACATTAGATAAAAGTTGATGAACCAGGATAATTAGCCTCAAATCCGAAAGAATAAAGCTAATTATTACAAAGAGCATTGAGTCCACCAATTCAAACAGGTGAACCGGGTCTTGAACCATCCGGGCAAAGCCGCGTCTCCTTGATCGTGTAACAGCTCCTTGTGATCATTTAGCAACATTGTATGAGCATAAATGATTGTTTAGTATGAATCTAGTGCCTATGACTATGCGATGAAGCATGAAGGTCACACGATCGTGCAATACACATCGTGTAACACATGCCTTAAACGTCAAGTAGACGACAATTATGCGGTGAAGCATGATCATCTAAACGATCACGGAGAAAGCATCAAGTACCATATACCGGGTGATCGAGTAGCCAGTGACTATGCAATGAAGCATGCTGGACTACACGATCATTTAGTGCACTCGCCTACCATGCAACGAGTATTATAAACTCTATGCAATCGTTTACCCCAAGCATCTATGCGATTGAGCAGCCAACGCAACACGATAGAGTAAACTCTTTACTCAATCGTTTAGCATCATCTATGCGATCGTTTAGTAAATACTACATGATCGGGTAGAACTTTTCTACTCGATCGTTTAGCCAAATCTTAACGATCGTTTTGCCTGGGCTACACGATGCAACCAACCTTTGGTCTTTTTCCTCGATGAGAACAACATCTCCATGCTTCGAAACTTCATCACGAACGACTTAAAAAACTTCAACCACTTTGAATATAGACTCTATTGCTTGTTAATTATGCCAAAAAATGCATGGGTCTTATAAATTAACACTTTGTGAACTTAAAGAAAGGTTGAAATAGAGGCAATCATCCCGTAAACATCCATAAACACATCAACAAACACATTAAACTCTTAAACACATTGTAGAAAACTTAAAACCCACCATGACTGTAAAAGAAGTTCAATACAACAATGGAATTTGGAATATCATAACAACTTGGCTCTGATACCAATTGAAGGAAATCTAAACAGACATCCATGTGAACGGAAGCGAATCGTTCCATATCCCATTGAGAATGAACACAAATAATTACATTCTATAATTGGTGTCGTAATTCTCTCGGTGGTCTCGTAGTTTGTAAACACTTTGTAAACATATTGTTATTAATAAGATAAATGTTACTTTGTAAAAATTTACTCAAATCCAATAAAATAAGATCCGTGGTTATTTCATGTAACTTAAGCATGTATGTGGAGGCATACAAGTGGATCATGCCTTAAGTAATAACCTAAATGGTCTATAGTAGATAGATAAAGGAGGGATATCTTATCCTGTTGACACTACAGATACAACCCGCTTTGTAGATGTTACAAATGTTGTAAGATGCTACAAATGGATTGATCCTTACCATTCATGTGGAGACATGCGAGGGGGGGTATACTATACAAAGAATGTATAAGATCGAACCACGGAATGATTAGTCTCTTTATATAACGCTATTGATAATTGAGACTTACATTTCACTTGAATGACCATAGGTGATATGATTTTAATCCTGAGTGAGTTGGGAACTCCTGCCTATCAGGGTGGTCCTTTGATTAGTATAGGTGAGAGTGGCCAGATTGCCAACTCAACAAGCCTACCATTTTGGAGATTCGTCTGATTGGGGAATTGGGAACTCAGTTACACAAGACGAAATTCACTCCTTCCCCGATGTAGAGGTAAGTAGATAAATTGCTCAATTAAGAGCTGATTCCGAATCTTGAACATAGTGGCCACACCCTCTCCTGACCAGAGAGGACTTAATCATAGTAGGACTATGACTTATTGTTCATTAGAGGAATCGGTGGTACTTAAGGAGTTAGATGTAACTACGTAGGGCAAACATTGGCCTAGTTGTACTTACGAGCTATTTGTGAAGTGTCATTGCGCTGTGTATTGGTCTTTAGTGCAAAGAGTACAACTGTCGATCTTTAGTGGAGTGACCAACATTTAACAGATGGTGGATTTTGTGATTAAAGAGTTTAATCAGTTATTCACGTACTGTTGGAGCTTCAAGCTATAGATCTATGAGGTCCCCTTGGTAGCTCAATGGGTTCAAATTGAGAATCAGATTTTGGATTAATTTGATGTGTTAAAATTAACAAGAGGAAATTTAATTATATGTGATATAATTGATATGATGTATTAGATACATTAATTGGAGGAATTAATATAAATATGACATATTAAATACCATAAAATAAAAAAAGAACTATGGTTTATATGTTTCATATGATGAAATATTAAAACTATAGGTTATAAATATAATATGATAAATTAGTTATTATATTTATTTATAACATATTAATTATATGATAATTAATTATTCTTTTTCTATAATAACTGAATTGAGTGGGATGTTATTAGAACTTTTATGAACTGTGAGATAAAAAGGAAAATTGTTTTCTAAAATTTATTTGATGATTCATTTGGAATAATCTCACAAAAAAAAGGCTATCAAGTAAAAGTGTTTTACTAAACGATAGCATAGAGAGCATACACGATTGAGTTATGAGTCTACTATACGATAGTTACTCGCTTACTCGTTGTTACACGATCGAGTAGCAAAGTCTATACGATAGGCTTCAACTTTCTAAATGATCAAGTATTTCGTCTATTCGATAGACAACCTTCACCCCAGTGGTTGATTGTTTTGTTATTATTTTTTTCCCTTAAAAAAATAATAAAGCAGATGTATCTTGATTATGTTTTGTGTCTAATTTGATAAATAGAGCTAGAAAGAGTTTGAATTCCTTAATTCTTTGATTTTGTGCAAAAAATTCTTAAGTCCTAGATTTGTTTAATTTTGGTATCTACATAATTCTTGCCAATCAAGGGAACAAATCAATTGCAAACAAATTTTGGAAGAAACCCTAGCCCCTAGATGCTTATAGAAAAAAAAGGCAACAAGAAGTTCATTCATCATTGATTTTATTACATATTTTTTTTTTCCGTTTTTTTCTTTGATATTTGAAGAGCACGACCTATTGTTGAGCTATTCAATTCAGTCGTATTCAAAAGCTTTGGATTATAACAACTGAATTCCACTTGATAAGTAGGAGTACCAAAATGAGCATAGTTCGACTAACATGATGTTTGTTTTTTCAACATCGAAATCAAGGGTTCGATTACTCCATCCCGCATTGTAAAAAAACAAAGAAAGTAGAATTGGGTTAGATTGAGAAAAAGAAAATTTGGACTCTTATGTTAATTTAGCTTTATGTATTTTTCCTTTTTATTTAGATCTTGTTTGTTTGTCTTCTTTTTTATATTTGTGCTGTCAATTACGATTTTTGTAACACCCCAAATTTTCAGGTAAATTTCTTTTTTAATCATTTGGGGTTTATTTTTGGTTTGATGTTAGATTTTAATGATTTAATTGAGATGCTTTTTATTTGAAGAAATGAGTGAGGAATTAAATTTTTGTTGTTGAGGTTTTATTCCCTGGAATTTTATTTGAATTTTGGAGAAAGTGTAAATTATTATATATATTTTTTAGGGTTTTCTTTTAGGGAAGGTAGTCTTATTGAGAAAATAAGACTAAGGTTTTGGTTTTAAGTATACATACATACATACATACATACATACATACATACATATATATATATATATATATAGTGAAGCCTCGGGAAGCATGCATCAAAAGAAAAAAAAAAGACTTCATCTCTTCTTCTCCCCATAGCTGTGTGCTACTTGCCCCCCAACCTTTCTATTTTTTTTGTACGTGTCACACCCCTCCCAGATTACCTTCTTAACCTAAAAGGGCATGTGACGACAACAGTTACCGACCCTCTCGTCGGCACTTACTGCCTAACTTACATTTAAAACCTTCTCTAGAACCCTGATATGTATTATTGACTTGATAACAACAATATTCACAACCTCAGAGCTTAACATAATAAACATACTGAATAGATTAACAGAAACTTAACATTCTTACATCAACAGGGTTCCATAGCTACTATTCACATTCACAACTACGTAGACTATAAAATCCAGTGAGCCCATGACACTAAGTTTAGTCCTTATACGCACAAAACATATGTTATAGAATAAACACCCAGTCTTCCTTTAGCCTTAAGTCTTTGAGTGGCAGAGCAGTAACAGAATTAGCTTATGGGGAGTTGACCGCTACCTGGGGAGGGAAAATATTTAAAAACAAGGTGAGCTACTAGCCCAGTGAGTGACTTAATAAAAACATAAATCTCATGCTTAAACTGAAAGCTAGAAAACAGAATACTGGAACTAAAAACTTGCCAAGAAAACGTGTACATAAAACTTTTAAAATCTTTGTATCTGAAAACATAGCTTTCACACCCCGCCCCGAGCCCGCACTCCTGAGCCCGAGGAGAGGCGTGAGGGACTGCAGATACCACTCTTTTGTGATACCTACAATCCATCTGAACCTCTTTACTATACTCAATAAACTTTTAAGTCAAGGAGATAACAACAACTGATTAAATAGACCCATTTTATTTCACAACATTGTAACGTTTATACAACTCCAAGACTTAACTATAAAGTTTACAACAACGACTGTAAAACCCCCTGGAAGTGTAACTGTGTCTTGTGGTAGACCTTGACCTTAGTAGCACCCTAGAACTTCTCACCTTTCGCTACTTGGGAAGAAAAACATGAAAGAAAAGGATGAGCTTTACAAAGCTCAGTGAGTGGTAAGCAACTTCTAGAGTCTATTTCAACTCATAAATAACAAACATATCATAAATACGAAATTACATTCAAAACTCTGCTTTGAGTGTGTCTGTTCTCAAATCTATTTACACGCACAGTAGATAGCTAAACTGATAACTACTTAGAATGAGTATGTTACCTACCTACACACACACGGTAGATACTTAACTGTTACTAAACATGAATGCTTACTCTGCTGAGTTTCCTTTTTTCCGAATGACTCCTATGTGCACATAGCTCCCCACTCATGGGCTCAGAAGCTAGGCCCATCATCCCTCTGACCATCCCATGTGAGGATCCTCCCACAGGCTCAGGAACTAGACCTCTTGGTTCCCTGACCATCCCATGAGGCTTTGGTTTTCGGGCTCAAGAACTAGGTCTATTGACCCCCTGACCATCCTGATCACATAATCTCATTCTCATGCTAGATACTCATTCATAACATAAGCATATACAATTTACTTTAAAATATATGCTTAAGACGTAAAAGAAAGTACCACTCACCTTGGTAAGGATAGGAATCTTTCTCTTAGAAGTTCCTTGATCTTCCCGGGCTCCTCTTTTGAACCCTAAATTCCAGATTCAAATTGAAGCTCTGATTACACATAGTTCTAGGCTTTATCTAGAGATACTTTCTTTTACAAATATTCTCTAAAATGTCTCAGGAGTCTTACCTCAAAATCTTAGATCATAAATTCTCGTGGTTTGGGCGGAATCATCAAAACATCTAGACTGGCCCAGCTTACCCGCCAGCTCGACCCTTCTTTCTTTTCCTAATTCTCTAGTCCGATTCCTTGGAGCTTCTTCTCCGAAAGCCCTACCCTAAAAACTAGACTCTCAGAGCTTTCAGGTGGCTTTAGAATCACTCAAAATACACGATTATTCTGGGAGAACTCCTCATCCCAAGTTGATGCTACTTCCAGACCTTCCTGTCCGACAGTATCTTCCCCTCTTAGAACCTCTTGACCAATGCATGGTCTTACTACCAATGCATCAACGCATAGTTTCCTCACAATCAGCCTTTATACACTCTTCTTAATGTCCTTTTGAAGAGAACTCGAGTTATGATCTCAGAGAAATACTTGGCCTTATTTATAGGCGTCCAAGGTCTCTCTAAGGCAGACACCTCCTACTTGGCCGCATATCCAAGTATCCTTTCCCTACACTATTAATGCAACCTTGCGTCATCGCAATCCAAGGTGTCTTCTTCCCCTTTTACAACGCATAGCTCTCAATTTTGTATGTTTTCTTGTGCATCCACCTCATTTGCTTAAGGCCTAAGGTTTCTTCCCAACAAACCACATGTCCAGATGACGACCTTGAATGCGTCCATCGGATCTCCTATGCGCCCATCTATGTTGGGCGTTGGAGTTGCGCGTGCTGGTTGACTGGCTCAACACACTTATGTTCAGACACCACCCATTGGTGCATCCATCCTATCTTTTCGCCCTTGCGGTGTCTTTAAATCTCAACATAACACCCTTCAAGCCATTGTCGCTCAACACCTTTCCCCATATGTGACCTACTAACCTCGGTTGTGCCATTTTCAATTAACGCAACCTTATCTTGTGCATCCCATTGACGCAAGTTGGTCACATATGCTAGATGCTCACAAGGCTCATCTTTGGCCGCATGCCTCCTACCGCATGGCTTACCTTTGCCTTATATGCTCAACTAGGATTATGACCAACCCTCTTCCACTGCATACTATTTGCTCAAGTCTTATCCTATGTGCCCACATACCCTTGGATGTCCAACACATAGCACATCGTCAACGCATAACAACCCTCTGTATCGCAAGCCTTAGCAACACAAGTTGTTCCATTATGCACTCACTATGGCTCGTCTCATCTCCACATAGCTCATGTCTAGTACTAGTTTGGCATACCACCAATGCATAGTATCGTCGCATAACACCAACGCATAGTATTGCCGCATGACACCAACGCATAGTATCGCCGCATAACACCAACGTATAGTATTGCCGCATGACATCAATGCATAGTATCATCGCATAACACCAACGCGTAGTATTGCCGCATACCATCAACGTGTAGTGCTGCCGCATACCTTCGGCCGCATACCATCAGCCGCATACCTTCGGTCGCATACCATCAGCCGCATACCTTCGGCCGCATACCATTGGCCGCATACCATCGGGTAGCATTGCTCCTTTTACTACCCAATCAACCAGCATGCGCAACTCCAACGCCCAACGCCCTTGTCCGTGCAACTTGAGGCTACCGCATGCTCTACTAACCTCTCAAACATAGGTTGCCACATGCTTGTCCCCGCATAGCCTTTCCACTCGGCCATACTATAGCCTCTTTCAACGCCCAAATAACCTCTCTAAACTTCATGGCCAATGCATGGCACAACACCAACACTTAACACAAGGCCAACTCATTGTCTAATACTTTTCCCTATCATCCAATGCATAGTTTCTTTTTGGATTCATACTTAACCAAATTTTCACTAGTTAAAGTTTATTTCAAAGCTACTAAACAAATCTATTTAAACACTTAGAAATTCCTTCACTTCAACATAGGATTTAACTTTCAATTAGTTAATCCCTTTTATTTCCTGTTTAAGTAGGGAAAATGAAAATCCGGGTTTCACATTTACTTCCCCCTTAAGAAAATTTCGTCATCAAAATTTACTCGAACTAACTCCGGTTTAAGGTTTCACAACAACCATTGTTGTAACCTCTTATAACCTTTTCTTTTACCACGCTTCCACTATGCTACTCTGACATTAATTTCTTAATTTGTCTAACAATACCTCACCTAGTCATCTCTAAGCTAGATGTTGAACCAAACTATCTACAACATAATCATTCCTATCTCACATACTAAATGAGAATGACTTAAATTCATACCTTCTTCGGTAGATCTTCAGGTAGCGTTGTGAGTTCCAGCTCTGGTTGCCTGCTAGGTCATGCCACTTTTGCCATTCCTCTTAGTCTACCTTGACTAATTCTTAGGTTTCTTTTTAAATCCTTACTCTACCACACTTCCCTCTGGTTTTACTAAACTACACCTCAAGTTTTCTAGACTTAGCCCTTCGGTTTCCATGAACTTATGCTTTGATACTAAACTAGTATCAACTAACCCTTCAACTTTCCCAGAAACTTATGCTCTGATACCAAGTTGTCACACCCTGCCCTGAGCCCGCACTATTGAGCCCGAGGAGAGGCGTGAGGGACTGTACATACCACTCTTTTGTGATACCTACAATTCATCTGAACCTCTTTACTATACTCAATAAACTTTTAAGTCAAGGAGATAACAACAACTAATTAAATAGACCCATTTTATTTCACAACAATGTAACGTTTATACTACTCTAAGACTTAACTACAAAGTTTACAGCAACGACTGTAAAACCCCTGGAAGTGTAACTGTGGCTTGTGGCAGACCTTGACCTTAGCAGCACCCTCGAACTCTTCACCTTTCGCTACGTAGGAAGAAAAACATGAAAGAAAAGGATGAGCTTCACAGAGCTGAGTAAGTGGTAAGCAACTTATAGAGTCTATTTCAACTCATAAATAACAAGCATATCATAAATACGAAATTACATTCAAACCTCAACTTCGAGTGGGTTTGTTTTCAACCTTATCGTCACGCACGGTAGATAGCTAAACTGATAACTATTTAGAATGAGTATGTTACCTACCTACACACACAGTAGATACTTAACTGTTGCTAAACATGAATGCTTACTCTACTGAGTTTCCTTTTATTCCCAATGACTCTGCTCCATGCTTATGGGCTCAGAAGCTAGGCCTATCGACCTCTGACCATCCCATGCGAGGATCCTCCCACAGGCTTAGGAACTAGACCTCTCGGTCCCCTGACCATTCATAACATAAGCATATAAAATTTACTTTAAAATATATGCTTAAGACGTAAAAGAAAGTACCACTCAACTTGGTAAGGATAGGAATCTCTCTTAGAAGTTCCTTGATCTTCCCGGGCTTCTCTTTTGAACCCTAAATTCCAGATTCAAGTTGAAGCTCAGATTACTCATAGTTCTAGGCTTTATCTCGAGATACTTTCTTTTACAAATATGTTCTAAAATGTCGCAGGAGGCTTACCTCAGAATCTTAGATCATAAATTCTTGTGGTTTGGCCGGAATCATCAAAAAATCTAGACTGGCCCAGCTTACCTGCCAGCTCGACCCTTCTGTCTTTTCCTCATTCTCCAGTCTGATTCCTTGGAGCTTATTCTTCAGAAGCCCTAGCCTAAAAACTAGACTCTTAGAGCTTTCAGGTGGCATTGAAATCACTCAAAATGCACAAGTATTCTGGGAGAACTCCTCGTCCTAAGTTGATGCTACTTTCAGACCTTCCTGTCCGACAACATCTTCCCCTTGGAACCTCTTGACCAATGCATGGTCTTACTACCAACGCATCAACGCATAGTTTCCTCACAATCAACCTTTATACACTCTTCTTAATGTCCTTTTGAAGCGAACTCGAGTTATGATCTCAGAGAAGTCCTTGGCCTTATTTATAAGTGTCGAAAATCTCTCGAAGGCTGACACCTCCTACTTGGCCGTATGTCCAAGTGTCCTTTCCCAACACTATTAATGCAACCTTGCGTCATCGCAATCCAAGGTGTCTTCTTCCCCTTTTACCAATGCATAGCCCTTAATTTTGCATGTCTTCTTGTGCATTCACCTCATTTGCTTAAGGCCTAAGGTTTCTTCCCAACAAGCCACATGTCCAGATGATGACTTTGAATCCGTCCATCCAATCTCCTATGCGCCCATCTACCGAAATGCGTCCATTCACTCTCATATGCGTTCATCCAACGTCACATGCGTCCATCCAACTTCATACGCATCCATCCAACTTCATACGCATCCATTCGACTGGCTCAACACACTTATGTCCAGACACCACCCATTGGCGCATGCATCCATCCCATCTTTGCGCCCTTGCGGTGTCTTTAAATCTCAACATAACACCCATCAAGCCATTGCCACCTAATACTTTTAGTGCATCCATTGACGCAAGTTGGTCACATATGCTAGATGCTCGCAAGGCTCATCCTTGGCCACATGCCTTCTACCACATGGCTTACCTTTTCCTTATGCGCTCAACTAGGATTATGACCAACCCTCTTCCACCTCATACTATTTGCTCAAGTTTTGTCCTATGCCCCCACATACCCTCGGATGTCCAACGCATAGCACATCGTCAACGCATAACAACCCTCTGTATCGCAAGCCTTAGCAACGTAAGTCATTCCATTATGCGCTCACTATGGCTCGTCTCATCACCGCATTGCTCATCGTCTAGTACTGTTGCCACATAACACCAATGCATAGTATCGCCACATGACACCAACACATAGTATCGCTGCATAACACCAACGCATAGTATCGCCGCATAACACCAATGCATAGTATCGCCGCATAACACCAACGCGTAGTGTTGCCGCATACCATCAGCGTGTAGTGCTGCTGCATACCATCGGCCGCATACCTTCGGCCCCATACCATCGGGTAGTATTGCTCCTTTTACTACCCGATCAAGCAGCGCGCGCAACTCCAACGTCCAGCGCCCTTGTCCGCACAACTTGTGGCTACCGCATGCTCTACTAACCTCTCAAACATAGGTTGCCGCATGCTTGTCCCTACATAGCCTTCCTATCGGCCATACTATAGCCTCTTTTAACACCCAAATAACTTCTCTAAGCTTTATGGCCAACGCATGGCAGAACACTAACACTTAGCACAAGGCCAACGCATTGTCTAGTACTTTTCCCTATCCTCGAACGCATAGTTCCTTTTTGGATTCATATTTAACCAAATTTTCACTAGTTAAGGTTTATTTCAAAGCTACTAAACAAATCTATTTAAACACTTAGAAATTTCTTTCACTTCAACATAGGATTTAACTTTCACTTAGTTAATCCCTTTTATTTCCTATTTAAGTAGGAAAAATGGAAATTCAGGTTTCACAATAGCTGAACTGATTTTTGGTTGAGAGAGATTTTGCTCGATCTTTTAGCGTCGGATATCTTTGTTTAAGGGAGAACCCTTTTGCTCAATCTCTCAAACGTAAGCCTGGGCTGAGGTGAGAACCCTTTTGTTCAACACCTTGCAGCCAATTCTAGGAAAGAACCCTTGTGGTTCAATCCTATTGAACTGATTAACTTTCATACGTGCACTTAGAACAAACTGGATCCTGATGTCAAGGATCATAACTGAAGCAGGGTACCACTGCTTGTTACTGAAGTGAGTGAATTATTCTGATACCTTCTCTAAGTACTTCCGTATCAAAGTCATAACATAACTAGAACCAGGTAGTACAGCTCAAATACCTTCTCTTTATACTTCAGTATTGAGCTGAAAATACCTTATAGGAAAACATTTTCATAAAACAAGCTTACTGAAACTTGATCTCATAAAACACAGTTTTTCAGAAGAATTTCATTTACTAACACATGCTCAACAACATTAAGAGCACATATGCTTTAAAACATGATACAAATACTTGTAACTTAAACATGTCATAGAATCTTCTTTTGAGAACTATCATGGTTCAACCATTGTACCAAAGCATATTTCATAAACTTTGTAACTGGCATGCGTTTATCAACTTTAGGAAAATGCGTTGCTTAGAACTTCTTGTAAAATAACTAGCATAAAAGTAACTGTCAACAAAGCATGGATTATTGAAATATTTATAAACCATTTATAAATCATTTATAGTCACTCATAGGTCCTTCAAGTTTGCTTTCTTAAGGATTGATAGGCTTCTCCAATGGGCATTGAACCTACACGTATAAGCATACTACTTAGTGTTTACATTAACCTTCCTTTTAGGCCTACTCAATAAATCAAGCTCACATGTCAAACCATCACATTGTGCCTCCTACCATTCACTTTGAGGATCGTACACTTAGCCAATTTGGAGGGCTTGAGTGCCAAAAAAATGCACCCTTCGATCGCCTAGAATACCCACACTTAGAAAAATTTTGGAGCATCAAACTCCAGATTCAATTTCAACAATTCATAACTAAATTTCTAGAATTCATCTCAAGGAACTTTCTTCTACAAACTTGCTTACAATCAAGTTACTAACATTACCTAAAAAGTTCAGCTCAAAGTTCTCCTTCGTTTGATTTGGAGATTCAAACTTTCATCATTGGCCCCAATTCAAGCAGCTGCCTGCTTGTTCAACAATTTCCAGTTCAAACTTCAAAAATATATAACTTGAATTCCAGGCCTCATCTTAAAAAGTTTTATTCTACAAAGTTGTTTATAATTGAGTTACAATATTACCTCAAATTTGTAGCTCAAAAATCTTCGTGATTCGTCCTGGAGCTTTAATTCTTCATTGATGGCCTAAATTCACCCAAGAAACGAACTCTTCGTCCTTATTTTGCTCATCTGGCCTGATACGGTGAGTTTTCCCTCCAGCAACACATCCACAGAAACACACAGAGCTTTCGAATGCCACTGGAATTACACAAATAACCCTAGTAATCTGTCCAAATCGTTCAAATTAAGTTGGCCTTTCTTCCTATGCTACCACCAAACTATTTGCATGAAATCTTCTTGGGCCACTTAGCCCACTAATGAAGATTAATGGCTGAGATTTGATTAAGCCACTTCCTTACCAGTCCACTCACAACAAACTTCAGCATTAAATCTCATAGGATAGCAAGGCCTCCTCTTGGATTCCCATACCTAACCAAAATTTGACCATTCTTTCCTACATAACCATCCGAGAGCTTTCTTGCTCTTTAGTTTGCTTTCTTCGTCTATCACTCCTAACCAAAACATAATCTCATTACAACTTATTGAAAGACATCACGTAACTTATACTTGCTTACTTAAGGTAATTAGGGTTCAGGTTTTACAGTGCGGATGACCTATTTTTTGGGCCCAAAATGTTACATGACCCATTTTTAAAAAATAATGTCAATTGAACCTCTGATGACATCATCGCCATACCAAATTATATAAATTGCCCTCACTCTTTGTCTTCTTACCCTTTTATTGAAAACCAACCAAAACTAAAAACTCTTAAACTTTCCCAAGCATAATGGCTTCGTATCGCTCATAAGCTCCAGACGGTTTCGCTGCATTTTAAAATCCATCATTTGGGCTTGTAAACAATTCCACTGCCACAAATTGAATCTGATCGTTAAATCTTTCAATCTGCTCCTTAAAATGTCTTAAAATAATCAATATTGGGGCTTTGTGGGTCGTTCTAGGTTTAGAAATACTGTGAACCTATGGTTTTTTTGGTTTTCGATGTATTCTATGGTTGAAGACGAGTAAAAAGAGAGAATATGAGTGAGATAAGTGAGAGTGAAATCAGCGAGAGCGATACTAGAGAGACTAACTGTGAACCTATGGTTTTTTTGTTTGTTTCTTTAGTTTTCGATGTGTTATGTGGTTGAAGACGAGTAAAAAGAGAGAATGTGAGCGAGATAAGTGAGAGTTACTAGAGAGATCGACACCAAAGAGAGCGATATCAGAGAGAGTGATAACTTGTAGAAATACAAGTTATTAATACCGTTTTATTTAGATTATGTGGCAAAAAGAAGGTAAAAGTTGCGTCGACCATATAGAAATTGACTTAGAAATGGAAAAGTTGTAAAGTGTCATAAGCACACCCGCTAACCCCATTGCGATGGCAAAATGGAATGTCTAAGTCTTTGTTTTGCAGAAAACAGGTCACCGCATGCGAAAATCGTTTGAAGACAAAAAGAACAACGCATTATCACTGCATGCGGTCAGTCGAGAACGAAAATGAACAACACAATTGCAGCGCATGTGACGATCGATCATGGACGCAAACGATCAACACATTTGTACTGCATGAGGCAATCGATAAAATGATCAAAGCAATTACACCACATGCGGCGATCGATCGTAGATGTAAAGAGCGACGCATTCGTAAGGACTTTTGAAATTGTACAACTTTTCTGTTGTACGATTCTAACAAATTAAATGTGGAACAGAACGGATGCTTCCACCAAGCCATGGCAGGAAAAATCAGCTTTTCAGAGCGGGACCACTGATGCAGAGGATGCTAAGGTCTATGAATAGCTACATCCAATTCAAAGAAAGTAGGCTGGTCTGAAGAGACAACTTAGAGAAAATCCGAAGAGAAAGACGAGACAAGACCGAAAGGTAAGTCTCTGGAGTAAGCAGTTCATTCCCATTCTCGAAGAGAAGCTCTGTCCAAAGATCACTTCTACTTGGAAAACAAGCCTGAGAAGGAAGTTCTCCATCACATTCCTCCCACACGCCGACAAGCACATCGTCTCCGATTGGGATTCGTGTCAAGACATTGACACGCTTTCCTTATTGTTCTTAATTTCTATTCTATTCATCAACTGTGTTCATCTCTAATCTTTCATTCATTATCTGTAACAAATGCTTATCTTTTGATTTTAATATCATTATCGTATTCATCATCATCTCTGTGTTCTTCACCATACATTCATCATGTGTAACTAATCCCTCAGGGTAAGGGGGAAGGATTAAGTGAGTAAGTTAATCGTTGTTGAAGAAATCGACTGAGTTTAGCTAAAGCATGCTCAACGGCATCTTCACTTGTGAAAGCAGAAGTGAAGATGTTATTCCACCTCTTGAAAGAAGGTTGGAAGAATGCGTTAACTAAAGCGAGAATTATTTTCAAAGATGGAAACAACCTTGTGTTCACTACGTTCATCCCTGTTTCACCATAGACATATGGAAACGCGGCCGATTACAGAAAGGTGTAAGCCAAGGGAAAGTGGAACCTTAGTTGTGTCCTCAACAAGATTGACGAACTTGCAATGTCCTTTCCCTCAACCCATTCTCTTTCTAATACATTTCATAAGACTTGCCACTACATTCATCAGATACTTTTGCAGATCTTCACAGCCAGTCCTCACTTTGTATATTTAATTGTTTATTCATTTATTTGTTACCGCATTCTACTTTACTACCGCATCTTATTTTATAATCGCAATTTATTATCGCACTTTATTTATCATTGCATTCTATTCTTTATCGCATTTTAGTTTTACCACGTTTTAGTTTTCTCAAACCAATTCATTATTATTTTGTTTTCCCAGTCGTATATATCACATCAGTATCGCATTAATTACTGCAATCCCCGTGTTCGACTTCAGATCACTCTGAGAAACTTGTATTGGAATTATACTTGGTTCCAGCGTAAGAAAACTTATGACACGTCCTACTACACGAAAGCAAACTACGAAAGCATCAAAGCATCACCTCATACATCATTTAGAATGTAGTATCGCATATTATCATTGTCTCAAAGCGCATACGTCAGCAACCTGATAAGTTGTTGGTAACACACGATCAACAAATTAATTTATCATTACAGAGAGTGATACCAGTGAGAGCGATACTAGAGAGAGCGATACCAGCAAGAGTAGTACCAGTGAGAGCGATACCAACGAGACTTAATCACAATGCTTTTTACAAATTTTTTTTCTGGAGTTTACTGATTGAATCTTTATTTCATGCAAGAGTAATTTAAGATGTCAACACATTTCAGAATACTTGTAGTCGATCGATTTTCTTGTCAAGTAATGAGCTTGGCCTACATTGCTAATGCAAATAAGACTGTGAAAGAAAAGCTTACCCCAAGGTAGTTAGAGATATTCAAGAGAACATTTTTTTGGTGATTTGTAGACGTTGACATGGTGTTCAACATCCTAATTATCCATCATATGTTATTGAGAGAAGTGAAGAGCATGAGAGCTGACTCAATCCCATTCTCTATTGGTGGAAAGGTCATCACTTTTTTGAAGGATGTTTTTCATTGATGATTGGTTTGTGGCGATCCCCTATACGAGTTGATCAGAATGAGCGTCCTCGTATGAACTTGCAATCAAGTATTTCGGTAACCGAGTGATGAAGGACACCTTACATGTCTGTCTACTAGAAGAAAAATACGAGGAATTGGAGTTTGAAAATGACGAGAATGCTGTGAAGATCAGATTAGTCTACTACACGGAGGTTGCAATGATAGGAAAAAACAAGCAGAAAAATGTAGTGGACCTTAAACGTTTTAACGACTTTCAGAACATAAAGTACTACAACAGTCTAGACTGGGGTACCATTATTTGGGAGAGGACACTCGATGCCCTAAAGACTGCATTGAATGATAGAAGTAGTTTATACAAGATGAAGGCGAAAGGAAATAAAAATTACGTCGTGAAGTACTCTTTACGTGGATTTCCATAAGCGTTCCAGGTAAATTTGCTTAACATAATAATCGTGTTGTTTGATTTAACATTACTACTTTTCTTAATATATGTTAAATTTTTATTTAGGCATGGACGTACGAGATCCTAGTAGCATCGATAACTGGGAACATTGCGGAGTGAAGGAGCAAGGTGGCTTTGCCTCGCATATTACGATGGTCATGCTTCCACTCAGTGTCCTTCAAAGTACTTAAGAGAGACATATTCGAGTCTAGCAATGTATGCTTACTCTATGCATAATATGTTTATTTGATTGTTAAATTGACACTAACCATTTTACTGGGTTCTTAATACAGATAAAGGTTAAAGAGGGTCTTGTCACGACTGATGTTGAGAGGGAGTTTCAGGATACCCAGTGGACAGACGACCTATATTCGATCTAGGAGCCAATGATGTTAGTGCTGAAAGTGGCAGTAGGTCGAGTAGTGGGGGTAGTTTTGAAAGCGACGGTGAGGATCATCGTGGAGGTAACAACGATGAATGTGGAAGAGTGGAGGGAGGGGATGAACACGAGCATTCTGAGCACGAGGATATTGAATGTGAAAGGGTAGAGGGAGGGACATACACACCTAGTGATGATATGTTCCATGATGTGGTGGGGGGACGCACGCGATGACGATGAGTTGAACCTACCTGATGTCCATCTTGCGGATTCCTGTAGAATTATGGATGAAGAGTGTTCTGAGTGTGCTGCCCGTAGGGAGGGAGCCAATCCCAACGATTCTATTTATTCATACCTACGGACCATTGACAGCTTACTATCGAGGTTGGATGATCGTATATCGAGTTTAGATAGTCGTGTATCCAATATCGAGGAAAACATGACAGACATGAAAGGACAATTGTTGGTCATCCTGTCACTGTTACAGTTATGTGCAAGGTTTGCATTTACTATTATTTTATGTCTTTACGTGTTTAGTTTTTACGTAACATCATTTTAGTTAGTAATCGAAGGGTTCCACGGTGATTGATGAGACGACAAGGTCACCCATCCCACATATAGGTGACGATGCCACGATGTCGCTCATCCCATATCGGGATCCCGATATCACTGATGTGACTGCCTCTGATACTCTTATTCCCCCTGTAGAGCCTCAAAATACCACCACTTCACCTAGTCCCATCCTTCCTCTAAAGCCCAATACCACAACATCACCCACTGACGTCCAACCTATAAAGGCCGACATGTCTGACTTACTCACCATGCCATAAATAGAGGCCAACATGTCTGACATCTCAGAGGCCGGCACTTCTAGTATTGCTAAGACCACAGAAGGAGTTACATTGGTGAGTAATTTATTGATTAGTAATCTTCGTTTATATTTTTATATTTCTTGATGAGTAATTTTTTGTTATCTGTTTATGTAGGAATCTCGAGAATTACTTGTAAGAGGAAAGGTGTTGATAAATATATACCTCCAACTTAAGTCAAGTGATAAGCGCTCGTGATGCTGGTTGGATGCACAGCTAGAGGTCCTTCTAGGATCCTTGCAAACACTCACAAAGGAAGCTACTTAGATTGAACTTAGAATCTATGATGGTCAGTCTTATATCCTAAGCCAACTCACTCCAGAATTAGCTTGATCAAGACTAATCCAATGAATTGATTTAAATATCAAATCTAAAGCAAGATTTGAAAGAAAAATACAACACCAAAGAGTTGAATAAGCACAAGCTTTTTACTATCGATAATCTGAGTTTTGAAGAACATTACAAGCCATTTTATAAGCCAAATGGTCATGGATAGACTAAGAAACTCAGAAGTCATTCAAATACAATTAATTGCAAATTGTAGAAAATAACACTAAAAACTTAAAACTTAATTGCATACTAAATTATAAGTCAAAATGCAAAACTAGGGAATGTAGAAAGTCTTCAAATTGCCTTAAATATCTCCTCTAGAAGGCGGCAAAGTAGATATGCATGTTGACAAGGTTTGACATCACATTTCCCCATGTAGTGCACACTTGACAGCATTTTCTTCACAAAATCTGCACACTTTTTTTGACCACCGTGTCATCTTCCAAACTATAGGACTTTTTCTGTGCCATCTTCTTGCCATTCTCTTCTTGACTCATTGAACTAACATTATATAAAACTTTGGTCTTAAAATTATATGTCGGTTCTTGTGAATTTGCTAGTTTTATGTAGTGTGAATGCCTCTTGAATCTTCTTTGTCTTGCTTCTTGTAATTGGTCCTTTAGGTACATGCAATGGTTCAATGGTTGAATTCACATCATCCCCCCTTTCTTTAAAAGGATTTGTCCTGAAATCAAGCTCTTCATTCCTTACGTCAAAAGGAGTCAAATCAGCCACATTGAAAGTAGAACTTATGTTATACTCACCTCGAAGATCCAATTTGTAGGCATTTGATGGAACACGAGACATATGCAGCAGAATAATGATCTAATTACACTCTAATTGCTTTTAATAAAAGGAAAATAACATGCACATTAAAACTAGGGTTATTTTAAATCTTACCTTTGAAGCTCCCGAAACCTTCTTTTCCTCGCTGAATCTCGACTCGAACACGAACGAACCACCACTAGAGTT
This sequence comes from Benincasa hispida, assembly GCF_027475165.1. Classification (NCBI taxonomy): domain Eukaryota; kingdom Viridiplantae; phylum Streptophyta; class Magnoliopsida; order Cucurbitales; family Cucurbitaceae; genus Benincasa; species Benincasa hispida. Next base: position 34,366,868 of record NC_143479.1, read on the forward strand.
GACCTACTATCCTCTGGACTCAGAACCGGGTTATGGGACCCGATGGATGAAGAAAATCGAGAGAGAAAGAGATGGAAAATAAGAATGAATTTGGGTTTGGTTTTTTATTTTTCCAGCCCAATTTTGAAAACTAAAATTGGCATAAATATCGAAAGCTTTTCAACCATATTGAAAAGCCCATATTTCTAGAAAAAGGCCAAGTAAAATTGCATGAAACAAGTTCATAAAAACCCAACACTTAGAATCCACTATCTAAGTAGGCTTAATGTCTCTACTATAAACCAATACCTAGCCCACTATTTTATTAGTGGAATTATCCAACAAAAGTTTGGATTTTCCCACTAACTTTAATCAAAGGGCAAAATAGTCATTTTGTCAAAGTAAAACTTTGACAAAAAAGTCAACATTTTGACTTTTTATGATTTTTTTGTGTTGACTAATTTTGACCTCTCGAGCATGAATCTGCATTCATTTTCTCGAAATGCAAATCACATTTGAATATAAGGTCGGTCAAAGTTTGACTTTTCAAAGTCAAAAGTCAACTCTTTGACTTTTTGCATCTTTGACCATTTCTATTATTTTCGAGCTTCCAATATGAACGTATCCATATTCTTGATATTTAAATCACATTTAAATATTAAACCTATATTTCTAAACTAAAAAATTGATCACTATATATTTATTAATTTACAAACTACGAGTTTTAAGACATAAAATTCAACAAACTCCCACGTGAACTAAAACTTCTAGTGGAGTATCACAATGTTGAATTTAATTGAGAAACATATGACCCTAGTGGAGTATCACAATGTTGAATTTAAGTGAGAAACTTATGACCCTAGTGGAGTAACACAATGTTGAATTTAAATGAGAAACATATGAGTACAATAAACATATAATACAATAAACTAGGGCATATACCCAAAAGTTCTCCCACTTGTCCTAGTTTACAAACTTCGTAGACCTAGACTCTATAGGTGACCTTCAAATACTTTAGCCGTGAGGGCCTTTGTAAAAGGATCAGCAATCCTTAGAAGATATCTAGGTTACTACAACATCTCCACGATGTACAATCTCCTGGATCAGATGGTATTTGCACTCAATATGCTTGTCGTGCTTGTGGCTTCTTGGTTCTCTTGAATTTGCAACTGCACCACTATTATCAAAATATAGGGTGATAGGCAGATTCATATTTGGAACAACTTCCAAATCTTTCAATCTTTGTTTGTCTATTAGTTCACAATTCTTCTCTTTATCGCGGGGTAGAGCAGCTTGGTAGCTCGCAAGGCTCATAACCTTGAAGTCACGGGTTCAAATCCTGTCTCTTTGCGCAGTTTCATAATGTTCTTCACCAACGATTCGAGGTTGTAGCATAGTTGAGGTTGAATCTAAAGGATCTACTGCTGGATAGATACCTTTGGCAGCTAATCCACCATCCCCACCCCCTCACGTCAATCCCACGAGCCTCTTATCCATTGTCATTCGATCACAGTGGGGGAACAAGCCAAAATAGAAAAACTCACATTGGGTTTCCTAAACCATACTGCTTCTTTTGCTGCTTCACAAGCAGCTACGTATTCAGCTTCCATTGTGGAGTCCGCAATACAGTTTTGCTTCACACTTCTCCACACTACTTCTCCTCCATTCAAAATGAACACTGATCCCGATGTAGATTTTCTTGCATCTTTATCGGTTTAAAAATCAGAGTCAGTGTATCCAGTAAGGATCAAATCCTTAGTACCATACACGAGTATGTAGTTTCTCGTTCTCCTAAGATACTTGAGGATATTCTTAATGGCAGTCCAATGATCATATCCAGGATTGGACTGATACCTACTGGCTATCCCTACTGCGTAGTATATGTCAGGTCTAGTACATAACATTGCATACATCAGGCTCCCTACAGCGGAAGCATAGGGAATTCATCTCATATCCTCAACCTCTTAAGGTGTTTTAGGACATTGATCCTTTGACAAATGAATTCCATATCTGTAAGGTAACAGACATCTTTTGGAATTCTGCATCTTATATCTATACAACATTTTGTCTATATAAGTTGCTTGAAACATGGCTAGTGTTCTGTTCTTGCGGTTCCAAATAATCTGAATCCCGAGAACATACAACGCATTTCCTAAATCTTTCATTTGGAACTGCATTGCTAGCCATTTCTTGATGTCAGTTAGGTAACCTACTTCAATTCCAATGAGTAGAATATCGTCAATATATAAAACTAAGAATGCTATAATAGAATTGACGATCTTCTTGTAAACACAAAGCTCGTCAACATTATGTTCAAAGCCATAAGATTTGATCACAGTATCAAATCTTATATTCCAAGATCAAGAAGCTTGTTTCAACCTATAAATGGGTTTTTGAAGCTTACAAACCTTTTTTTCTTGACCTTGTGCAATAAATCCCTCTGGTTCAGCCATATAGATACTCTTTTCAAGATTGCCGTTTAGAAAGGCTGTTTTGACATCCATCTGCCAAATTTCATTGTTATAAAAGGTGGCAATGGATAAGAGTATTCTAATTAACTTAAGCATGGCAACAGGAGAGAAAGTTTCTTCATAGTCCACTCCCTCTCTCTGGGTATAACCCTTTGCCACAAGTCGAGCCTTAAAAGTCTATACTTTACCGGCTTGGTCTCGTTTTCTCTTGTAGATCCAGTTATAGCCAATTGGTTTTACATCATTTGGTTGATTTACAAGTTTCCAGATAGAATTAAAGTACATAGACTCCATTTTGAGGTCCATGGCTTTGACCCACTGATAACGATCCACATCTTTCATCGCCTGTTTATAGGTCGATGGATACTCTATGCTGTCATCAGGTATGACGACTTGTGTTTCTGTTAAACCCAAGTAATGACCAGGCTGATGAACAACCCTCCCACTAGGTCGAGGCATTCTCAACTCTTGAGAAGGATGTGGCTGACCAGATGTACTAGTTTTATATATTACTTTAGTAGATGAACTAGTTCTATCTAAAGCGTCTTTGGAAATTTCATTCAATACTAGTCTACTGCGAGGTTAATGACTTCTTATGTGGTTTTCCTTTTGTTTCTTTTGGATAACCTACAAATAGGCATAGTTTTGAACGACGTTCCAATTTTTTAGGATTTTGCACCAACACATGTGCCGGGCATCCCGAAATCCTAAAGTGACGTAAATTGCCTTTACACCCTTTCCATAGCTCATAAGGTGTTTCTGAAGCACTTTTAGAGGGAATGTTATTCAAAATATAGACAACAGTCTCTAATGCATGTCCTAAAAAAGAATCAGGCAACTCAGCAAAGCTCATCATTGAGCGAACCATGTCTAACAAGGTTATGTTTCTTCTTTCAGATACACCGTTCTGCTGAGGCATACTGAAACACTTTTAGAGGGAATGTTGTTCAAAATATAGACAACAGTCTCTAATGCATGTCCCCAAAAAGAATCAAGCAACTCAGCAAAGCTCATCATTGAGCGAACCATGTCTAACAAGGTTCTGTTTCTTCTTTCAGATACACCGTTCTACTGAGGCATATTAGGTGCAGAGAGTTATGACTTGATTTCGTGTTTTATCATATAGTCCTGGAATCTTATGTCCATGTATTCCTCACCTCGATCTGATCGTAGTGTCTTAATTGTTTTACCTAACTGGTTCTCAACCTCAGCCTTATATTCTTTGAACTTTTCAAAAGAATCAGACTTGTGATGCATTAGGTAAATATGATCATACCTTGAATAATCATCAATAAAACTGATGAAATATTCATACCCACCTCGAGCTTTGACATTCATCGGTCCATAAAGGTTCGAATGTACGAGCTCTAAGGGTATTATGGCTCTGAGACCTTTTCTAGTAAAAGATCTCTTAGTCATTTTTCCCTCAAACAAAACTCACATGGAGGTAAAGAATTGTCTTCTAACTGATTTAGGAGTCCATCCTTAACCAATCTCTCAATCCTATTGAGATTTATGTGACCAAGTCTTAAGTGCTATAGATAGGCATTAGAAGAAACTTTTTATCTTTTATTCCGAGATTCGGCTGTTCTAAACATCTCAGTATTTAAGACTAATTTTTCTTTAGTTGGTCTTAACTTATATAAGTTGTTTTCAAGCATAGCAGAACAAATTTGAATACCTTTTCTAAAAATGAACGCTTCATTAACTTCAAAAGATATTTTATACATTTGTTCCAATATACATGTGATAGATATTACATTTCGTCTCATTTTAGGAGCATACAAAACATCTTTAAGTATGATATATCTATCGTTGAAAAACAACTTCAAGTCTCCCACTTCTTCGACCAAGACAACCTCTCCTGTTCCAACCTTGAGGGTGATCTCATCTTCTTCAAGCTTTTTTCAGGAACTAGTTTCTTGAAAAAAGAAGCAAATATGATTAGTGGCTCCTAAATCCAATATCCAGGTTGAGGTATCATACTCCACTAAATATGTTTCAGCAACTAGTAAATCATATTTACCTTATGCTTCTTTCGAGGCAGGGGCCTGAGGATATTCCTCAGTTAAGAAAAATCTCAAGTCATCTATTACTAGTGTTGAATTCATATTTGTTTTCCATGTTGAGTAGTTGTCGCCAATAAGTTTTTCAGAAGCTAATAGTTGATCTAAAGAGCTAGTCATGCTGAAAAGAAAAACATATCATTTTTAGTAAAAAAACATTAATCTTTTAAATCCAATCAAGTTTAGCAAAAAAACTAATAATGTGCCCTTCATTTTGCAACGATATTTCAATGGTTTAGAATAACCTTCACCGAGGGGTGATCAACTATTCCTCCATTGAACCAAGACTATCTTGACTATATACCATCACCAGAATAACTCTTATTCCTATAGTAACTCAGTTATCGCTACTTTGGTCAAGAATTTACTAACACTTGGTAATTCTCGTAAGTTTGGCTCTCCATTTTCAAACCTCAAAAATCGGAATCATTATGTTCCCGAAGTTGGAAAGACAAGAATGAAAACAGACCTGAGAAACCCTATCAATTTCTCGGAGTTCCGAATCCTATAATACAACCCTCCGATTGGTAAGGTCACTCTAGGGCAGACATGCAAGCGCATTATAGGAATCTCATGGTGCGACCTAATGGAAGAGACCGTAGGATGTGTTGACACACTTCCTTCTCCCATTTACTATGAACAATTTCCCCTATTCACCTTGGTATTGGCTCATGCAAACACTCTCCGAATGGAGTCCGCTCCCAAGGTGGCCCAAAGCAAAGCATGAATCTCACGGTGTGAACTCTTAAGGAAGCTAGAGTCAAAAGTACATTACTTCTCTCCAGCTGAAGTGTTCTAGACGGTTAGGGTATAAAATACTTAGCAATACATTTCGGCTAACTATATCCTAAAACTAGGCGATTCATTCGAGTATAACTTTTATACTGGATTTTTAACCTACGATGTCTAGGTGATAAACAAATTTTATTACCTCACACTGCTCATGCATGCTCATAAAACCGGTTTAACATAACTCAGGTGCCGAATCGATCACCAGGTAGTAGGTGTTCCGTGAATCGTCAACTTAAAAACCTTCAACATTAGTCATCTTATCTGACTTTTTGCCAAGATCTTGCCTGGTGAGTTTTCTTGTAACTTCGATTTACAAGATATCGACCTATTTTCTATGAAAAAAGGGATTGCTTGATGGTTAAGTTTAAGTGAGCATGCATCTTATCTTTGTTATAGATTTTAGAAGTCTAGCTTATTTTATAACAATTATAAAATAAATTATAACAATTATAACCCTAGAGCATTCATCTATAACATCCTTCCTTCAAACAAACATAGTATAATATAACACTTAAATTAAAACTAAGCATGCATAGTATATATTTTATAACACTTATAACATATAACACATGCATGTCACATGCTTTTTCTATGGTGGGGTTTTAAAACTATATAGGATACTATATGCACACATAATCAAACAACATTATACATCACATGCATAATAGGTAAACAACACTAAAGTGGACCGATTTTGGCATTAAAAACAAACAAATAACTAATTTATTACAAAAATCAGCAATCAGCTTCCCAGAACCAGCTTGAAACACTTTGAACCATCTGGAACCGCTTAGAATTCACTCGAACTGATCCAAAAACACCAAAATCCAAGTTGAACCGGTCAAACGGACTGGTCCAGACCGTCTGGACCGACTGGTCAACGCGCGCTGGCGCGGTCAACGGAGGCGCGGGTCGGGTCGGGCCGAATGAAACGCACGAGCGCCTGGGTCGCGGAGCGGGTTGGAGCACGAGTTCGCGGGTCGTGGGCGAACGACGCACGCAAGGCAGCTTCAAAGCGGGTCGGACCGGAGCGGGTGGATAAATCGGGTCGGAGCGCGGAACGGGTCGAACACTTCATCGACAGCTGGTGTGCGCGGGCTACTCCGAACCGAGTCGGATCTCAAGCTGCGGGTCGGGTCTGGGAGCTTGTCTCGGGTCTGGTGGCCAAATTCAAATCTGTAAGCAAAATTTCGTCAATTTTTCTGCTATCCTCTCTCCCGAAATCAAGTAATTACAACCTAATTTCAACTCTAATGACTCCAAAAAATTTACAGGCTCTTTTTCACACATTAATGCTCATAAACATGTGAGCAATTACAAATTTTCACAAGAAATTTAAAGAAAAACAATGCCAAAAATCATAATAAATCCACTTTAGTCCATATTTCATTCAACACTTGAATAGCAAGAAAAATAACACCCGAGCATAATTCTAGCATGCTCTGATACCACATGATGGAACACGAGACATACATAGCGGAATAAGGATCTAGTTACACTCTAATTGCTTTTAATAAAAGGAAAATAACATGCACATTAAAACTAGGGTTATTTGAAATCTTACTTTTGAAGCTCTTGAAACCCGCTTTTCCTCGCTGAATCTCGACCCAAACACGAACGGACCACCACTAGAGTTGACCTACTATCCTCTGAACTCAGAACCGGGTTGTGGGACCCGGTGGATGAAGAAAACCGAGAGAGAAAAAGAGATAGAAAATAAGAATGAATTTGGGTTTGGGTTTTTATTTTTCCAGCCCAATTTTGAAAAATAAAATTGGCAAAAATGTCAAAAGTTCTTCAACCAAATTGAAAAGCCCATATTTATAGAAAAAGGCCATGCAAAATTGCATGAAACAAATTCATAAAAACCCAACACCTAGAATCCACTATCTAAGTGGGCTTAATATCTTCACTATAAACCAACACCTAGCCCACTATTTTGTTAGTGGAATTATGCAACAAAAGTTTGGATTTTCCCACTAACTTTAGTCAAAGGGCAAAATAGTCATTTTGTCAAAGTCAAACTTTGACAAAAAAGTCAACATTTTGACTTTTTATGATTTTTTCCGTGTTGACTAATTTTGACCTCCCGAGCATGAATCCACATTCATTTTCTCGAAATGCAAATCACATTTGAATATAAGGTCGGTCAAAGTTTGACTTTTCAAAGTCAAAAGTCAACTCTTTGACTTTTTTACATCTTTGACCATTTTCATTATTTTTGAGCTTCCGAATATGAATATTCATATTCTTGATATTTAAATCACATTTAAATATTAAAGCTATATCTCTAAACTGAAAAATCGACCACTATATCACATATACTTGTCGGTTTCTCTCTCTTCACTTAATTCGAACAATTCGAATTATTCTATCATACTGTTCTAAGTTTATTCCATATGAGCTAGTAGGGGAACTGTGAACCCCAAATCCTAATATCTCTACTTGAGTACATTCCCTACTGAGATCAGTGTGATGAGTAGGTTGATGTGGAAGCTAGTGTGGAATGATAGAGAAAAGAGTGGAGATTTGAAGACAAGAGGGAATTTGGATCAATTCGAATTATTCTATCATACTGTTCTAAGTTTATTCCATATGAGCTAGTAGGGGAACTGTGAACCACAAATTCTAATATCTCTACTTGAGTACATTCCCTACTGAGATCAGTGTGATGAGTAGGTTGATGTGGAAGCTAGTGTGGAATGATAGAGAAAAGAGTGGAGATTTGAAGACAAGAGGGAATTTGGAAACTTAACTTTTGGGGAAAAAATTGGAAATTTGGCTAAGTATAAATTTTGTGTGGTGTTGATGCGTTGGAAGAGTGGTTGGGGATGGCTTGCGGCTGAAGGTAGAAAGATGGAGGTGAGGCGTTGGAAGGCAGCCCATGCGTCTAGCAGCCTCGGCCAACGCCCATGCAATGTGTCGAGCAGCCTCGACCATTGCCCATGCAATGCGTCGAGCAGCCTTGGTCAGACGCCCTGCCCATGCATCGAGCAGCTTCGGCCAGACACCCCTGCCCATGCCGAGCGGCCACGCACATGCGTTGAACCCTTGCCGAGTGGCCACGCCCATGCACTGAAGCACTCGGCCAAGCATCAAAGCGCTGCACGCAGCCCATGTGCCGAGTGAGCGAGCGATGGCTAGCCTATGTCGCACGATCATGCATCGAGTAGACAGCCTATGCAGCACGCCCATGCGTCGAGCGACCAGCCTATACAGCACGCCTATGCGTTGGTGGCCAGCATCATGCGCCCATGCCAAGCAAGCTGTGCTATGCTACCTAGTGAGCCATGCATCGAGGATGGACGGTCACCCTATGCGTTGGTGATGGTTAGCTCATGGCGATGGCTAAGTTGAATTGTAATGATAATGAATTGGCTTGCTATGCATTGGTGATGGCTATGCATTGAGTATGGACTATGCGTTGAACATCCAAGAGTTGAATGCATACAAAGAATGAGATCATCAGGAGAACATCATCCAAACCATGTGTCTTCTTGGGAGGAAAGCCTTAAGCCTTAAGAATGTGCAGTGGTGGCATCAGATTGGAGACTCATGCGTTGGCAACATGGGAGGAAGACACTTAACTTGCGTTGATCACAGAATTGCGTTGATGGGGTGAGAAGGATACACTTGGCCATGCAGCCCAGTAGGTGGTGTCAACTCTGGAGAAAGTTTGGATGCCTATAAATAGAGCCAAGAGACTTCATTTTTAGATCACAATTCAGAAATACCGTAAAAAGAATGGGAGTGTTAAGCATAAAATTGGACAGTGAAGTCTGAAGAGGACACATCAATTTGGGACGAGAAGTTCTCCCAATTTACGCATGCATTTGGTGTGATTCCAAAGCCACCTGAAAGATCGTTTTCAAGGTAGGGCTTCCGGAGGAAAAGCTCGAAGGGATCGGGCTGGAAACTGAGAAGAAGACAGAAGGGTCAGGTTGTCGTATCAGTTTGGGCCAGTCTTGAAGATTCTATGATTCCGGCCAAACCACGAGGAGTTCTGAGCTCAAATTTTAGGGTAAGCTTCCTGAGACATTTCAAAATATGTTTTTAAAAGTAAGTATTTCAAAATGGGGTGCAAAAGGAAGCCCGACGTAAAAAAGGGAGCTACTAGAGTGAAAAGCTCCTAAGGAATCAAGGTGAGTGGCTAAAACGTTTTGACTAAAAAATTTACTTAAAATTTTTTATTACAATGTGTTATAGAAAGCATGTTTTAAAGATGATTATTCTCATGCCAACTAGTTTTACAAAGTGATTTCCAAGCAAACCATGAGTTATGTTTTAAATGCATGCATGTGTGAGAAATTGTTGAAAAGCAATTTATATGTGTTAAATATACTCAGCATGCGTTAGTACCTTTAAAGCCATGTTTTTATATGTATTATACTTTACATGCTTTAAAGAGAGAAAGTCATTTATAACTAGTCTTACTTAAAAACGCGATACCGAAGGACATTTGAGATGGTATCCGCCCAACTAGATACTGAAGAACTTTGAGAAGGTATTTATTGGTACTGAAGGACGTTTGAGAATGTACCAAACCAACCAGATACTGAAGAACGTTTGAGAAGGTATTTGAACAGAAGTACCTAAGGTATGACGATACTTAGTATGGCCACGTGGACGTAGGTAGAGTCAGAGATTGAGCAAAAGGGTTCTCTCTTGACAATAGTTGGTGTTGGGATTGCTTTTACCCACAATAGGGTTATTCTCAACTGAGAAATAGTTTTACTGTTTTATGATTAAAACAACTTTATATGTTTTATGCTTGGAAAATGTTTATACTGCAGTACAAGTACTGTAGAAGAATATATTTCAGTTAAACTCTTTATTGAGATTTTGCATGAGATTCAATTATCTTTCTTAAGTCACTCACTGGGCGCAAGCTCACCCCATTTTCAAATGTTTTCTTTTTTCCCCCCATATGTAGCGGTCAAATCCTCTAAAGATAGCTCTGCATTTGCTCTGCCACTAAAGGACAAAGAAATTTGTAACCCGTCTGTTTAGGTGGTTATTGTTAATATTGTACACATGTTACTGTTGTTCATATAGGGACTAGGGTTTTTGGGTTTTAGGACTTGTGAATCTAGTATTGTAATGACTCTAAATATGTTATGTTTCTGAATTAATAAATTTTGGCCTAAAGATATTCCACTGTATATGAGTTTTATATTGGTATCAGAATTATTCCGCAACAGTTAGTAGGCAGTAAGTGTCAGCCACAGGGTTGATAACTACTACAGTCACACCCTTTCCTAGGCTAAGAGGGTGGTCTGGGGCAGGGTGTGACAGGAACCTAATGGACCTATAGATCATGGGCTCCAACGATCCAAGAAAAGCTGGCTAAAACTCTTTTAGACGGAGCTAACCAACATTCGTTAATTAATGGGTCATTCCACTATAGTTCTATGGTTGCACTCCCCTCACTATAGATATATTTGTGTCCATATGATATAATTATGATTAGTAAGCTAATCCTTCACAAGTTGTTCGTAATCTCGGCGGGGTCATAAAAACCGTTTTACCCCCAAGACTACATCTTGTTCCTTAAGTTCCACTGATCCTCTAATGAATAATTGGTTTAAGGTCCAACCTATAAACTGAACCCCTCTTGGGCCAGGAGAGGGTGGGACCCCTTGTTCAAGACCTGGATTCATTACTAAAGGAAACAACCTATCTACTATCCCTATAACGGGTAGGAGTGGATTCCGTCTTGCACCCTATGTTCCCAGCTATCCACCTGATCTTACCCTTGAAATGGGAGGCTTATTGGGCCAGCGATAATGAGCTGCCCTCACCTATGCAGATCTAAGGATAATTGCAAGTGAACAGGAGTTCATAGTTAGCTCAGGATTAAGATTAAGTTACCTAGGTCATCAATTAACGAAATAGTCAGTTTTATATATAAAACGACATTTAGAACGTAAAAAGTGAGTATTTCATGGTTCAGTCTTATGTAAACTCTTTACATAGGATGCCTAAACTTTCATGTCTCCACATGAACGAATTAGGATCACATCGTTTGTACTAACTACAAAATAGGTTGCATCCATAGTGTCTCCAAAATAAGGCGCCCAACCTTATTCATATACTATAGACCATTTTGGCTATATATTTGAACTTGATCTACATTTATGTCACTACATAAAGTCCAAACTACATTAAATAGCCTCAGAACCTTAGTTTATTTGATTCAAGATTACAATTTCAATAACAACTTTATCGAAAAATAAAACAGAATATGTTTATTAATTTACAAACTACGAGTTTTAGGACATAAAATCCAACAGCATTATCATTGATCCGCTTTATCACTTGAAATGGACCATCTCCTCTTAGTTGAAGTTTAGATATCCTTTAATCTGGAAACCTTTCCTTTCGTATATGAACCCAAACCCACTAGGTTTAAAAATCATTTTCTTTCTCCCTTGGTTCTTGCTATTGAGAAGCTTTTGATTCTCAATTTCAATCCTTTCTTTGACTTCTTTATGCAATTTTTTTGATGTATTCTGCTCTTGAAACAACTGCATCACTTCTTGATAATGCATCAGCCACCATATTATCCTTACCTTTATTGTAATGAATGACATATGGAAATGTCTCAATGAACTCTACCCATTTAGCATGCCTCTTGTTCAACTTTATTTGGCTTTTGAGGTGCTTCAAGCTTTCATGATCTGTGTGGATGACAAACTCTTTTGGCCACAAGTAATGTTGCCAAACTTGCAAAGCCCTTACAAGTACATGTAATTCCTTATCATATGTGGGGTAGCTAAGTTGTGCTCCATTTAGCTTCTCACTAAAGAACATAATCGGCCTCTTTTCTTGCATCAAAACAGCTCCAATCCCTATCCCACTTGCATCACATTCAATTTGAAAAGATTGGTCAAAGTTAGGTAAAGCAAGACAAGATGCATTTGTCAATTTATCTTTCAATTCATTGAATGCATTTTCTTGCTTTTCTTTCCATTCAAATATCACATTCTTTTTAATAAGTTATTCAATGGTGAGGCTATGCTACTAAAATCCTTAATAAACCTCCTATAAAAACTAGCCAAACCATGAAAAGATCTCACCTCAGTTGCATTGATGGGTGTTGGCCACTCTCGAATAGCCATGACCTTTTCTTCATCAACTTTCACCCCATCCTTTCCAACAATGAATCCTAAGAAATTGATTTGGTCTAGACAAAAACTACACTTTTTGAAATTGGCAGAAAGCTTTTCTTCCCTGAGTTTAAGCAAAATTGTCTTGACATGCAACATATGTTCATTCAAATTTTTAGAGTAAACAAGAATATCATTAAAGTATACCACAACAAATTTTCCAATGTATTCTCTCAAAACATGATTCATTAGCCTCATAAAAGTACTTGGTGCATTGGTAAGACCAAATGGCATAACAAGCCACTCATAAAGACCAAATTTGGTTTTGAAAGTTGTTTTCCACTTATCTCCCACATGCATTCGAATTTGATGGTAACCACTTTTAAGATCAATTTTTGAAAACAAGTTTGCACTATGTAATTCATCTAGCATGTCATCCAATCTAGGAATAGGATGTCGATACTTTACCGTTATTTTGTTGATGGCTCGACAATCAACACACATCCTCCATGTTCCATCTTTCTTGGGCATTAAAATGACTGGAACCAAACAAGGACTCATGATTTCTCGAACATAACCTTTATCCATGAGTTCTTCCACTTGCCTTTGAATTTCCTTGGCCTTGATTGGATTGGTTCTGTAGGCTACCATATTTGGAAGCGTTGCCCCGGGTATGAAGTCAATTTTATGCTCAATTCCTCTTAAAGGAGGTAGACCCGTAGGTGCATCTTCATGTGGAAACATGTCATTAAATTCCTGCAAAAGAGATTTAAAAGCATTAGGCAAACCATCATTAGAGTTAGATTCAGTTACTAAACACATTCCTTTGCACATAAGTACAAAGTTTGGTGCTTCGAATGAAAACATATTCTTCTCTTCCCCCTTTCTCATAACCAAACTCACACTTTCCTTTTTTTTTTCCCCTCAAAATCACTATTTTTTCTCTCTTGGTTTTCATTCACCTTTTGCCTTTCACTTTTCTCCTTTTTTCACTATTTTCCTTTAACTTACTTCCTTCTTTCCTCTCTTGATCCTCAAATTCTTTTCTTTTCTTTTCTAATTTCACTTGATCTCATTGTACTTTATATGGAGATAATGGAAGCAAAGTAAACTTCTTCCCATTTAAAGTAAAGGTGTACTTGTTCAACAAACCATCATATATGACTTCTCTATCATATTGCCAAGGTCGGCCTAATAACATATCACCCGCATGCATAGGTACTACATCGCAAAGAACCTCATCCTTATATCTTCCCAAAGTAAAAGAAATAAGAACTTGGGAGTTTACCTTCAATTCTCCTTTGTTTGTTAACCATTGAAGTTTATATGGTTTTGGATGTGCACGAGTAGTGAGTTGGAGTCTTTTTACAAGAAAACTCCTTACTACATTTGTGCAACTTTCACTATCAATCACCAAGCTACATGGGGTTCCTTCAATCAAGCACCTTATGTGAAATAAGTTCTCCCTTTGATCTTCAACTTTCTCCTCCTTGATCTGCACATTAAGTACTCTTCTTGCAACTAAGGATATGGAGTTACCTTTTTCAATGTACTCATCATTAAAGGCTTCAGATTCTTCCTCAAGTTGGCTACCTTGTTCATCACATTCATCTTCCGAATCAATAATTCCATTTCTTATGACCATGACTTTTTTTATTGACACAATCTTTGCTCATGTGCCCAAATCCTTTGCACTTCTAACCTTGGATGGAATTAGATTTCTCTCTTTCCTCCTTTGAAGCTTCATTCTTTTTAGTATAGGTGCTCCCAGCTTCCATTCTTTTAGGAGCCACAAACTTCCCTTTTGCTTCACCCCTATTCACAAAACCATCGTTGTTCCAAACATTAGAATTTGGAAAGGTATTAGCTTTAGAATTATACCTCTTGGAATGTTCCTTTTCTTCTCTCAATTGTTCTTCAATTTTGACTGCATAATAATACATATCTTCCAAGTATAGTTGTGGATATCTATCAACGATGTGAGCAATTTCTCGATTTATACCTCCAAGGAATCTAGACATGGTGTCTTCTTCTTCTTCTCGAATATTTTCTCTTTCCATCAAAGTTTTCAGTTCTTGATAATATTCAGCTACACTTTTGTTCCCTTCCTCAAAACTTGCAATTTAGTTCTCAAATCTCTTTCATAATTTTTTGGAACATACCTCTTTCTCATGGCTTCTTTATGTTCTTCCTAAGTTTCAATAGGATCATTTTTTTTCCTTCTTCTCTCGAATTTGAGATGTTGATACCAATTTCCCACATGGTTAGTGAATTCGGCAATGGCAAGTCTCATCTTCTTATTTTCACTAAATGTGTTGCAATCAAACACATGTTCTATCTTCCCTTCCCATTCCAAGTATGACTCCGCATCCGATGTTCCATAAAATGGTGGAATTTTGAGCTTGACTCCACTATCTCTATCTTCATAGATTCTTTCTCCTCGTCTAGGGTGCATATTATTTCTTCCTCTTCCTCTCATGTTTCCTCTTCCTCCAATTGTCTTTCTTGTTCAACTATGTCAATTACTCACTTATCTTCTTGTAAGACTCTTTGTTGTTGTGCCCTCCTTTCTTGGCTATCTTCCCTCATCATTTCCATCATGCCTTGAATGGCTTGAAGAATAGCCATATTAGTATCTTGTATTTGTGGTACTCTTTCACCCTGTGACATTTTAAATTTAGTAATAAAAGGACCTCACCACACTTCTCACCAATTTCACTCAAGAACACTCGTGTTTATCACTCAAGGTAGGGTTTTGGTACTAGGTCAAAGATGTAAGAGTTGGCTTATATTTTTGGAACAATCTCATTGAAAATTTTGATAAAAGCCAATTTAAAATGATTAACTCTCACAAACCAAGACTAGAGTAACTAAAATTAGGCTTAAAAAAAAAAACAAATCTGGATTTTTTTTTATTTTTCAAATGAATTGAGAAACTTTCATGTGCCTTAGATCTTTGATTTCTTTTCTTCTTCTTTTTTGTTTTGTTAGTGTTTTTTTTTCTCTTTTTTTGTTGACTTTTCTTTTAATTTTTTTTTTATAATGATCCAAGAGCTGATTTGAAGAAGTTTTCAAGATAAGTTGTAGTATTCTTGTTACAAGATGCAATTGTTATGGAGAAAAAAATTGAAATAAAGTAAATATAACACCTCTAAAGTCGACCAAGAACGATGAACAAATGCTCTGATACCAAATGATAAGCGCCCGCTATGCTTATTGGATGCAAACCTAGAGGTCCTTCTAGGATCCTTGTAAACACTCACAAAGGAAACTACTTAGATCGAACTTAGAATCTATGATGGTCAGTCTTATATCCTAAGACAACTCACTCCAGAATTAGCTTGATCAAGACTAATCCAATGAATTGATTTAAATATCAAATCTAAAGCAAGATTTGAAAGAAAAAGATAACACCAAAGGGTTGAATAAGCACAAGCTTTTTACTATCGATAATTTGAGTTTTGAAAAACATTACAAGCCATTTTATAGGTCAAATGGTCGTGGGTAGACCAAGAAACTCAGAAGTCATTCAAATACAATTAATTGCAAATTGTAGAAAATAACACCTAGAAACTTGAAACTTAATTGCATACTAAATTATAAGTCAAAATGCAAAACTAGGAATGTAGAAAGTCTTCTAGAAGGTGGCAAAGTAGATATGCATGTTTGACAAGGTTTGACATCACATTTTCCCATGCAGTGCACACTTAACAACATTTTCTTCATAAAATCTGCACACTTTTTTTGACCACCATGTCATCTTCCAAACTATAGGACTTTTCCCATGCCATCTTCATGCCATTCTCTTCTTGACTCATTTAACTAACATTATATAAAACTTTGGTCTAAGAATTATTTGTCGGTTCTTGTGAATTTGCTAGTTTTTGAAGATGTAGTATGAATGCCTCTTAAATCTTTTTTGCCTTGCTTCTCGTAATTGGTCCTTTAGGTACATGTGATAACTTGTAGAAATACAAGTTATTTGTATTGCCTTATCTAGATATTGTAGCCAAAAGAGGATAAATATGCGCAAATTGTATGAAAATTAGTTCAGATATACAATAATTATGAATTATCGTGATTACACTCACTCATATCATTAAGATGGAAGAAAAGAAGAATTCTACTCTATTTTGCAGGAAACCAAGTCACCGCTTGTGCTCAAGGCCTACGGAGAACTGACCAACGCATCTCTATTTCATTGCGCCCGTCAATCAACAATGAAAAGACGATTCATGCAATGACAGCGTAGTGCGGCAGTTGATCCCGAGCTGACTCCAACTGCATGCGGTAATAAATACAATTCCGCATGCGAACATTCGATCGAAAGATGCAACGGAGCAACACAAAAACGAAGGATTATAACACGTGTACAACTAACGGTTGTACAGATTAGATGGTCTGATTGCATAACAGAAGGAATAATATCCCTCCATCTTTGGAATTTCCATAATAAAAAAGTGGGGACCACAAGGCCGGAGTCAAAGATCCTCACCTATAAATACCACATAGATTTCAGAGAAAACTTATGCTACTTGATACGGGGCTAATTGCTTCTTAAGTATTGAGAGTAAAGGCTGAGCTGAGTGCTTAACTAAAGAAATCCGGGAAGAAGAAGAGACAAGGCCGAGAGGTGAGTCTCAGATCTATTCTACTAAATACCCGCCGAGAAGCTCTGTGTTTAGAACACTGCTACCGGTTGAGCAAGCCTGAGAGGGAAGCTCATCCCACCATCTGATCCATCCAATCTGGCAAGCAGATCTCCATCCAAATCAGTGTTGAGACGTTGGCGCTATTTGTATCTGTTCTATCTCTTTTCATCATTGTAGTTCATATTCTTTATCTCTTCATTCACAAAACCATGTATCAAACGCTTAATAGATATATTAAATGCTTCGATTACTGTCATATTCCATTCTCTACCTATTTCCGTTCCTCCATTAATCACTTTCTTCATGATGTCTTCTTAATCTCCTGATAGTTAGTATGAATTAAACGAGTACTTAATCTGTGTTAAAGAGATAAAATGTGTTTAGCTAAAGCATGCTAGACGACATCTTCACCTGTGAGAGCAGAAGTGAAGATGTCATTCTGATCTATCGAGAGAAGGTTAGAAGAATGCATTATCTAAAGTG
Source organism: Benincasa hispida (assembly GCF_027475165.1). Lineage (NCBI taxonomy): Eukaryota > Viridiplantae > Streptophyta > Magnoliopsida > Cucurbitales > Cucurbitaceae > Benincasa > Benincasa hispida. The sequence goes on from NC_143479.1 coordinate 34,384,420, forward strand.
AGTAGTACTTCCAGACATGGAAGCAACCTTGTGTTCATTACGTTCGTCTCTGTTTCACCACAAACATGTGGGAACGTGGCCAATCACTGAAAGGTGTACACTAAGAGAAAAGCGGAACCGTATTTATAGCTTCAATGCAATTAAGAACTTGCGATGTTTATATTATTTATCTTTCTCTTTCTGCTTTATACATAAGACTTGCCACCGCATTCCACATTCTTTGCATAACCTTCACAGCCAGCCTAGACCCCAACATCTTGTATCATGAAGCTTGTATCTTGTACCATCTAGCTTAGGTTTACTGCACTTTATTTTATTATCGCATCTTTATTGCTTTCCTTTCCTTTACTACAATTTTATATACTTGTACACAAACTATACTTGTAAAGATTGAAAAATCTGGTCGCATGTATCATAAACATAACACAATAACCTCAAACAGTCTCTGTGTTCAACCTTGGATCACATCGAGAAACTTGCGGTGGAATTATACTTGGTTCCAACGTAAGAAAACTTGTGACAACGCACAGAATACTACAAGAACATCAATAAATAACACATATCTAGAAGTAGTATTGCATGAAATGAGTCAAGTAAGGTCATTATTGCATATCAATAGGCTTGAACCGTGCGTGCATATCATCGCATAAATACCAGCGTTACAACATGCAATGGTTCAATGGTTGAATTCACATTGACTGTCATAATACCATCCCTGCTTCACTACTGTGATGTGGATCGTTCAAAGCTAGACCTATCCATATCCCATTGGAAAATCTCGCGACCTATGAACGCCGACATACAATATGAGTTGCTTTATTGTGGCATCTTTGCAATACATTACTAGAACATTTGTTGACTGGTGTTGATCCGTTCGTAATCACTTAGGAGAAATGAGTGAATATAGGATGCAGTTAGCGTGTCAATTGTGGGCAAACACTTCGTATTTTTTATGTGTATAAAACATGTGTTTTTTAATGTATTTTTTATGTATGTAACACATGTATGTTTTATGTATGTAAAACATGTATAAAACAATTTTATCAAAGTTCAAAGTTCAATATTATACATTTTATCAAAACATGTATAATTGAGCTACTGGTCTTTTCATTATATCAATGGTATATAAAACATTATATCAAAGTTCAAACATTGAGAGAGTGAGATTTTGAGAGAGAGTGATAACAGGCAGAAATGCACGTTATTACAACATAAAGATGTAAAACAATGTAGGATTGCACGGAAAAAATATGTAAAATCGTGTCCAAAAGCATTAAGTTGAGAACATTACGATTGCATGCACCCATCGCATTAAAGCAGCTAATTTACGTATTTTGTGCAGGAAAATGCGTTGGCGCAAGGTAGAATTGCGATCCAAGGAATTCAGCGTCCGAGTGCATTAGAAGATTGCGACCGCAAAGCTATACGATCGTATGCGTTTGCGAAGATCTGCTCAAGAAGGTGGTCGCATAGAGACGACGCATCAAGGTGAAAGCTTAATAAATTATGATGGGACAAAAAGCTGATGATGGTCGAATCTGAATTTAGTTGACAAGCCGTTAACGACACACTGTAGCAAGTACACTCAACTTTTCGGTGACAATTAATTGGCGCATTAGACAGAGAATTAATAACATCCCATCAGTGCAATCATTTGAGACAAAATCTCTTCACCATGAAGCTCTATAAATACCAAAGGCCACCTTCATTAAAGGAGTTCGGTTCAGTGGGGTTCCAGTTCAGGAGTTAGAATTTTGGAGTTCTTTTCCACCATATACATAGATAGCTGTAGTATGTGATTTTACATACTTAGAGGCGGAGGCGAGTGAAGAGAGAAGACACCAGAAAATCGTTCCTGGTTAGCTCGAGAGAGTACCAGGAAGGGTTGAGAACGAAGAGAGGGCCGACTCTTACGAAAGCAAGAAGATTCTATTGGGCAGAGTAGAAAAACTCAGTGTAAAAGCCTTGGGAAGCAAGACATTGCTACTAGGCTCCTTATCCCTAATTCCCATTGTCATTCTATATTATGATTTCATTTATAAAATGGGATTTGCATTTCTACATCTATTCACGCTCTTTACATTACGCATGAGTAACTAAACTTCCGAATGGGTTGAGAAGTACTTAGCTAGCATGACCTAAGCTCTTCATTTTATGCGATCATATTGTCTTATGTATGTGTCCAACACCCCTTTAGAGCTACTCGAGAGAGAGTCTAAAGAAAGAACTTAGACTTGAGAGAGCTAGGTTAGAATCTAGGCTTGAGAAAGTTAGATTAGAACCGCATAAGCAAGAGATAGAAACTTAGAGATAAGTTCTGTTTGCTAACATGCATCACATGCACCCTAGGAATAGGTTATGGTAGTATGCAGTCGCCTTGTGTATATATGTGTCATTCATCATTGCATAGACAAGAATAGAGGCTTAGACATAAGTCCTATAGACATCATTGTATAGATTGCATTCGTCCTAAAACTAGGATCTATAGCATTTGCATTGAGAGATGACCTGATGTTGTTTGTGTGCAGCATGATCGCATAACTTGAATGCAATCTTAGGAAGTGTTAGCTAAATCCATTCTCAACCCATTTCCCGCACATTCATTGTAACTTTCATTGTTATTAGCTCTTTTCTCAATTCCGCCGTATATAATCTATACCTTAAACAAACATACCAACCAACTCATTGTTTTATTTGTCACCACAAAGGAATCAGAAAACTCCATCACATACTGTCTTCATAGTCCCTGTGTTCGACCCTGGGCTTACCAGGCAACCTAGTAGAATTTATACTTGGATTTTGCTAGGAAAACTTGCATGTACAATGCATACACCACCATCACAATATACACCATTATTTCATCATATTCATAATGCATCAGAGAGTGAGATTTTGAGAGAGAGCGAGATTGAGAGAGCGATACTTTGAGAGAGAGCGAGATTTAGAGAGCGATATTTTGTGAGAGAGCGAGATTGATAGAGCGAGACTTTGAGAGAGAACGAGATTTAGAGAGTGAGACTTTTAGGGAGAGCAACACTTATAGAGATTAAGAGAGCGAGATTTTGAAAGAGAGCGAGATTGTGAAGAAATGGTTGTGTAATGCTCTGTTAAATCCTCGATGCTAGATACTCGATACTCGATAAGTTTCTGCTCGATACTCGATGGAAGTTTCCTTCTATACTCGACGCTTTTATCGATATTAATCTTTACTCGAAGTAACTTGAAGATGAAAAACTTCTGACTCGATGCTACTCGATAGAAGAAAATCGATATGCGATTCAACTCGATACTCTGAAATTGATATGATTTGATAACAAGATTGTGTTTTCATGTTTTGCAAAAAAGATTCACTTTCTTTCTCACTTGAAGATTGCTTACAACTTCTTTTTGTTTACAGAAAAAATAAAAAGTATGAAAAACTCTTCTTTGGGGCCTGATCAATGGTATTTATAACACATACCAATAGACTGTTACAAGATAAAGTTAGTTATAAACTAAACTAGATAACAGGTATTTGAGTCATGGTTTCTGGCATTTTCAGTACGTTGCACGATTATGAGCGGTTCACTACAATTTTGGCAGTTATGCCCATAATTCTCACACTAACCACATTTCATTTGTTTGTGAAATTCTCCTCTGGATGATATTCTTCTCACTCTCTGACACCCAACTTGTGCCACAAACTTTGGAGGAAGGATAGTCTTTTCTACATATCCAGGAGCTCTCTTCCATTCAGATATGTGCCCGAGTGGATTTATAGGCTTTGAATACACAGTCATTACAGAGTCCACTATATAAAATTGACTGCAAAGACTTTGAATGGGTATGTTTCATTCCTTGGCAGCCACAATTGCATGTGAACACGGGACACCAAGTGAGTCGAATTCCTTACACGTGCATTCCTTCGTGTGAAGATTCACAATATCGTCCGATCGATTATCTCACATGTGAACCTGATAACAATCAATAGGCTCAACCCGATATCGTCTGCCCTTATCGGCCTCACTTGCCAATCGGGTTTCACAGTAGTCAGAGTGCAATATCTTTCGAGATGCCCAGTTGTTCCTCCATTCGTAGAACCACGATTGGAGCATTCCTCTAACATGTTCAATCAAGCATACTATGGGCAATAACCGATACTTTTAGTTAACGAATTGAAACACTATGTACTATTGGACGTCATGTTGTCATATATTCGTTCTATTTGGTACTTTGAAGACCGATATCTTCCAGATATTTCGTGATAACACAGTCTCGAAAACTACGGAGTTTGTCCCATTTTGTTTGGAACTTTGTCATGCGAAATGCCCTTACTGCATCTCTAAATATCCCAACAACCATACTATCCTTAAAGTTTATAATAATATTTTGTTCTATGTGCCACGTGCACAATCCATGAATGCCGTGGGAAAAAATGCATGAATAGCATTGTTGATAGATACCATCCGATCTGACATAAACACCAGATTATCGGGTTCTTCATACTGCATTTCAAATTCGATAGAAACCATTTCCATGATTGATCAGTTTCATTGTCCACTATTGCATATGCTAGTGGGTATAATTGATTGTTCCTGTCCATAGAAACTACAACCAACATGGTCCCTTTGTACTTTCCTTTTAAGTACGACCCATCAACAATTATCACAGGTCGCCAACTTATGAAAGCTCTAATATAAGGGCCTAATGCCATAAACATATACTTGAAATGCGCCTCATCTTCAAGTTCGATCTTAAACACTGTACCCGGATTCTCTATTTTTAATGCTTCCCCATAAGCATGTAGTATAGAATATGAGTATTCTGGAGTACCTCTAGTAAGATCATATGCGGCTTCCCTTGCATTCCACGCTTTATCATAACTTATGTTCACATCATGATAAGGTTTATAAATACATTCTATTCCTATAAACTTATCTTTAATCAACTGACCAACAACAGTAGTAGTTGCTTGTTTATGGTCATGATTCAAAATTTTGATGGAACATGTGTCGAACTGTAGTACTTTGTGATCTTGAATATATCAGACCCTTCCATTTTCACTGCATGAAGGCTTCACTTATAAGTCTCCCCAATACATTTGACAGTGAACAAAGATTTGGTTGACTTTCTAACCCTAAATTCAAAATTTTTGTTAATGGACAAAATAGATAATCGCATTTTCAAGTTCTTTTTGCTCAAAAATAGTTAACCAACTTCCACGTCCTCTGTCCCAGATGAAGTGGTACTAGGTATAATCAACTCTCCCCTATGACTTGAAGACACAGATGGTGGAACCACTGAAGCTGTTGAAGAACAACACACATCTCTATGATCACGATCCATTTCATTCAATCCTGTTGGTTGCTCATTAACATCCACTGAAGGACCACAATGTTGCTCCGGATGATCACAATCCATATAATCAAGTCTAGATGATCTCTCATTACCAACAACTGAAATACCGCCCAATTCTGAATTCAATCCTGCTGGATTACTGTGGTCGTTTTCTAGTGATAATGTTGATGGTGCAATGTTGGTAGACAATCAAATATCATCCTCTTCCCGACGGAACTGATATGATTCCTCATATTGTTTGTCCACAGTTATATCATCATAACTCACATTCCTAAACCCCATTCTAATATTTTTATCCTAATTCGATTTTAGCATAACAGATAACTAAAGTCTACTAAGCTCTTCTGGGAAAAGAAGGAAGCGAACATCATCATCATTCCTTATATATTGTGGAGGGGCTTCATATTCAAGCTTACATTTAACTCTCATTATAAGATCAAACTCCGAAGAACTGACATTTGTAACCCTATAAATGTGAGATTTAAGTTCTTCATATTTCAATGTAATAGGTACAATGGTTCTTGTCAACTCTCCCCCAATATACGAACTTTCATTCTCATCTCAATCACCTCCATATTGAATAAGTAGACACTTTTCTGTCATCCTACAAAGCAAGAGAACATTTGTCATTAAGTTGTACAAGCAATTGAAGTGTACTCTCGCTCTCTCTCTTAATCTTGCTTTCTCTTAATTTTGCTCTCTCTCTTAATCTCGTTCTCTCTCTTTTAATCTCGCTCTTTCTTTATCTCGCTTTCTCTCTTAATCTCACTCTCTCTTAATATTGCTTTCTCTCTTACTCTTAATCTCTCTCACTCTCGTTCTATCTCTCGCTCTCTCTCACCCAAAACTAAATTTTGTAATGCTACATTTCCAGAAATAACACAACAAAATTTCGTAATGCTACCTCTTTCTCACTCTCGTTCTGAAAAACCTATTCAGTTTTGAAAAAACTTCGTCTTGGAAATCCCCGTTCGAAAAACTCCGTTCAACAAAACATCGTAAAAAACCAGAGAAGTAATCACCGTTGAAATGGAGTATAGAGTTTAAAGAAATCACCATTGTATTACGTTTAGGTATTATTGATTTGAGGCTTCAATTGTGAAAATTGTCAAATCATTCATATACTAAAGAGCAATCACATCAAACTAGGGAATTTCAAGTGAGAGCGAGAGTGTTTAACCAGACGAGAGTGAGATTTATAACGTGAGACACTTGTGAGGACAATTTACGTAATTTGGTATGGTGATGATGTCAGCAGAGGTCAATTGACATTATTTTTTAAAAATGGGTTATTTGACATTTTGGGTCTAAAGAATGGGTCATCTGAAGAAGAAGAAAAAAAAAAACTACAATCTTGACTTAGTTTCTTTTTATTTGAGAAAGTAACTAATAATATATAAACTTAACATTTCAATTAAAAAAATAATATTGGTTTCTCTCTGACTTAATTTTTTTTTTTTTTAATTTGGGAAAGTAATTAAAGAGTCAATTATTTATTTACCATTAATCTCAATAATGTATAAACTTAATATTTCAACTAAAAAAATAATACACGAACCCACACATAATTATAAAAAATAAAAGGTTAAAATATCAATTTGGTCCTGTACTTTGCAATTTGTTTAATTTTAATCCATATAGTTTCAATTTCCAAATTTTAGTCCATGCACTTCTAGTAAATCTTAAATTTAGTCCCTAAATGTTAATTTTTATTGAAATTGATTAAATAATCATAATAATTTTAATGTAAAAAACATGATATATGAATATATTTTCGAGTTTTTTTTTTCAAACGACATCAAAGGTCAAATTTCTTGTAATGGAAAAGTTTTATATTTTATCCTCTGCGCTACATTTATTAAACTGGAAAAATTAAAAATAGGATTTATATTAAATGCCTTATTTTACCCAAAAAAATTAAATATAAGGTTTGGATTGAAATAAATAGAGAAGATATCAATTTACACTCGGGATTGTATCAATGAACCCTAAATTAATAATTGTATCAATCTAAACCCCAAACTAATAATTATATCAATTTAAACCTCAAACATTCATAAGTGTAATAACTTACACTTAAAGTTTATAAGCATATCAATTCAAACCCTCTAGCATGTTTTATTTGGATACACTATAAAAATTTAGGATTTAAATTGATAGACTCATCAAAGTTCAAGGTTTAAATTTATAATTTTATGAAAGTTTAAGATTTAAATAGATACAATTATTAGTTTTGGATTTAACTTGATACTACCCAAAATTCAGATTTAAATTGATACAACTATTAGTTTAAGGTTTAAATATACGACCTTCAAAGTTTAGAGAGTATAAATTGATATTCACTAAAACTTTGTAGGCGAAAAGTCTCGATATGTTACTCATCGGTACCTGTTTGACTCTAGAGTTTATACAAAATTCAAGAAAAATACAGGAAAATAAAATGTATTCATAATTTTTTAAGCTTATAAAAGAAAATTTAGTAACTCAAGAATTGAAAATGTCACAAATTACAGAACATATTTCCTAGCTTCACCAACAAAAGAATTGCAAAGACAATTAAATACAATACCATTGGGTAACATTCATGTTCGTCTCCATTTGATAACGTTTCTATTTCTTCACAAGTTGTTAACCACACATTATCATGAATATTCCCAACTAATCATTACAGAAACAATAACGTTGTTGATGATATTGAACAATTATTCAGAACTTATGCAGTTTCAGTAAGCTTTACAGTTGCGGTGCGGAAACATGAGCAGAGTAAGGTTTGTAAATTTTGTGGTTTGAGTATTTGTTCCTCCAACCGAGGAAAATGGTGAAGTTCTGCTGCATTGGAGTTGAGTACGTTGGTGGCCCTACGATGGCAGTGATAGCATTAAAATGCCCCACAGTTGAGCCTGTTCTTGATTAAGTAGTGAAGCAGTGTAGAGGAAACAATCTATTTTTCTGCTGACACTCCAACGAAAATTCGAGGCCTTGGAGCTGGCAAAGCTGCAGATCTCACTGATAGAATTCCAATTATGTGTGGCAATATCAAAAAAAGAAGAATAGAGAAGAGGCGGTTGAATCGGTTAAGGACAACTTCTAATTCTGTTGGGAGAAGTGGAGGTTTAAAAGAAGAAAGAAACGGAAAGATAGGACAATGAAGTCTGGATATCAAGAGTGAGGAAGGAGAGCTCTCAAGAGTGGGAGTTCGGAAGTCTCTGTCATGGAGAAGTCATTGTAGTGTGCCGCCCATCGTCTACTTCTACTAAGCGATCGTGTAGAGCTCAGCGATCGTGTAGTATTTGGTAGGCGATCGTATAGAATCTGGTAAGCGATCATGTAGTGTCTTGTAAGCGACCACGAGGCATTTTGTAAGTGATCGTCTAGAATTACTCTACGATCGTGTAGAGACTGTAAGCGATCGTATAGAATTTTCTAAACGATCGTTTAGAGTTTGATAAGCGAACATCTAGTCTCTATTTGTCTCATATCGTTTAATAAAGAGTTCGTTCATCGTTTAGTTGCTATTCTGGGAGATTGTACCAACTCGTTACGATAATAAAGATTTTCAAGAATCAATGTCCTAACACTCACACTTTGGGAGAGTGCAGCCGGAATGATTGCCGATGTATCAAAAACAGACAAGATTGTTGTTGAAAAATCAATCTAAACCTCATGAAATAAAGAAATCCGAGCCCACAGTTCCTAAGAAGTAGATATCTGTGATGCTGTAACATCATATGGCATTGTAACAGCACTATTAGTCAATTCTTTTGAGTGTGTTGACAAAGGTATAACTGGAATGATTCAAAGAGTTTCAAAAACCTGCCAAATCAAAGAGTATGGCAATCAAAGCAACAGGTAAAGGAGTTTTCCCAGCCAACCAAATCCAGATTTCATTATGAATGGAATGGGGAAAGGAAAGGTTTTGAATTTTGTACCTGGAACAAACCTTACAGGACAGAGGGCAACTTGCAAGTTTACATTCACTTAACATGTAATATCAACAAGCATAAAGTCATTTATGAGTTTAATAAGCTTTAATAATTCATTGAGCCATAACTTGGTGCCCATCTCATTCAGTATCCAAAACACATCAGGAAAGAATTACTCATACACCCTTAAAAGATATATTTTTCCAGCTATTAAGAATTAAAATATAACCTTGAACTTCAAAGCATTCACTAATGGAAATGTAAACTCAACTCAGGAAGAACAGGGAGAATCTCCCAGTGAGGGATCATAAAATCACGAGCTAACCAATATAGAAACGTGATTAAATTGAGAATCAAATATGTCGAAAAGGAAAACTCACCGGCTCCCATGCCTCAAAACTTCGTGGAGCCTTATTGTGTAAGAAAACTCTGCCAACAACATTGGAAAAAAGTAAAATTTTGTTTTTATTTTTAGAATAGGTGATATTATTATATAACAATAAGGGGATTCCACAGTCCGGGATCAAGACATCAAAATAATAAAGTACAAGAAAATACAGAACTTGACTGAAACAAAGCCAAAACAAATGCAAACAACACCATCCACCTGGGAGACAAACAAAGAAAAGGAAACAAAACCCCACAACCTGGGGCCAACAGCAAAACAAAGAACAACGATAAGAACAAAAAGGAAAAACATCCATAAATGCACTAGATAAGACTAAGAAGATCAACCCGCTAGGAAGCAGCACGGGTATGAACCGTAGAGACCATAAGGTGAAACAGAGCATACACCGTCCTCGGACTACCCCATGAAGCCGCCGATTACGCTACTGCCAAATGTAGTAGATGGAAACACACTTGAAGACACAAAATAGCTTACTACGCACCCCCTTACCCGACCTCACTCGGCACGACCAACTTAACTCAACATCCCAACCCATTACCTGATGAGATGAACCCAACTAACGCAACACACCTAACAACACCTCTCTCCCAAACCCACACTCAAAAAATAGATGACCCCGCAACTCCATACCTCCCCACACAGAAGACAACCCCCTCTAACAACACACCCTAACTCCTCAATAAATCCCGCATACCCAACTTGTCCCTCACAGTTAACCACACACAAGGAGTGACACGGAATACCATCCCAGACCACAAAAGACCTGCCCAAGACACCCTAGGATGATGAGGGTGCAAACTTTCCCACGCACTAGCAATAAAAAATCGACCACTAGCACCCGACACCCAAACCCAATAATCCTCCCCCCTCACCCTAGGCTCCACTGTCTGAATAAGACCTCAGATCTCAAGCAACTCCCATGACACTGTAGGCCACCTCCAAACTCCCTCACCATACATAAACTTCGACAACCGCGCCTCCCTACTACTCCCTTGGGTACACCATTTATGCTTATGACTGTGTCCCTCCAGTGTCACAACCTATGAAAGCGTGCCTTCGGGTTCACCCTTTATACTTATGCCTATGTCTATGCCTACGATGCATAGTGTGCACCTAACCTTGATAGGAAGTCTAATAGTTCAACTAGGAGGCCCAGTAGTGGGTCGTATATTTATATACTCATCCTTTTTCTTTCATATTTTTTAGGTAAAGGTAAAAATAGTTCGGCAAATGACAAGAGGAATCGATGACCCGTCGATTTGGACATGTTATCGTTTCCACACTTAGATCTCATTTGATAGGATCTAGTTTATGAGTACTGCATTTTAAAATTTATGGTTATTTGTTCATTTGTTAATTTGTTTTAATTTCTATTTATTTTAAATTTGGGTCAGGTGTACCCCAAACGGTATTTTAAGAACTTTTATTGTTTAAGTTTTATTTAATGAAATAAAAATTTTCTTTCTTTTACCTAATTTTTCATTTCATCGAGAAATTTATTGTCAAGCCTATGTATATACATAGTAGTGTCCTAGAAACATAATAGAAATTTTGGTGGTTACAATTTTACTCTTTACTTCACGCTTTGTAAGGTTTTCATTTAGGTTTCCATTATAGTAAGTTACTAATTGGTGCATTCTTGTAAATTCCATTCATTGAACAAATGGTTCTTTTTTTTAAGAGTATTATGGAATGTTTCTCGTCTCCAATTTTGTTCTCATTTCATTCATCATGAGTTAAACCTTACTTTAGGTTTAAATATTTGAATGTCCTAAGAAAGTAGAAAAACTTAATATGTAAAGATTGATCATCTTTATTAATATACAAAAATTAATTTTAGTTTTGACAGGATTAAAGATTTTGTTAACATAAAATAAATATAGGAAAAGAGCTTAGAAATAAGACTTTACTTTATAACTGGACATAGAGAAAAATCTTGAAACCTAAAAGAATTGTGTTTTATTAAACCTTTTGACCATGGGCATGGAGCAAAATCTTTAGAATGAATAGAACCTCTAATTATAAGTAATTACATGTTCAGTATTATCACTTTATATGAAATTATGTGGAATCTCATGCATGCATATGTGTATTTTACATGAAATAATAAAATCAAATTTTAAGTCTTTTAAAAAAATAAGAATTTTAGTCCGCATTTTCTTTCCACATTTCACGCAAGTCCTACGAATCTAAATTACATGGAACTGATGTGCTTCGATGGATTTTTGTGTATATGTAATTGACGCACGCCCATACATGAAATTGATAAAGACCAATAACTCTAATTACATGAAATTGTCGTACTTAGATGGATTTTAGTTTGTATGCAATTGATGTTAATGGATGCTCAAATTCAGGATTTAATGTGTATGAAAATGATGAAATTGAGCTGGTGTGTATGAAATTGATGCATGCTTTTTAAGAAATGGACTTGTTTAGTAAAGGTCCATTTAATAACGTTCTTATTTTCTGTTTCTTGTTTATCATTTTTTGAGAAATAGGCTTGTTTGATAACTGTTTTCATTTCTTACTTTCAAATTTTAAGAAACGTTTTTTAAAAAAGGGAACAAAATTTGAGAAACTACAAAAATCAGTTTTATCCATATCTATTTCTATTTGTACTTTACTGTTCCAAGAATTAATAAGGTTTTGGTGTATTGATATCATACCCTCAAAGAATTCAATTATCTTTTACAACTCAAGAGTCCCTCTTTTATATTACATTTCATTTGTTTTTAGGAGCCTTTTTAAATATTAGAAATATTTAAAAATATTTACATTCTATAACAAAAAGTTTCAAAAGTAAAAAAAAAAAAAAAAAAAGAACTTTTCAAACTTTTTGCATTTTTTTATTTATAAAAATTTTCCTTGTTTTTATTTATTATATTTCTTGAATTTCCTTTACTTGCGTATTAGTTTATATAGAATTATAAATTTTCTAATGATTAAATTTATATATTATTTTAATTTTCAATATGAAGTTTTCAATATTTTTTTTTAAGAATCTTATATTTCTTTTGTTTTTATTTATTATATTTCTTAACTTCTCCTTATAAATATTAGTTTAATATAAAATTACAACTTTTCTAATATTTAGATTTATATATTATTTTATTTTTTAATATTTGGTGTATCGAGATAACAATGACTCTTACATATAAGAAAATTCAGGCGCTAAATAATCGTTTAGTAAAAGGTAAGCGATCATTATAAATAGCGCACGGGTATAAGCGTTGAGTGATATTTCAACACTATTATATAGACTATAATGAGTGTATTTGATCCGATGAATCTCACATTATTTTTAATAGACAAAAAAGTATGGAAAATTGGTAGTATAGGAAATCTTACAAGGCATTTCTCCAACTACAACTTGCAGTTCCCGCCAAACAAACGGAACCAGACGTTCATCTGTATGGCCTTTCTACTCTCTCTTTTTTGGTTGCCGATTCAATTTTCAGAGACGTAGGGAGAAGAAGCCGGTAATCACTCTTCTCAATTACTCGAAATCAACGCATTGTTATTCAATTTGCTTAAGATTTCAAGTAGTGAAGTCCATTTTCTACTCTTAGTGCTTAATAACTTCAACTCCAACCAGATTCTAATGTTTCTGCAATTTGTTTTCTTCATCTTTAATGAATTTTATGGTGGATTACAAGTTTATGAATTCCTGTGCAGCATGTTCGATTGCTTGTACCTGATTTTGGATATAAAATGTAAGTTTCGATTCGAAGGATAACTTTCTTCCAAAAAAAATTCTGGCGATCCAGATGATTGAATCAAGCTTCTATCTCAAGCAAAACTCTAAACTGAAATGCTGAGAGGACCGTTTGCAGATTCGACTACTAATTCTGTACAGTTCGGAAAATGTCAAACATAACTGTTTGCGCTCGATTTCGGCCTTTAAGTTCAAAAGAGAGGCAAGATCATGGAGATGCAGTGTGCGTTCAATATGTGGACTCTGAGACATTCATTTTTAAGGTCTGTTTGTACTTCTTTTGTTTTTGTAGATTGCAGGGAGATAATTTACCTTGCTCGGTTCATTTAACATAAGTTTATTGTAGGATGAGAAGACTGAAGAACTTACATTTAGCTTTGATAGAGTGTTCTATGATAAATCTGAGCAAACTGATGTTTACCGATTTCTTGCTGAGCCAATTGTCAAAGGTATACCGTAATTTTCGGTGCACTATCATTTTATGATTGTTAGGTTTGTTATTAAATTGATAATTGATTGTATATTTCTTGTGGAGAAATAAATTCTCATTAGCGAAAATGTTCATAATAATTGTGTTGGATTTCTAATATAAGTTCTCTTAGATGATGGAAAAAGTCATTTGGACCATTCTTACCCTACTTTTCCAGTTTCCTTAAGCAAAGGAGGATTCTACCTTTCACGTTGTGCTTTAATGTATGACACAGATGCTCTTAATGCTGTTAATGGGACAATTATCACCTTTGGACAGGTGAGATATGTTAAAAACTTATATCCAAACTATTATGCATGGTTCTGTAAAGAATACTATGAACTATCCCGTGTTTGGGTACAACCATACATATGCATCACATAACACATTAATTGTCTCTGCAGGGCAGGATCTTGATGTATAAGTATTAATTTCAAATAATTTATACTTCGAACAAATATATATATATATATATATGTAAATCCTCTTTTCTCTTATTGAAAATCAATTCTACCATGCCTCCTTTTCCTCTGCACATCATGTAGCATAACTTCAAAAGTTATTGGGCTTAATATTTTATACTGTCAAAATGAGAGAGACTAGTTAAAGATTAATTTTGAAATAAGATTTTCATTTCGAGTCACAAGCGTTTTAAAGCTCAATCGAACTACTGCAAATTATAGTCTAGCTTCTATTTAACTGTTTTAGATTTTCCTTCAGATGCAAATGAGTTGCTTATCCAACTTCTGTTTCAATTATTAACTTCTCTTCCCTTCTTCGGTGCAGACTGGAGCTGGAAAGACGTATAGTATGGAGGTATCAGCCCATGCTTCTAAAAGAGTTGCCAACTTAAACTATCATAAGTCATATTTTCTGATGATCTTATTTAAGCAGGGGCCTGGGATACTTGAATGTGATGCAGCAAAGAAGGGTTTACTTCCTAGAGTGGTAGAAGGCATTTTTGAATGTACCAAATTAGCTGATGAAACGAGCAAGTACTCAATAAAGTTGTCTATGGTATTATTCAGCCAACCATATGTTCTGGTGCTTGCACCAACCATTTCTTATCTTGCAGTTAATTAACTAACAATTTACATTGTTAAATTTTTTTTTTTATCATTGCATGTCTTCTTTTGGCTCTTTTAGGTTGAAATCTACATGGAGAAAGTGAGGTACAAATATATCTGCTACTGCTAGTAGATGTTATGCTGAATGCATGATTATTTTCCAGCAATTAGAACTTTCCCTTGCCAAATAAGACAGAAGACAATCCTACAAAGGAAAGAGACTAAAATAGTAAACAGCTGAGGGTTTCCAAATTAATGACTTATTTTCAGGGATCTTTTCGACTTATCAAGGGACAATGTACAAATCAAGGAGAGTAAAACACAAGGGATAATATTAAATGGAATGATTGAGGTAAGCTGTCTTCTTATCAACATATATTTAGCAATATTTCTAACCAAAAATTTTCATTGAATCAATTATTTACATGCTAGATAAGTGTTCAAAATGTATTTATGTACCATTGACAACTTTCTTGACCGAGGTTGTTAAAAAAGTTATCAACAGTTCAGGAGGACTATTTCTATGAACTTAAAGCAATGCAACTCATGTTTGGATGAATTATCAGCCGAGTCATCTAAATTCCATGATTGTAAATGGGATTACTATTTTGGTTTCACTTTACAGATGCCCATACAGGACCCTCCAGAGGCATTGCTGACCTTATCTGTAAGATGAGAAGAATTTGTTCTTGTAATTGTTTTCTTTTAGTTCACTTTCAATGTTCAATTTCTCATGTTAACTGCCTAATGCAGAAAGGAATAGCCAACAGAGCCGTAGGAGAGACCCGTATCCTGCTTTCTTCTCGTGGACTTTATTCCTGAACTTCCACAAACATATTAGATCCCGTCTTCTTTCAAAGGTTCATGATCAAATCTTGGTTTTCATCTAAACATGGATAGAAATGAACGTTGCCAGCAGTAGGAGCCACTGTATTTACATATTCGCTATTCAGCAAGAATCAACCAAGGACAAGAGGTAGTCTTTTTCAGCCATTCCATTGTTAAGTTCTGAAAGGAGTAGTTCATACTGAATCTCAATTCCTTGAATAGGGCCAGAACTGGAAAATTGAATCTAGTGGACTTGGCAGGGTCTGAAAAAGTGGAGAAAACTGGTGCTGAGGGGAGAGTTCTTGAAGAAGCCAAGACCATTAACAAATCGCTTTCAGCTCTTGGGAATGTAATAAATGCTCTAACATGTGGACCAACGGGCAGAGGAAACCACATTCCATATCGTGATTCTAAGTTGACACGGATTCTACAAGATGCACTCGTTGGTTACCTCTCTAATTTCCACCATAGTACATATTCCTTAACTTAATTAAGCAATTTAGTCCTCTCACATTTCAGGGAGGAAACTCGCGTACTGCTTTGTTGTGTTGCTGCTCACCCAGCCCTACAAACTCATCTGAGACCCTCTCAACCCTTCGATTTGGTGCAAGGTATGTCTGAGCATAAATCTGTTTCAGAGCGCTTGATTGACATAACCCATGATTGAACTATGTGGCCTTTGGCAAGTAAAAATTCTTGAAGTTCACTTAATGCTAATGATATTTCGAGTAAATACTTGATGGTCTAGAAAAAAGTGATTTTGTTAAACCTTAAAAATCTTGTCTGTGCGTGATTAGATTTTCAAATATAGATATACTGCCATTACGTGGTATATCCATATGAAGCAAGCATTCATACACTCTACTTATTTCTCTGTCTCTTAAATTCCTTAGATTTAGAGTCTTTAGCTTAAAATTCTAGATTAACATCCTTAACTAGATATCTATATGACATTTTTTTTCCAATGTTCAGGGCAAAGCATATAAAGGCTTCTCCTCGTGTTGCAAATGAGGATAAATTTATCAGAGAGCTTGAAGTTTTCACTCCAATAAAAAGGGAATCACGTGGCAAACTTCTAAATGATGTGAGAAGTTAGCATGATTTTATTAGCAGTAGATCAATTTGGTTTTACATCGCCTCCATTTGGTATAGTTGCAGGAGAGTTTGGATATTGAGCATGTGCAAATACTTGAGGAGCTGTTTATACAAGAAGGAATTCTTTTTGATCCTTGCTCCATTGAAGAGTCGGAATTAGCCTATGAAGATGTTACTTCACAAACCATTTCTTCGTTGCAGCTAGTTTTGGAAGAACTCTTGAGAACAATTGGAGAGGTACGTCAACATCTTTGAACACTTTGGAAGTAGATTCCTTTTTCTTTTTTATTATTATTATTTTTAAATAAACAAAGTCGGTTAGGTAATGAATAACTTGAATGGAATGGAATAACAAAAAGCCTTAAAACTTGATAAGAAAGCTATAATTATGATACATGATATTTGTTTCAAATAATTATACATGATACTTTAGATTATAATCTTTTCGGTAAATTTTAAAGGTAATGAATAATGCAGTTTTAGACGTTTCTAATATAGGTCCCCAAAGTTTTATTGTTGTGTCTATTCCACCTCACACATTGTTGAAAATGAAATGAAATTTAAGATATTCACACACACACACAAAACTATGTAAAATGAATTGTATTGACAAAAATATATGAGGTATTCTCTCAAAAAGTTTTGAACGTAAATTTATGGAGTACAATTTATAGGGTGAATAGTGAAAACCAAAACATTTTGGGTATATTTTTGTCAATTACCTCAGTAATCAAATATTTATAAGATTTTAAGACAAGTTTGTTCTCTCTCTACCCTCTCTCCTACTCTCCCTACAACCCACCTCGTCAACAGACCCGCAACCATGAGCAACATCCCTAGCTTCTTTGTCGTCGGCCACCATACCCTGACCACCTCCGACAAGAGTGTTTACTGTCGTGAGTAAATTTTTCTCGATAGAGATTTACTCTTCTTCTCATCGTTCGCGTTTGGTTAATAGAAACCTGTAGAGATAAGACATTTTCTATCACGATTCATTGGAGGACCCTTTGTTGGATCACGAATCTTTCAAATCCCTCACCACCGCCCCCTGAATCACACATTCTTCAAAGAAAACAGGGTTGAGTGGTCTTTGACATCATAATGATCAGTTTCTCTTGGTGATGCTCATATCCATGAGGGAGAATTTAGATTTTATATCTATGCCGTCAGTAATAGACTCCAGTTAATAGTAGAGTCTGCTTGTAATAATTTGCTGTCATTCCCTTTTCTTTAAACTTTTAAATTTGGATCTAATAGAGACGAGAATTAAAGAAAAAAACTGTCATATATGTTTGAAGATTTCTTAGATCTTGGACATAATTAAAATTAATGTTCAATAAAATATTTAATTTTTAAAAATTACAAATATACGAAAGATTTATTGGATACAGAATCGAAAGTCTAAATATCTATTGAAAACAAAATTGAAAATTTAGGACCTATTAAATAGGTTTAAAAGCATAGAAACCATACAAACTAATCTAAATTTTTTTGGGGCTAAACTTGTATTTATCCCCATATCAGTTTGCTTTTCAAAAGAAAAATAATGCCGTATATGAACTATTTATTTTAGAAGAGTATCTAATAGGTGAAGAATCTATTATAAACTTACAAGACACTTAAGATTATTTTACATATATAATTAAAAGTTTAAAATCTAATAGATTCTTCTTAATGAGTAGGGACCTAGGTTTAAAATGACGAGGATGAAGAAAACATCTAGATCTCAACTTTACACAAATATCAATGAAAATATCGATAAAATAGATGATCATAAATATTTATAGAATAATTTAAACAAAATTAAATTAATAAGTATTTTATGCTTTTTAAATAAATCAACATGTTTATTGTTTATATTATCTTTACACCAATGACATTTTGTTATTTGTTATGTTTCGTGGATTTTTATACAGTATAAGAGAAATATCACATTACTCCTCATTTCAATGTCGAACTTATGAAAATATGAAAATATCGATAAAAATTTAATATCATATGATTATGTCTAGTAGGTGTCCATGGTTAATTTAACTAAAAAAGGTAAACCATGGTGTTTGTTTAAGCAATAATATAAAAGTTTTGAGGTGGGTTGGCCTTTCATATTGGTGCAGCTTAAGAAAGAGAATGAGGAGCTGATGGCAAGAGTATCAGCAGCTGAACTCCATCATGGGCCAATCTCAAACTCCAACTTACTGGTTAGTATATATTGTAATCTTGGTCTCTTTAGGGATTGGCTCAAATCTATTTTCCATTTCTCGATCAGCCATTATAATTAGTTTCACATTCAAAACCAACTACATTTTTTTCCCAACTCTCCAAAAATAGAATTATAGTCTTATACAATTACAAATTTTGAGTTTGAACATTTATACCACACCACATAAACACAAGAAGAATTCAACATGAATAGCGAACTTGTCTTTTTTGGAATATAAATTTGTCCTCTTGTAGTATTCATAATCGCAGTATTTGTCAATTAGATCCATCCGTGATAGACTTCTCATTTACAGGTTTAATAAGTGACAGATCTCAATTCATGATATGTACTGGCATTGAAGTTAGAATTTCGATATATTTACAAATAATTTGAACGTGCTATTAGATTTTTATATATGCCATTGCCTTTAATTTATAATGTAGTGAGTATGCTTTAGGAAATCTTATTCTTATTAATTTTGATGGAAATTTAAAATTTTTTAGTGTAGACACATATTTTGTATGTTACTAATATATGATTGTTATTTTGTCTCTCCCTAAATTTTAGAGCTTCAATTTCTCATATTTTGTATTATTTGTTTTTTGTCTAACAAAACTTATAGCTAAACTAATTGATGTAACTATGATGAACTTCCAAATACATTTATCAATTAGTTTTAAAATATTTTATACTATCATTTAATAAAAGTAATTTTGAGTAGGTGTGGGTCGCACCTTATAGTAGCTGAAAATGCCAACAATGAGAAATATAAGGATAAAATAAAATGCATATAAAAATATAATATAACTTATTTATTATTAATTTTTAAATGACATTTACATATTTTGAAAACATTGACACGAGATTTCGACAAAGAAACTTAGGTTGCACTGAGGATTGCTTTCGAGAGCGTCAAAAGTGATTATGTAATAATCTTAATTGTTGAGTGCTTAGTAAGGATGTTTGGAATTATTTTTAGATATATTGATTTTAAAAAATTGATTTATTAATAAGCACGTTATTAAAAATGATTTTCATACAATCATTTGGTCCTACACTCTCAAAAGTAAATTTGAACAATTAAAACTAAAGGTGATTTTTAATGACTTTTAATGTTTTGGATTGACTTTTAGAATAAATGATTTGAACTCAATTATTTAGTTATATTTAGTTTAGTAAAATTGTTATAAATCATATTAATATTTTGTCCCATACTTGTAGAAATGATTTAAATTTAGTTGAAAATATTTTTAACTAATTAATGTTTGTTTTGGAAGGTAGTTCAAAATCATGCATCAAATTACAAGAAACCATTAAATTTGAGATGGAAAAAAATCAGAGGCATAGTGAATGACACGACTGTTTTCAAATATAGGAAAATGAACTAAAATATTATAATTAATAGCAAAATATCACGGTCTATCTGTGATAAATTGTGATAGACAACGATAGATTATTATCTGTGTCTATTGAATGGACACAGATAGTAATCTATCGTTGTCTATCGCGATTTATCATAGATAGACTGTGATATTTTGTTATTAGTTGTAAATATTTTTAGTAATTTTGTTATTTAAAATAATTTCTCTAAATGATGATATAGAGAAAAGTGCAAATTGCAAATACCACCCATAAAATATGGTGATAGTTGTAGTTACAACGTGAAATAATTAATTGTAAAAATTAAAAGGTATTTCAGATAATTTATTAAGTTCATTTTATCTTATCATCTAATGAATATTGATAGATCATTATTATTGTCTATCAAAAATAGATACCGATGAAATCCTAATCTTGTTGGTGGTCCCAACTTGCAAACTTGCAGTATTTGGCTTTTAAACATCTAATTTAAAACAAACAAACTTTTGAATAGTAATATAATGGTTAAAATTGGTTCTCTCCCATCTTGTTCGGCTCTCTCTCAAATTTGGGTGAAGAGTAAATTTTCTCCACAAATGGGATATGCGGGACGAAAGCATGGGCAAATATTTTTTTCTAAAAATATTTAGAGGTAGATAGAGAGAAAATAGGGAGATGGTAACCATTAGAAAGAAAGATAAAAATAGACCAATTTTAAAAACAAAAATACATTTTCAATTTTTTATACGAAATATTTTTCTTTTAAAAAACGAAACAACTTAGAATCATCTAAAGAAAATAATTTATTCCTTCAACATTTTATTTGAACATCCTTACAGTTGAGAACTGAACTGGTTGTCACTCTTGCGATCTCCTTTCTCTCTTCATGAAGAGAGACAATGAAAATGTTGTCACATTCCTTTAGATTATATATTAAACTCAGAACATAATGTGATGATAATAGACTCCGACTTTGCAATAGAATTTATTTTCAAATCTCTTTCTCTCTTTACACAGATAGACAATGAAAAGGTTGTCACCCCCTAGATTATCTATTAAACCTGAAACAAAATGTGACGACAATAGACTCCGATTTTGCAATAGAATTTACTTTCAAATCTTTTATTAACTTTAAACTTAACCCTTCTTTGTTTTTTGTTTTTACTTTCATGGACTTAACATTCATGACACAACATTGAACACATCCTTAACATACACTTTATGTCTAGTTACATGCAAAAGATGTAATGCGACATGTGATGTGATTGGTGGCAGATACTGATCAGTTAACTCTTTTCGAAACTCAAAGAGCAATCTAGTGAGGAAAAAAAAAGAATAAATTGAAAAGTCCATGAGTGGTGAATTTAATATTAAAATAAATTTAGTAAAACTTTCTTCAAATCATACAAAAGTTCAAATCTTATGATAAATCCATTAAACATGCGAGATTAATAAAACATTAGAAAATTCATAAAGATAATCTTTGGCAACTAAAGCATAAACATGTGAAAAACATCAATAAATCTATGCTCCCAACATACATACTGTCATATCAGCGTAAAGTGATATCAATACGTACAATAGAATATTCATTTCCATAGGTGCACGTAGTTCTACATTTATACCATGGAACACATTCTGATGGTGTATCAGTAGAAGTTCAGGATTGAGTCGATCATTTATAAATTATGATATTTACTACTATTACTAATAAAGCGTAGCATTAGTGGCAGGACCGAGTCGATCTGCAAGGAAGTACGAGATATATTTTGTACAATTAATTTCCTAATTATCGCAACAAATGGAGGGGGGAGGGGGATTTGTGTGAATCGAGATATAGTGTGAAACATTGAATGATAATGGTTAATGTAACCTTTGATGGGAAATTCTAGTTTTAGGAGCAATGAAGGTTTTTGATGCAATCCCGATCATTGAATTCTCTTGATTGAACATACATTTGACTTATACGTTCACAACGATTTATTTGGCCCGACCAACGCATTGGCGTAATAGACTCCCAACTTGTTGAGTACACCAAGCAAGCGCCTTAATTATCCATTAAAGCTAAAGCCTTAACTAAATTAAATGCTTAAGTCATATTGGGTTCGAAACATTCATATAGAGATAAAAACATTTGTATTAAGGGTTAGAGTTCCATTCTGTGATTAAGCATGCATTTTAAGGTGTATGGATAACCTATATTCCTTAGCATACACGGATTCAAACTTTACTACTTGTGATCTAAGCTAGACAAACAAGAGAGAAACATGTAAGTCCAAAATTCTTAACTAAGATATACTTCATGAGTAGGAGAGTCAATCTATATATATTACATCCAAATTAAACAAGATTCAAAGAGAAATCTAGAAAAAAAAAAAAATTTCATTGAGTTTTTTACTCCCGAAACTAGAAAAATCCACAAACCTTAACAATCCATAGAGGGGAAGAAGAGATTAGGAAGCTCCATTGTTTGATTACATCCCAAAAAATAAAAGAATCCTAAGCAAAAATACCAGAAAGAATGAAGAAGAAGAAGAATGATTGGTTTTCTCCTCGGCCTCCAATTTCCAGCATATCTTGCCCTAAAATTTCAAGCATCTTATATATGAAAATGCCGGAGCATAATAGCGCCAATACCCTCTCGCACAGTGCCTAGGAGCGTTGCAAAGCTGAAGGACCATTAGAGTTTCTGGATAAAATTAATCAAAATGTTAGGCTCTATTTTGAGTATCTCGTCTAGTTATCTCACACAAATCGATGGTCAGACAGAGCGGTTCAATTGCATGTTCGAGGAGTACTTATGCCATTTTGTAGATGCCCAAAAGAAGAATTGGGTCACGATGTTTGATGTGGCACAATTCAGGTTCAATTGCCAGAAGAGTTCATCAGCAAGGAAATCTCCCTTTGAGATAGTATGTGAAAAAAAACCACTCATGCCTCATGTCGTGGATCATCCGTATGCAGGCAAGAGAGTTCCCAAGCTTTTAATTTCATAAAAGAGTGGAACAGATCTTCGAAGTAGCTCGAGCTTATTTGGAGAAAGAGTCGAAGCGAATGAAGAAATGGGTCAATCAAAAGTGTCGACCATTAGAGTTTCAGGCAGGGGACAAAGTGTTGATGAAGTTGAGACCAGACAACTCTGATTCTGGGGCAAGAGAGATCAACGTCTTGTGCGGAAATATGAAGGCCCTGTAGAACTAATCAGAAGTCGGGAAGACATCATATCGGGTTCAACTTCCTTCGTGGCTGAAGTTCTATCCAGTCGTTCACGTAAGCCACTTGAAACCCTACCATCTCGATCCCGATGACAAGACTTGCAACAAGACATCGAGACCTCCAGTCACGATGTCCAATCCTGTGGAGAAAGAAGTTAAAGAAGTTTTGGCCGAAAGAACTCGGCGAGTGGGCAGCCCAAGACGAAACATACAGGAGTTCCTAGTCAAGTGGAAGGGACATCCAGATGCTGAGATTAGCTGGAAGCTTGCTACAGACCTAAGAGAAGCTGGCACCAAGATCGCCAAATTTGAGCAGTGCCATTTGACAAGGGCATCAACCGTTCGTTCATGCTTGTTCAGGGTGTGTTGCACATGGCCACATGTTCAAACCAATCCCGTTTTATCATGCTTTCATGTTATGTATTTTATCATAGAAGTTAGTTTGTTTTCCTAATACCTTTTGTTGTAAGTGACCGCTCACCTATGTCTACAAAGGTGGAAGTCATAAAAATATTTTTAATGTATTATGTGGGAATAAGACTAATCATCATATCTCTACATTCGAGAGTTGTATGCTATTAAGTTGTTATTGTCTTTTATTGCTTTCTAGCTATACGACAAACTTTCTTTTCTCAACACGCTTTCAAACGCTTTCAAAAACCTTTTTTTCTAAAACCCGTTTTCTAAAATTTTTTCTCAAGAACGGGAGGTGGAGATTGCAAGAAACGCCTAGTTTGTCACCAGCTATTCGAATTTGAATTGACTGACTTGTTTGAGGATGGGAACAAGTGCCGCACAATCACTTTGAGACTCAAACGAGACATGCAACAAGGGCAATGCACAAGGCGCACGACTGCAACTCATCTTCAACCTCCAGCCCGACGCCAGCCCTTTCTCGATTCTATTTTTCAATCAAAATTCCACTACTCGATTTATTAATTCTAGCCAAATTCCTCTCAATTAACTTATATAGAACTTCAAATCAACCTTGGAAATTTCTAACATTATGATTTGAGGGCACTAAAACCTCCTCTATAACTTACGATCAACTTAGATTCTCGTACTGCTCTGTTTTCCACCAATTTTCCGACCAACCACTGTTTCTCTTCACTTTCTTCAGAT
Source organism: Benincasa hispida (assembly GCF_027475165.1). NCBI lineage: Eukaryota > Viridiplantae > Streptophyta > Magnoliopsida > Cucurbitales > Cucurbitaceae > Benincasa > Benincasa hispida. Next base: position 34,409,162 of record NC_143479.1, read on the forward strand.
TTTCAATTAGTATTCCTTCCGGCAGCCCCAACTCTTCATCTCCCTCGTTCTCTTTCGTTTACTTGCAAAAATTCATGGTTTGCATCAGTTAATTCTTCATATCGACCACAATTTCCTCCCTTTAAATACCTTGACCAACAACAAGATGAAGTTTACTCCTTCCTATCTTTAAGATAAGTAGATGAATTACTCATGGACTGCGGGTCGCCTTCTCCCATTGGCCTGAGGAGATTTGTTTATGGTAGAATCATAAATAGGTTGTTCAGTAGAGGATCGGGTGGAACTTAAAAAGCAAAAGGTAATTACAGGGCAAAATGACATTTTCATCCAGCTATAATTACAAGCAACTCGTGAAGGGTTAACTTAGGTTATATCCATGGACACATAAATATTCTACTATGCGAAAACTGTGAGTCTTTAATGGAGTGATCTACTATTAATGAATGTTGATTAGTTTAATTAAAGAGTTTAACTAATTTAATCTCGTTGGAGCTCTTAATATATAGGTCCATTAGGTCCCTTGCTAGCTCACTAAGGGTAAACAAGTATCATTTAGTTTTGCAATAATTTGAATTGTTCAAATTAAATAAGGGAATATAAATTAATTGTATAAGATACAATTAACATAATGTATTGGATAAGTTATAATATAAAGTTAATTTTGAATGAGAATCAAAATTGAACTACATAATATAAGAGAGAGATACATTTTAATATGATTTAAATGTGTAATTAATTAAATAGGTGATATTTAATTTAAATAAATTAAGTAATAGTTAATTAATTAATTATTAATATTAATATGAGTTAATGTATTTAATTAAAAAAAAGTTTAAAAAAATTACGTATAACTTCCATGTAGGAAATTTACATAGAGGTGATGGAATACACAAGCATGCAATGAAAGCAAACAAAGTCAATAAACACTCTAATTATATTTAAATTGAGTTCTAAAGTATGTTATTTCAGAAAATCAACACAAGTGGGTTTCAAGTTTCATACCTTTGATGAATTTTTCCGATTCTAAGCTGCTCTTCACTCTAAATCAGCTCCAAATCAACCGTGAACCACCAAGAGATCTTCTCTACTATTCTCAGCCTTGAATTTAAGTGGTGGAACTCAGATTTGAGTGAATTTGTGAAGTAATTTTTCTGGGTTTAAGAGGAAGAAGAAGATGGGTGCAGAAACCCTTTCTTCAACTCAAAACACTACTTCTTCTACTTCAATTCTGAGTGTTTTGTCACTCTTCAGCATGCAAGCACTTCATTAACCATGAATGTCAACAGGTTGATCATATTCAAGTGGGAAAAACCACTTTCTCTATTTTTTTCATAATTCTTAAATTTCTAATTTTAATTTCATTTTTCAATTAATTTTTTAATTAACTAAAATCTGATTTGATTAATTCATAATTAAACAAATTTGAAAAAACATAATCCAATTTCTTAAATTGGGTTAAAATTGGGAATTAATTAACATATTTAATTAATTAATTAATTTAATATCAAATATTAAATTGATCACACACCTAATTTTAAACATGAATCCTATTCATGTAATTAATATCTAAATCGACATTTAAATATTATAAACTCTTTAATTTCGTTTAATTTCAATATTAAACGTTAATTATATCAAATATAATCATACAAACCCTAATTTGAATTTGAACTCATTCAAACTCAAACCCTAATTTCAATTCGAACATTTTCAAATTGAAATTCAATTTAAACAATTCAAGTTGATATCATTCCAATTCACTCAATTTATTAATCAAGGTGTTCATGTTTTACGAGTTAGTAGAGGGACCTTATGAACCTACAGATCATGAGCTTCAACGATTAAGATTAATTGGCTAAAACTCTTTAGTCCGAATTAATCAGTATTCGTTAACTATCGAGTCACACTACTATAGCTCGATAGTTGCACTCTCCTCACTGTAGATATATTTGTATCCACATGATATAACATGACCAGTAAGTCGACCTTTCAAAGGTTGTTCGTAATAACGACTGAGTCAATATGTTGTTTTACCCCTGATATTACGTCTTGTTTCTTAAGTTTCAACTGATCATTTAATAAACAATTGGTTTATGATCTAATCACCAAACCGAATTTCTGACCAGTGAGAGGGTGGGGCCCTTGTTCAAGACCTAGATACAGTACTTAAAGAACAACCTTTCTCTTATCCTTAAATCGGGTAGGCGTGAATTCCATCCTGCACCCTATGTCCCCAACTATTTACCCAATCTTACCCAAAAAATGGGAGGCTTATTGAGCCGGCGCTGTTGAGCCACCCTCACCTATGCAAATCTAAGGATAATCCCGAATAAACAGGAGTTCGTAGTTAGCTCAGGATTAAGATTAAGTTACCTAGGTCATCTAAGCGAAATAGTCAGTCTTAAATAGTAAACAACATTATAAAGTAAGAGTGACTTATTTCTTGGTCCGATCTTATGCAAACTCATTGCATAGGGCACTCTCACTCCTCATGTCAATACATGAACGAATAAGGATCACTTCATTTGTAGCACCTTTACAACAACTTGTAACCGCTACAGAGTAGGCCGCATCCAATAGTGTTACCGGAACAAGACATCCAACCTTATTTGTATACTATAGACCATTTTAGCTGTTTACTCGAACTTGATCCATCTTTATGTCTCTACATAAAGTTCAAGTATTCATGTTATAGCCATGGATTTTAGTTTATTAGATTTAGACTATATGAATGCAATTTAAAGATTCAATAACAACTTTATTGAAGAAATGTTGAATAACATCTTTATTGATAATAAAATATGTTTAACCATACAAAGTGCGAGTTTTAGGACACATAACCCAACAAGAGGGAAGTAGGGAGTAGAAGTAATTTTAGATTTACACAAAATTCTCTCTTTTCTCTAGAAAAATCTCTCAAATTCTCTGTGATTTCTATATTCTCTTTTCCAAAAAAGGATCTTGGATCTCACACTTGAGAACTTAGTAAGGTAGACAAGTGGTGATGTTCATTGTTCCGTTCGTGGGAATTCATGCAAACAAAGTGGTGGTGTCCAACTTATTAGAAGCACAGATGTTCGTGAGAATAAGTGCAAAAAGGAAACTATTTAAAGACAGTCTTTAGGGGTGAGTTTCTTTTCTCTTTGTATTTATAAGTGCTTAAGTTGTTTGTCTTCTCTATTTTTCTGGTTTTTCCTAAATTAAAATCAATGGCACCGGCATTCACATACTTCTGCACGGGATTCAATCCCTTCACCTTTTTCATATCTTAATGAAATAATTAAGGAATTCAATACCCTAGAACACCTTTGTCTATTTAGTTTTGACTTTATTTTACTTACTTTAGTTTATTTAAAAATTCAAAAATCATCATCCTACATTCAATCCTTAAATGAAATCGACATGATTCTTGAATAGCTAAGGTAATATGATAACTTGATTCACTGAGGACGATACTCGATTTCTTGACAATTTTAGTTTACTATAATTAGATAATGTACACTTGCATTAACCACAATTTGACACATAAGTTTTTCTTAGAGCAAGGTACTAAACTCTGTAAAGCTTGAATACTCTTCAAAGTGGAACTTCAAATTGAGGTAGTACTCAAAACTTCAAGTAGTGTTGAAGTAATACTTATGAAAACACTGATATAGTTTACTAAAAAATTTAGGGTATGTTTCATAGGAAATCTAGATTCAAATTTCAAAAACTATTTTCAGATTATTTGATCGGAATAGTGTAAATTCTAACAAAAAAAAAAAAAAAGGAAAAATAGTTTTATGTTTTTAATATATTCAATTTTAAAATTTAAATTTTGAATTCTAAATTTTAAAATATTAAATTATATTAAAAAAGAGATAAATATTTAGAAATATAATATATCATGTCATAAACTCAACTCATTAAAATAGATACTATGCAATGTATTATAAATTATATGATATAACAAAATAATCATAATACAAATTTTTAGCGTCAAACATGATCATTAATTAATTGACTATAATTCACGATCTAATATTCAATGGGTAATCACAACTAATTTTATATGGTTTTTAAATAGATTATCATACATATTTAAAACAAATTTCTTAAACAACTATCAAACACTTAACTTAAAACATGAAATAAAATAGCTTATTTAAGACAAGCTCTCACTTTTCAAAATTTTCTAATAGATTTATATACTTTTCATCTTTTTGTCAAACAGGGTCCGTAATAAATCATTGACCAATTAAGAAAGGTTATGCAAGTTTAGAGACTAAGCTTGAAATTTAGCCATAAATAATGAAGTAAAAAGTTTATACAACTTCATCCCTTAAAAATATTGTCATTCATAGCATTTGCAATAAAAATGTGAATGGAAACAAAAACAAAAATGGAAGCATATCCTCAGCCACAATGTTACTCCATTTTAGAAGAATTGTGTGAAGAAAAAAAAAAAAGTGAAGTAAGGCCAAAGGCTGCTGTTTAACTCTAATACATGGAAACCAATTTAATACAAGCAATCATTATCATATGTTATTTATTATAAACGGTATGATATAGCAAAATAATAATAATAAAACTTTTTTTTAAATAAAACATGTTCATAATTAATTAACAATAGTTTATATTCAAACCTAATATTTAGTGGTACCTAGTATTAGTTTTATAGTCCATAAAAGTATTATCATACACATTTAAAACCAATGTTTAAATTAGAAACAAATTTCTTAAACTACTACAAAACACATAACTAAAACCGTGAAATACAACTTATTTTAAATGAATCACTTGTTTTCAAATTATTAATCGTCCAAGGCTTTCTAAAAATTTATAACTTTTAAAATTCTGTCCAATTAGTCGTCCAAGACTTTCTAAAAATTTCTAATAGATCTATAAACTTTTCAAATTTCCATGGAATAAATCTATAAGGAATCAGTGACCAAATAGATAAATTTATGAAAATTTAGTATTGAATTTTAAATAATAAAGTAAAAATTTTATGAAACCTTATCCATACATCAAAGCACTGACGGAGCCATGTAGGAACCAAGAGGGGTATGTGTCCCCTATTTTTTTAATATAAAATTTAAGTAATATTACAGTATCTTGATGTTGTTGTATTTAATGATGTAGTATCTGTTTAGCTCCGTTTTTCTTTGCATTACTTAAAAGAAAAACTAATCTAAAAAATGAATAAAATGTTAATACGTAGAAATTTGATTTAATTATTTTTATAGTATTAAATTAAGATTAACAACTCAATTTTAATTTATATAATGCAAATTTTCTTTCCAAAGTGCTAAAAAACTTTTTTATGAGTTGTTAGATAATAAATTATCTAAAAAATAATGAAATTAAATTAAATAAAAATAAATATATGTACATATAATTGAATCCTAAGTAAAAAAAAAAAAAAGTATATACATTTTAAAGTAAATAATTAGCTTCGGTTGGTTTGGGTTACTTTAGGTGAACCTTTGAACCAACCCAATCCAAAAAAGTTTCAGTTATTTGATCCAACCCAAATGAGTTGATAACCCAACCCACTAATTGGGTTGGATTGATCGAATTTTTCGGGTTATCGGATTTTTTGAATACCCCTAATCGTGGGTTCAAAACTTACTAACGCCATTTTTATAAAAAAAAAAAATTTAATTTACGATTAAAGAAAAAAGAACTTTAGATTTTCTATTCGTGTGTTCAAAACTTACTAATGTAATTTTTGTTGTAAAATTTAATTTAATTTATGATAAAAAAGAACTTTAGATTTTTTAGATTTTTTTAAAAATAATATTATTTTAATATTTATTGTCAAAAATAGAGTTGGTTTGAAACTATTGACAAAAATGAGAAGGTGTAATCCTGGATGGGGTCCACGAGTTTTAAGTCAGCACATAAATGGTAAAGCCTGTCCATAATTTAAGGCTAAATTGTTGGCCCATGGTTTCCTGCCACGAATTTAAGGTTAAATCTAATTTTTTTTCTAATTTTTATCCCAATTTCTGTCTTTTTCTCTTATTTTTAGTATTTTTTTTTTATGTTCGGAGAATCTTTAACTGTAATGTTAAAAGACATACAGTAAATAAAAATTGAATTAAATTTCATCAGAATTGAAGGTAGAGCTTCAAATATATATAATAATAATAATAATAATAATAATAATAATAATAATAATAATAATAATTTTTTCATTTTCCCTTCTTTTCCCACCAACCAAACAAACCATAAAGAAAATGCTACGTTGAAAAATATTATAAAAATAAAAATATATATATTTTAAAAATAAAATAAAGAAAATAGAGAGGAAAAGAAGGGGGTTTGGGTGGTGGTGGAATGACGGTTTTCTCCTTGGGCAACGTCTTTGGGGAGTTCTTGGGGCGGTAGTGGACGAGGATCGGACGGCGACTATGAGAAGGGACAAAAAAGATAGATTGAGAAAGATAGTGATTAGATTTAGAACAATGGACCAGTCAATCTAAATCGAAAAACAATAAAAAAAATAACAAAAATATGGAAATCATAGACCTGTCTATGAATTTAGTTTTCATTGACCAAGTCATAGGCTGATATAGAGTTTTAACAAAAATCATATAACGGTATACAATTTTGTTATCCTATTTTTTTCAATATTTTTTCTATCACATTACTTAATTTCTTTCTTATGTACCCTATTTTTGTCATTACTTAAAAAAAATACATTATTCTCAAACTTAACCCGATTTTCTAAAAAAGTTAGACAATAATGAAAAAGAAATTTAAGTTTCTTAAAAAAAAAACTCTTAACTTAAATTTTCTAGCCATCACAAAAATTTAAAAGAAGAAAAAACTCAAGCAACAATTTCTTTTGATTATAAATACTTTTTTCAACCTAAATTTTCACACTAAGTCTCAACAACATTCTATTAAAAATGTATAGTTAATCTTTTTAGTTTAATTTTTAGATTTTTATTACTTAGTATATATTTATTTTAATTAATTTTAGAGTTAAAGCTACAAATAATTTTCTCGTTGCTCGTCAGGATATGCGTATCATACCATTTACAAGTAAGTTTCAAATTTCTCTCTATCTTTTTAATTTTCATACTTTTAAATCTATGTAATAAATCATAATATTTTTATTAATAATACTTTTGTAAAGTTAATAATATATCAATATGGAGAGATTATAAATGAAAAATAAGAATAGAAACCATAGAGTCATCATCTTCAAACACAAAACCTACCTCTGATTCTGATAGATCTTATATAGAAATCAATTTAGAAGAAATACTTGCAGATCCTAGTTTAAGAACTAAAATTTCTAAATATGATGATTATTTAAGATCAAATTGGTAGCGTATACTTACAATAAGGTCTGTGAGCCTCATAATCATATTTTTCCATTCAAGAAATTTGGATCAATTTCAAAACAACAAAACTAGTAGAAGACAGCTATAATATGTACTAAATTAGTTAATTTATCGAACTACAAATATATTTTTTTTAACAATTTTTACAATTTTTTTTATTACACAATGTCCCTCTACGAAAAAAAAAAATTCTTGGCCCCAATAAAAGTGTTGCCATTGATAGCTTTTGCAATAAGAATGTGAATCCAAACAAAAACAAAAATGGAAGCTTAGCGATGTTGCCAAAGGTTTAAGGCTTAGTTGTTTAAATCTAATACATGGAAATTAACTAATCATTCCCATATATATGAAAAAAAATAATAAAAAATTAAAATAAATTACGCTTCAATAGTTTTCACTATATAAACAGATAACTTAGCATTGCTAAATTCCATACATTCCAAAACAATTTCTACATTGCAATTAAAGTAATGGCTAAAGTTGGTATTATTTCTTGGGTCCTTATTGCCTTCCTCATCCTGTATCCAGGTTTGAGTTTTTTCTTTCAAAGTAAATATTTTAAAATTTTTTATACTTATTATTGAAATTATCGTGAAACATATATTAATCATTCAAAATCAATTTTTGATGTTTAATTTTACATCTTTAAATACATTTTCATTTTAGTAACATAGATATTTGAATATGAAAAGTTTTTTTAACTGATTTTGAGAATGATAAAAATGATTTTAATAATTATAGAATTGCTTTCAAATATGTCAGAAAACAAGATCTCATTTTTTCAATACTTGTATAAACTCATTCCCCTTTTTAAAAAATAAATTAAAAAGTATTTTGTTTACATTATCAAAGACAATAAAATAAATTATAAAATTTGGCATTTTTAACATTTCCAAAAATTATGTTAAACTCACTTTTAAAACAATTTGAGCACCTATATTATTTTTGGTAAAATTTAACGGATACAATTGTAGGGAGTATGATTACAAGAGCTTAGTTGTGCTGTAACGAACATCCTGAATTGGGAAATTGCGTACCAGGAATAGACGACAAACATGACAATAGTGGCGACGATGGAAAATGTTGGAGTCTTTGTGCTTCTGGCTATTTAAAAGGAGGATTTTGCAAGCCAAATAATCATATATGCCATTGTTATTGTTGATTTCATATGTATCAAGCTTTCTTTCACCTTCATTTGATTATTCAAAGTGCATTACATTGCTCTTCCATAAATTATGTTTTGATTGATAAAATTAATAATGAGAAAGGAAGCTACAATATATTGTATCATTAATTGTAAAGTTTAGATCAAATTTCAACAAGGTCAATTGTGTCAATAGGAATGTGAATGATGCTAAAATAAATAAAGTAACACAATAAGTAATATGGCGAGGACCATGTCTAATTTTGTGAAAATTTCTTGGTTATGTATGCGTAAAGATGATAGTTAATTCGATACACTCACATTCGTCGACTCGTTTCTTATAATTATGATGTATTAATTAATAAAAACAATTAATGAATTATAATTAATCAATGATAAACTCATTAGAATTCTTAATTAATCATAATGATTATTAACTAACTACAAATATAATTAATTAGTTAAGTGATAGTTTTATTACACTGATTCTTTACCGTTTATTGAAATATAAGTATGTGTATGTATGTGTATATGTAAACTAATTTATTAAATTAAAATAGAAATTAAATATATATTAAATTGTTTTAATATATATATATATAATTAGATTATTTAATTTATTAAATTGGAGAACTTAAACTAATATACTATAATTAAAATTTTAATAGATTTTATAAAATATAAATTTGATTTTCATAATTAATTTAAGTTGATTAATTTTAATAATATATAAAATAATGGAATAAATAAATAATTAGAAGAAAAGAGAGAGTGGGCATGAAAAAAAACCAACTTTTCTGAATCATTCATGGTTATAATATATGCATGAGAATTAGGGTTGGTAATGGGGCCAGGGCGGGGCGGGATTGGGCTAAATTAAAAAACTAGGCTAAATGTAAAAAGTTAAGTGCCTAATATATATATATATATATATATATATTTCAAAATCTAATCGAGGTCACAATCGGGGTCGAGGTCTGGGCGAGGATCCCCTCCCCGTCCCTAGACGGAGTCCTAAGAGGTCCTATAATGACCCCACCATTCAAGTACTCTGAGATGGGCTGTAACTCTTAAATACCTATTTTCATTAAAACATTTTGACTGACATATCTCAATGACATTGGAAAGACTATTTCAAACCAAAGTATTAAATTAATAAATAAATCAAATAAAAAAAATATATAATCGAAATAAAAAAAAAACCATTTACAAAGAAAATGTTCAAAACAAAACCATGAACTATCCAATTTGACGACAAGTTCAAATCTCAAATTAAGTAACAAAAAAAACATCAACTGCACGGAAGCATTTCTTTTCCATTGTCCACGTATGGCTCTATCACATGTCTTATCTTTCTCTCAACGGTCTATTTCTTTCATTTCCTAAAACATAAAAGAAGAAAGAATGAGATATTAATATCTACTTGGTAAACTGTTAACTAGTCTATCTAGGCATCGATGTACATCCATATCATATTAGTCGTTGGATCCCGAAAGCTCACATTTAGACATAAACACGATCTCAAAGGAACACGCATCAATCATAGTTTGTAACTCGATGGTACACAAATAAGTCATAAACGTGATCCCTAAGGAACACAGGAACACACATCAATCATCAGTCGTAAATGTGATCTTGAAGAAACACGCATTAATCATAGTATGTATCTCGAAGGTACATAAACAGTCATAAATGTGCACATGTACAGTCATGGTGTGGAATAGAAGAAACATAGAATTAGTCATATGCGTACACCTGCCCAGATAAAGAAGTTAACAGGAACCATATAAACCTAGCATGGATAATTTCCCATATAAATCCTTTATTATAATTACAGTCGATTAATTTAGTGAATGTTACTAATACATCCATAGTCAACTTTACATATCATCATAGTCAAAACAATCAAAATAGTCTATATCTTTAAGTTAAACAGTTCAGTCAATCCATAATTCTAGCATAAATAGTCCAATCATTATCACGTAGTAGGGACTACTAGTTAGAAGGCGAACCAGTAGAGAGACACTTACCTCAATTAAATTAAAAAAGAAGCAAAATAATCCTTCTCTTGTCTTAGCTTACATCTTGGATCAAGTCCCTGTCAAACCACAATTGAATTAAAGTCCAATAAAGCATACTTCAATTCTCCTAATCAAAATTGAAGTCAACGCTCAACCCCCAACATAGTGGGTAGTCAAGATCCACACAAAGAAATTCTAAACCTTTATCGTAACATGAAAACTTACCCCAAATCTCCACCAAACTCCCAAAATTGATCCGTAATGCGGTTGGACAACGACTCCAAAGGTCGCAAAATATTAACCTAGCACCCAAACTAATATGGGTATCAATGGATCGAAACCGATACTTAGTGGGTATTCCAAAATCCTCAAGAAATCTCAACAAAATTAATTAAATCTTACCCAAACAGAACCCAACTGGTAGAACTGGCCAAATCCAGCGACCAAGACAGCAGCCACAGCTAAGGTTTCAGGTGATGACACTTGTTTAATCTCAGGCGGCTGGAAAATGGATCTAGCATGAGTGAATCGGCAGAAAGAGGAGAATTGCGCAATTGGTTCTCGACTATAGGCAACGCGAAATGAAGAAACTCGAGCAGTGGCACGCGGAGCTTCGTCTGACCTGGCAGCGCGTGAGCGGTTAGAGAAGACGATCGAACACTTGCTGGCATGCCAAACACTTATTGAAAAACACAAAATTTTCCTTTTCATATCATTCCACCTTTAGCATTGTTTCAAGACTTAATACATCCTGGTGGTGCAAGGATGTATCGAGAGTGGGGAGCTATGGGCCTCTATCAATATTTCATTCTTAAGGCCACTATCCATAGGTACACATAATCATCCCTAATATAGGAGACCCTGATCTAGGGATACCGAGAACTCATTGTCTCACCCTAAATTTATTTGACGAAATCTCTCAACAAGATAAGAATCACCCTGTTGAGCATCAATAATCCTTCGTCTCAAAGTCGATTGTACCGACAACTCGGCCAACTGTGTGGTGACTTCCCCCACAACTACTGTAATCTTTGCCTGCTCAAAATCAATTCGCAAAGGTGTCAATCTAGTAATTATAGTTGCTGAATGAGATATCTTCTTACTGAGAGCATGTACTACTACGTTTTCTTTACCCGAATGATACAGAATCTCACAGTCATAGTCATTGTAAATCCAACCATATGTGTTGTTTCTTTCTGAGTGAAGAAGTACTCCACTCAGAAAGCCAAATTGCTACTTATACTAACTAGTAGTATAAGGGATGAAGGGGTCGGACCACAGAGAGGCAAATTGCTCAAAAATTGATACTTAGCTTGGGTAATTCTAGTTTAATTCATTCCTTTTCAATTCTATCACAGACTAATCAAAAGCTACGTGAGAAATTCGAACTACAACTTAGCCTACTCGATTAGAATCCTCGGTAGTCCACAAAATCAAGTTAATTAAAGAAAAAACGAGAATCCTTAACTAATCAATCATTAACTAGGCATTAAGATCTAAGGCAAAGCTAAGCCAAATAATTTATTTCCATTGTCTAACCAATTATTTGTGTAAGAATTATCTAAGTTAGAAAGTAAATGCTTGCTAAATGGAATCCCAATTTAACACAACAAACTTACTTAACCTTGCTTCTAGGTGACGACTAAATAACGATTACAAATTAGGGCCAATCAAAGCAACCAATTATACATGCATAGCTAATTTTTCAGATTATTCCACAAGACAATTGAAGAATACCCATAAGATAAATTCTCATAAATTCAGAATAAACTCACAAAATTACAAAGCATAGTCTCAAGAATCGAATTGGAACGAAATTAAACTACGAAACCCAAGATAATTTTTTACCCTTTAGCCATGAAACATCTTCAAAATCATTACAATGCTCAAAGGGAAAGAAAAAACAGAATTCTCGTGGAAAAGGAAGGCTAAAATTGAGCTGGAAAAGGGTTGCGATGTTCTAATTCGAGTGTAGGTGTTGTGTTGTCATTGACTGACCCCTAGCAATCCTTTTATAGAATTGCCGCAGCATCCTAATGCTAAGGAGAGCATTGCAATGTTGTGGCATAATTGTGCTGAGTGTCAGGCGAGTGTCACAGTGTTGCCTTGACGCCAGCTGCATGCAAGCTGATGCTGATTGTCCGTCAAACTACGTAGCCCAGAGCGTTGCAATGCTGCTATTCTATCCAAGAGCGTTGAGGTGAAGCGTTGAACGAGTGGTGTAACGGTGGCAGTGTGACATTCTTGGAGCGTTGTCCGAGCATTCTGTCCTCTAGCGTTGAGCTAGAATTGGACTTAGGAATAGGAGTAGCATTGCGACGCTCGGTAGGGTAGCACATTTCTTTCCTTTTTCATTTGTCCAATTTGACTTCTAACTTCATTATTTTAACGCCTTTTTGTCCAGAATACTGTATTTGACTGCTTGTACACTCAAGTCCTATAAAATAATCGATTTATCTAAATTAAGTAGCTAAACAACCCTAAGTTAAGTTGAAGAAGATAACACATTTTCGATGCTATCAAACACCCCAACTTAATTCTCGATTGTCCTCGAGCAAGTTAAAACAAGCAATCATGCAAAAATAGTCAGTTTGTCAAACTAGAATGTTCCCTACTGAAGACTCAACAGTTAACTAGAATCAAATCCACAATCGAATAGGTAATAAAAAAAGCATTCCCTTATTTCAAGAACGGTTTGAAAATTCATTTTAAGATTTGTTATGCATGTTCAAGCTCAAAGTTATTTATTTTGAACAAGAGCGAGCCCGTAATGGCCTTATGAATCTTCCATTTATTTTCCCCCTACACTGGCTCGAAGGATCCAGAATTAGCTTTCCTGAACTCAAAGTGGTAATGACATCAAATTGAATTGGTCAAAATCTATTCATTCATTGCCCTTACTACATGCTTTCTTCTCTCTCTTTTTTTTTTTTTCAAACGAAGAGGAAACTTAATCTAGGAAACCAACTTTCATTCTGGCTTGCCCATACGGGTGTCATGCGAGTCATCCAACTACGTGTCAATTTCCATTCAAAAGTGCCTAAGCTTACTCATTCCTTTGGGACACTTTAGCTCAATGGAAAACCACAGGTGTCATGGCCTCCCAGGTTAATCATACCCTTGAAGAAGAGGAGTAGACCCCTATACATGCATATTGAAAATTCTCTCTGTTTTTTTTTTTTTTTTTTTTAATTAGGCGATAGTGAATTCAATTGACTACATCTCAAAGCATGCATTACTAAACTAAACCGTTGAAAAACTAATACCTATCACCAAGGCCTTTCAGAGTGACAACAAACTTATGGTCTCATAATTCAATCCTAAGCAAGCATACAAAGTCAAGATAGATATGCAATAGGCTTAGAGATGTAATAAAAAAAATTAATCCGAATTTTAAAAAACATCTTAAAAATTATGGATCCTTTCATCCGACCTATTCTAATGCAAAAAAATATTCATAGGAATGTGTCATAGACTAGTCATCGCAAGGAACAAAACAGCAAGACAAGCTACAATCAAGTAAACATTGTCCGAGCACGGCGCTCAAGGACCCCAAATAATATCATCTAAAAAAATCAGCCCAAAAATCGCCTAAAAATGCAAACACCCCACCCTCAACTTTTAAAGCACACATTGTCCCCAATGTGATTAAAATAAAGCACGAGGGATCAGAATACTTCCCTGAACAATGAAGTGAAGGAGGAATGTTGGACACTACATCAACTCTTTTCCACCAAAAATTCTAGTAAAACAAGAATGATAGAAAGAATTAGGCTCCACAATAAACAAAAAATAAAATTACTGAATTGAATTTAATCTATGAAAGCAAGTAAATGTAAAGCTTGACTACCTCCAAGAAGCGCAAATGTTTATGGTCGGTTGCTTGACCGTGACCTATCTCTGGTCAAGGTATATAAAAATTCTCATGTTTCTATAATTCCTTCTTGGATGAATCAATATAGCCCGGTAAGGCTAAAAGGTTTCTCATCTTCTAAAGAGAATCGGGTAGTTTATAAAATAGCTGAAGTTAGAACAGGGTGAGGTCTTTTAACCTCTAACTCTATCACCTGGATCTCGTCAGATTTAGACTCAGATTCCTCCTTAACCTAAAAAATGCCAAACATGGAGTGATGTACTCAGTCAGGTTCTTTGGAACGATTACAAGCAAAGTCTCAACTTCCTCAAGATAGGCGTACTTCATATGGTCTGAAAGCTCCTTCAGCTCTACTTTAGGTGCCTATAAAGCAAAAGGAAGCACCTTGTCAGAAGATTCATCATGAGAATAAGAGGGCTTAACTACTAACTCTACGATCAATCAAGCGAAAGCTCTCCAAGCAAAATCAAGTCTCCTAAATCATCTTCATCGTCATCATAGACATCCCATATTACCTCCTGCTCACAATAGTCAAACACATCAATCTGGCACAAAGACTGTACGTGCCCTATGGTGGAAGATTTCATATCATCGAAAATAGTAAACTTAGCTATCCTACCATCAAACTCAACAGACAAAATGCCCTCATCCACCTCGATCTTAGTCTTGGTTGTCTTCATAAAAGGCCAACCAAGCAAGATGGATGCAAATAAAATAGATGTGGACTCTTTCATATTAAGAATATAAAAGTCAGCAGTAAAGAGCAAACCATTACCTAAACTAGGACATCCTCTATGACTTCTAAAGAGTGTATCAAAAACCTATGGGCTAATTAAATCACAATTCTAGTTTCAGGTAAGTCTTTTAATTTCAATTTGTGATAAATTGGGTAAGGCATAACATTTATAGATGGACCCAAATCTAGCATGGCCCTATCAATTTTCTTTTTACCTATAATGCAAGGGAGAGAAAACATACCTGAATCCTTTTGTTTTTCAGGAAAATTTTTCTAAAGGATTGCTGACACAAATTGACTTACCACCATTCTCTCCTTTTCTTTTGCTTGCCTTTTCCTCGTGTAGAGCTTCTTCAGGAACTTGGCACATTTAGGAATTTGCTTGACGGCATCGAGGAGAGGAATATTGATCTTCACCATTCTAAACATCTCCAAAAACTCCTTATCCTTGTCTACCATCAGTTCTTTAGGCCTTGCAAGCCTGGAAGAAAAAGGCGCTTTAGGCACATAAGCATCTAAAGGAGGGAAAGGGTGAAGCTACTGCCTGTTTTCTTTTTCCTGGTGGTATGACTATTGAATTCAAAGAAGTTGTTCCTAGTTCATCCAGCTCTGGCTCTTTCATTGACTCAGCAGGTGGCTCCAACTCCTTGCCACTCCTCAACGTATTGCACTTATATTTTCTTTTAGATTTGATTTTGGCTAAGATGGGAGTTTGCCAGACTGTCTCTCTAATTTACTCATAGAAATGGCTAGTTGAGAGACTTGGGTCCCTAAAGCATCAGTGGCATTCTGAAATTTAAAATGATTATCAGTAAGGCTTTTAACCATCTTTTCCAAGGATATACCTGAACCAGACGAAGCTCAATGACTACCCTGAGCCTACTTGTCATGTTCTCCCCATTTGAAGTTTGGGTGATTCCTCCACCCATGATTGTAAGTCTGACTGAATTCGTCCCGCAGTCTATTTTTCCCATTGAAATTGTAACCTCCAATGACATTTACCTCAGGTATTACTTCTTGTAGAGCACTTGGGCAAACGTCAGCTATATGGCCATGTCACAGCCCACCCTGAGCCTGCACTCCTGAGCCCGAGGTGAGGCATGATATTAACTGATGCTACCTTGGTTAACCTACTAGTTTTTTTTTAATAACCTTACTTATAACAGCAGAGGAAAAAATATTACATATTTTAATTAGAAACTAGTTTACAAACTCAAGTTATATTTACATGAAAGTCCTTATCCCGACAACCAGTCTCATTTAATACTATTTCTAGACTTGTGGCATACCTTAACCAACATCGCAACTTGGACTCATCAGCTACCTGCAAGAGAAACACAGAGACAAACCATGAGCTTTATAAAGCTTAGTGAGTGGTAAAACAAATACAAGTCTTTCACAAGTATTATCACGAGGTTCTCATGCGAACCCCCACCATACTATGAAGCTTTCACAAACCCACTTACACACACGACAGATGGTTAACATACCAATACTAAAATATCAACCTATGTGCACATAGTTCTCCCTTTGATGGGCTCAGAAACTAGGCCCGTCGGCCCTCTGACTATCCCATTTCAAGGTTTTTCCATCCCACAGGCTCAGGCACTAGACTCTTTGGTCTCCTGACCATCCTGTAAGAATTTATTTTGGGCTCAGATTCTAGGTCCATAGACCCCCTGACCATCCCAACGTCATACACATTTCATAGCATAAACTACAACATATTAATTCACAATATGCTTAAAAGAACAAAGAAAGAAACCACTCATAGTGATTTGTTGAGAACTTTCTTCGTAGTTCACCCGGTTTCTCTTGTTCCACCGTTGGACCCTATTTCAGGTTTAACTTTAACTTAGCTTTCTAACTCTTTCGGGCCTTATCTCAAGGCATTCCCTTCTTCAAAAATGTGTGAAAATGTCTTAACTCTAATACCTTAAAGTTTTGCCTTGAAATTCCTTGGTGAAAGTTCTGAGTCCCAAGTTTATTCTTCCTGGCCCGACTGTCTCCTCACTGGTGAGCACCTCACGGTTTTCCTTGAATTTGGTAGCCTTAGAGTTAGAATTGCATTGAGGCAGCTCTCACACTGAAACTATACTTAATTTAGAAACTTTGGTTCAAAATTGACCTGATTTGCACGAGTAGTTTGGAAAAGCTTCTTGTTTGAAGTTAGCCTATGCGTCTGTCTGTATAACCCTGCTCCCTTTGGCACCTTTGCTTGCACCTCCGATCGAGCACTACTTTCCCTTTTTCGAGTATCTCTTATCCTTTCCTTTCTTTATGGTTTCTATGTACTTAACTGACGTGTAGGTAGAAGTGAGGCATTCTCCCCCTTTTATAGGTGTTCAACCTTTTTCCTTTGCCCAACACCTCCTCCCTTGATCACATCCAAGTGTTTTCCTTAGCATCTGCCAACTTCCAGCCTCCTCCACCTCCTTCTTGAGGTGTCTTCACCTCACACTATCAATGAAACCCTTACATCAACGCATTCTTAGGTGTCTTTCTCCTCTATAGCCAAACTTGAGGCTTAACATTGCATGTCTGCTCGTGCACCCACCTCATTTTCTTAAGGCCTAAGACTCCTTCCTAGCAAGCCACTTGTCTGGATGATGTTCTTAGATGCGTCCATCCTTCTTATGCATTCATTCTTCCTATGTGTCCATTCAACTTCATATGCGTTCAACTAGGATGATGACCAACACCCCTTTCAACGCATACCACTAGTCTTGTCCTATGCGCCCACATGCCCTCAGATATCCAACGCATAGCATATCACCAACGCATAGCAACCCTTGGGTCAACTTGGTTCTCATCTCAACCCTCAAGACATAGCTTACCATCACCTAGGTTCTTGCTAACACATCTCTTATGACCAACGCAACCCACCTCATGAACCTTGTTACCGTAAGACTTAACAACGCGAGGGCAAATCACTATGCGTCCACCTTAGCTCGTTCCATTGCATAGCTTATACCTTTGCAAGGGCACCGCATCCATCGTATGCATCACATCCATCACTGCATGCCATCGCATACTACCAACGCATTCCTTCGACCGCATACACGCACACTATCGGCCGCATACAGTAGGTCGCATCACCGCATGCCCTCGGCCATACACTCTTATGTAGCAAGGCTGCTGCATGCCACCAACGCGTAGCATCACTATGGTCACCAACGCATAATGTTATCGTATACCATCAACGAACACCTTCAGCTGCACAATGGATAGCACCATCGCATGATACCAATGCATGGTGCTGCCGTGTACCCTCGACGCATACCTCCATCGCCCACATGCCATCCATCGTCGCATGCTGCCAACGTAACGTTTGCATCCATCACGTCCATCACAGCCGTCGCACCTCATGCGTTGTTCTAACCTCTAAAAACAGTGGCTGCCGCATGCGTTATTCTTGGCCATACTTCAATCCCTCTCCATGCCCAAGTAACCTCTCAAAACTTCGTGGCCAACGTATGGCACCACATCAACACATAGTCCAACACTTAGTCACTTTCTCCTTAGCTTCCACCGCATGGTGATACTTAGCCAAATCTTCACTAATTATGGCTTATTTCCAAAGTATTTAACAAATTCTTTTTATCACTTAGAAATTTTCCTACTCTTTGTCTTAGGATTTAACTGATTCTTAGTTAATCCCTTTTATTTCCTGCTACTCCTCCCTTAAGAAAATTTCGTCATCGAAATTTATAGCAATACCTAAACATCTTTTATTTATTTATCTCATCCTTTTCAACTTTGTTAAATTACATAAGTTTTATTCAACTTTACATAGGTTCCATTCCCGAGTACACCTTCCTTCAAAACCAGTAGTCCTTCCAAGCTTGGTTTCCTCTTGAGCTACTAGCCGGATCATTGGTTGGACAGTTTTTGCACTTATGACCGAGTTGTTCACATTTTAAGCTCAAACCTTCCATCCCCTCTTAGTCTTTCTAATAACTCTTATGACATCTACAACAGAGGTAGTCTTTAGTGGCGTCAAAAGTTGGTTCTCGGTGACTAAGGAAACATTGAAACTCTGGGCATTGTTTCCCTTTATGCCCTGCACATCTACAGATATAGCATTTATCCGTTCTCTTCAGGCATTCCCTAGGGTGATATCTCCCACATCTATCGCATAACGGGTTCCTTTCTTGACTTGATCCCATCTAGCTAACAATCATTTCATCAAATAAACATACTTTGTTAACATATATTTATTAATCGTAACAAAAACATATTTACGAGGAGAAATGTTTATACAACATCTATAATAGAAAATAGTACATATCTATCTACACTTCGGAGGCTTTTCCCTTACCTTTGTCCTCCTTCCCTAACTGGAGGCAGTTCCGTTTGTAGTGACCAACTTCTCTGCAGTTATAGCATACATTTGCCCCTCCATAGCAGCGCCCGAAGTGATATCTCTTACAATCTAAACACCACGGCCTTCGGGTGCTGGCTACAGATTCGTTGGGCTTGTATACTTCTTCTACAGTAAGCTCTTTTGTTGTCTTCTGCTTTCCGAAGTTGGTCTTACTTATCTTTTTATCTAGAACCTCCAAAGAGTATTTCTGGCTCTTTTCTCACTCCCCTACAGACTCCGTTATTGCTATCGATCCTAGGTTAGCTTCCACACGTAATGTTGTCTCTACTAATTTTGGAAAGTCATGCCTATCAGTGCTGGTAGTTACGTGCGTTTGTATCTCACCTCGTAGCCCTTCCTCAAATCTTCTACATCTTTTAGTTTCATCTAATATTATACTTGCGGCATATTTGCTAAGTTAAGTATATTTTTTTCATACTCGACTACCAATAGTTAGCCTTGTATGAGTTTCAGAAATTCATTTCGCTTTGCATCGTGAAATATTTGAGGATAGAATTATTTTTGGAAGGCTTTTCCAAATTCCTCCTAGGTAAATTCCTCCCTTCTTCTTCTTCTATCTTCAAATACGCGCCACCAATCCTCAGCTCTTTTCTGGAGTAGGAAAGTGGCTAGGGCTACTTTTCTATCTTTAGGGCATCGCATTACCCTGAAACATTTTTCTATCATCACGAACCAGGCTTCCATATCTGCTGGGTTCGTGGTTCCTTCAAAGGTCGAGGCTTCTAATGCCTTCAACCGTTCAATACTAAATCGTTTCTTGGGGTCTACTGACACCCCTCCTAAATTTTTGGCCAGATACCGAGCAAATTTTCCCATCATTTGCTTGTCACCGCCAGCCTCTGCCTGCAAATGACTTGACCTGCCCTAGTCTTCTCCTGTTGTCTTCGAGGTAGCAACTTGAGTCTCTACCAGTTATTTGTGCGGTCTACCACGTGGCATGATTCCTATAATAAACCACACATTTAGACATACTATAGTATTACTATACTCTTCTCTAGTTTACCCTTTTCCAAAACCTTATGCTCTGATACCAAGTTGTCACACCCCACACCGAGCCCGCATTCCTAAGCCCAAGGTGAGGTATGATATTAACTGATGCTACCTTGGTTAACCTACTAGTTTCTTTTTAATAACCTTACTTATAACAGAAGTGGAAAAAATATTACATGCTTTAATTAGAAACTAGTTTACAAACTCAAGTTACATTTACATGAAAGACCTTATCCCGAGAACCAGTCTCATTTAATACTATTTCTAGACTTGTGGCAAAACTTAACCAACACCGCAACCTGGACTCGTCAGCTACCTGCAAGAGAAACACAGAGACAAACTATGAGCTTTACAAAGCTCAGTGGGTGGTAAAACAAATATAAGTCTTTCACAAGCATTATCACCAGGTTCTCATGCGAACCCCCACCATACTATGAAGCTTTCACAAAGCCACCTACACACACGGTAGTTGGTTAACATATCATAACTAAAATATCAACATATGCATTGAGCTTTGTAAAGCTCATGGTTTGTCTCTATGTTTCTCTTCGAGGTAGTTGACAAGTCCAGGTTGCGGTGTTAGTTAAGGTCTGCCACAAGTCTAGAAATAGTATTAAATGATATTTCTTTCTCAAGTTCACTTACCTCATCTGCCAAATAGTAGTGGGTTGTCCAATTTCCACCTTTGGTAGCTATTTCACAACAGAAACTAGGTCATATATTTCTTTCTCAAGTTCACTTACCTCATTGGTATATTTCACACTGACTACAGCTCTAGTGTCAATCGAATATCCTAAGATAAAAAGAAACTAGGAAAAGAAGGAAAATAGTGACAAAATGGAGGCATTTGCCTCTATTGCATAAGTTGAGATTGATCTTGAAAATGTCGAGATCGATTATGAAGGAGATCAGGCTTTAGTTGTGAATGAACATTGACATTCTAAAGATGTGTAGGTTCTTGATTTTGGGGCATCTTGTCATATGTGCCCAAATAGAGAGTGTTTTCAATATATCAGCAAATAGATTGAGGGAATGTGGAATATTAGCATGGCTAATGGTGCTGTGTGCAAGATATTTGGAATCGACTCAGTCAAGATACAAACACATAATGGTGCCGTCTACACTTTAAATGAGGTTAGGCATGTTCCACTAATGATCGAAGAGTTTGATATCCTTTAGTGTACTCGATAGAAAGAGTTACAACTTTAAAGGTAAAGGTGGAGCAATGTATGTCTACAAGGGTTCTGTGGTAGTTCTGAAAGGCATAAAACGTGGAACACTATATTTTCTATTAGGTTCAATGATAACAGGTTATGTTGTTGTTGCATCGTCTGTCGTTCACAAGGATGATATGACTAAGTTATGGCATATGAGACTTGGTCATATGAGTGAAAAAGGGATGCAAATTCTGTAAAAAAGGGATCTTCTATGTGGGTACAAGGTGCAAGATTTTAAATTCTGTAAACATTGTGTATTTGGGAAGCTTCATCGCAGTTTCCAAGAGGTGTTCATCGTACAAAAGGAACACTTGATTATATTCATTCAGACTGTAGGGACCTTCTAGAGTTGAATCTAATAAAGGTAGTAGGTATTTTATGTCTATAATTGATGATTACTCAAGAATGGCTTGAGTTTTTATGATAAAACATAAAAGTGAAGCCCTCAAGAATTTCAAGCAGTGGAAGATATTGATTGAAAATCAAACTGGCAAGAAGATCAAAAGACTACGAGCTAATAATGGTTTGAATTTTGTAGATCTGAATTTAATGAGTTCTATAAAGCTAAGGGGATTGTTCGCCATCACACTAACAAGGATACTCTACAGCAAAATGGGGTTACAGAACGTATGAATCAGACATTGTTGGAGAGAGCAAGATACATGCTCTCTAATGCAGGGTTGACTACAAGGTTTTGGGTAGAAGCAGTAAATATATCATGTTATTTGATCAATCACAGACCTCACACAACTATTGATTGTAAAAGACCTTACAAGATGTGGTCTGGTAAGCCTGTAGATTATTCTTTATGAAAAGCTTTTGGTTATACTGTCTACTATCATGTTAATGAGGGTAAATTAGAACTCAAAGCTAAAAATGGTATATTTGTGGGTTTTGGGGACATAGTTAAGGGACATTGAGTCTGTTCACCTTCTCATAATAGAGTCATACTTAGTATGACTGTATATTTGATGAAAATTCCATGCGCAACTCAACTATAAAGCCTTTCGTGATGTCTATTGATGTGGGAGAAAGTAGTAATGTTGATAAACAGGTGGAGATGTAATTCACTTTAGTTGTGAATGAATTACAACATCAAGGTGGAGAAGATCAACACATTACTACAAAAACTGATGTGCAACTAGAAACTAATGTGCTTGAAACATTAGAAGTTGTTTTTCCTGAGATTTCTAGCTCACAAGTAGATCAACCGAGTATAGCTCATGACAGAGCTAAAAAAGTTGGTGTTGGACCTTTTCTGAGGTATGGTTTTGAAGATATGGTTACTTTCGCATTGCAGGTTGCTGAAGAGGTGGATTCTCATGAGCCATCCACCTATAGAGAAGTTATGTCATGTGGTGAGTCTGCTCAATGGTTTGCTGCTAACAGGAATGAGATGAAATCTCTTGACAAAAATCAGAATTAGGAATTATTAAACAGCCAACGAGAGAAAAGTTTGTCACTTATAAATGGGTCTTCAAGAAAAATGAGGGAATATCACCTTGGGCATTAAATATAAAGCTCGAGTTGTTGCTAGAGGATTCACCTGTAGTCATACATACTTCTATCAGGGTGTTACTAGCTATAGTAGCACATCAGAATTTGGAACTTAAGCAATTAGATGTGAAGAAAACTTTCTTACATAGAGAGTTGGAAGAAAAGATTTATATGACCTAGCCAGATGGGTTCCAGTGTCCAGGTAAAGAATATTATATTTTCAAGTTGAAGGAATTTTTGTATGGGTTAAAGCAGTCTCCAAGGCAGTGTATAAACGATTTAACAGCTATATGGTTGGACATGGCTACAACAGGAGCTCGTATGATTGTTGTATATATCACAACAAAGCTGATGATGGGTCGATGATTTATCTTCTTTTAGCTGTGAGAAGCATATGCTCATAGTTGCAATGTCCAAGTTTGACATTTTGAATCTTCTTAAATTTGAGTTTGATATGAAGGATTTTGGTGCTATCAGAAAATTTTTGGGTATGGAGATTTATAGGGACAGAGATAAGAATAAGCTCTTCTTGTCTCAAAAAGGCTATATTAAAAAAATATTGTCCAGGTTTAGTATGTCATCAGCTAAGCCTATAGATACTTCTAGTGCTGCAAATGCTCATTTCTCATCTATGCTTTCACCACAGTCTGAAGCTGAGAAGGAGTACATGTCCTGAGTTCATATATTAGTGCAGTGGTAAATTTGATATATGTTGTGGTCTGTACTAGGCATGATCTTGCCCATGCTATTAGTGTTGTCAACAGATCCATGGATCAACCTGGGAAGGAGCATTGGCAAGCCATTAAAAGGATTGTTCGTTACCTTAGAGGTACGTCAGAGGTTGGTCTCGTTTATAGAAATGACACAAAATGTTTGGTGACCAGTTATTCTGATTCTGATTATGCAGGAGATGTTGACAGTAGGAGGTCTATGACTGACTATGTGTTCACTTTGGGTGGTTCTGTTGTTAGTTGGACGATAACCTTACAACCTACAGTTACTTTGTCTACTATTGCAGCAAAGTATATGGCCTTGACAGAAGCTGCTAAAAAGAGAATATGGTTGAGGGGATTAGTTGGTGATCTTGGTTTGCATCATGACCAAGCTATTGTATATTGTGATAGTTTGAGTGCAATATGTCTAGCCAAGGATCAAGTTTATAATGAGAGAACTAAGCACATAGATGTAAGATATCACCTATTAGAAGGTGAACAGAGACTTAAAGTGATGAATATTAGTATTGCTGATAACCCTGCTGATATGTTCACCAAACCAGTTCCACAAGGCAAGTTCCAATATTGTTTGGATTTGCTGAATGTTTTGAATTGTTAGTGGTCCCCTTTATAGGACACTTTGAGGCATCAGGGAGAAGTCTGGGTACGTCTGGCAATGTTGATTTATGTTGCATCTGGTACATCTATTATCTGGGAGAGAGTTCAAGTCAAGGTGGAGATTTGTTAGAATGTCTTGAATTTGTTTGTTGGCGCTTCAAACAACCAAGTATGGGGGTATTTAACATATTTATTTATTTATTGTTATTTACGATTATGACTCTAGGGTTTAGAGTAGTGCACTATATAAACTTTTTAACCCTAGAGGCGCCGTTTGATGTATTTTTCTGAAAATATTCTCTCTAATAATACTTTTCTCCCTCTACCCATGGACGTAACTAACACATCGTTAGTGAATCGCGTATATCTGTGTGTCGATCTTCTTTTTTTTTTTTTACGTTCTTTTATATTCTTTATTTTTCGATTTCGTAACAATGTCAATGATATTCTTAAGTCTAGAAACAATTTTTAAGATCATTACCTTTCAATAACAGTCTATTCTCATGCAAGCATAATTGATATCTATTTCCTTGAAATCAAATTATGATGCAAGACATTAAGAGTAGTCATAATCAACATTCATTAACAACTTAACTTTTTCCATCAAAGGTTTAGCTAATGATTCAATATTATATATCTGGTTAAACACGCAATTATTCTCAATTGACATTCAACCTAATATAAATCTATGATCAATTGATGTAATCAAGCACAATAATATTGTAAAGCATTCAAAGACAAAGATCCATAGCAAAGACTATTGCATTAACATAAATCCATAATGAAGTTCATCAATACCTTAGAACTAGAATGTTTAGCCATGCATCATTGCTACAAGTGCATTCTCATACATTGCTACAATCGTATTCAATAAAGAAAAGTAAAGGGAACGAAGGAAAATCACTTTCGAAGCAATCTCCATCGTTGAAGCATGTCAATATCACCTTCTGTTTTATGTTTTCAAATTTAATAGGTTCATTTAGCAAACATGTGTTTGATAGATTGTTAGATTCTGTTTTTTAAAATTATTTTCGAACTCTTTAATCTAACCAATGCAATTTCTGGAAAAAAAAATGTATTTTCGTATTGTTAATGTGTTTAGATTTTTAATTTTAAAATTTAAAATGTTGAACTACATTTTCATATTTTTAATATATTTGGATTATAAAATATAGTATTTCATGTTATAAACTCAACTCATTCTTAAGTTAAAATGAATACTATATAAT
The DNA here is from genome assembly GCF_027475165.1 of Benincasa hispida. Taxonomy (NCBI): domain Eukaryota; kingdom Viridiplantae; phylum Streptophyta; class Magnoliopsida; order Cucurbitales; family Cucurbitaceae; genus Benincasa; species Benincasa hispida. Next base: position 34,434,928 of record NC_143479.1, read on the forward strand.
TGATTTTAAATTGTATGAAATAACAAAATAATTATAGTACAAACTTTTTTAGAATAAAATATATTCATAAATTATTGAACAATAGTTTATAGAGAAATTATTTCAGATGGTAAAACTGTTGAAAATATTTACAAGATATAGCAAAATTTTAGAACTATCAATGATAGACGCTGATAAACACTGATAGACTTCTATCATTGTCTATCAATGTTACTAATAGACACTGATAGAATATTCATCTATCATTTATAGTTCTAAAATTTTATTATATTTTATAAATATTTTGGTTCATTTTTCTATATTTGAAAACAACTTTAGTTTATATTCAAACATAATATTTAGTAGGCAACTACAACTAATTTTATGGTGTCAAATATAATTTCTCTTAATTTCCTAACTTTTAAAATTTTGTCCAATTCCTCGTCTTCGCTTTTCAAAAGTTTCTAATAGATTTAGAATTTTTCACATTCTCGTTGAATAAATCAATGACCGAGTAGATAAATTTATAAAATTTTAGAGACTAAGTTTATAATTTAAATCTAAATAATAAAGTATAAATTTTATTCAATTTCATCCATATTTAAAAGTATTGCCATTGATAACATTTGCAATAAAAATGTGAATCGAAACAAAAATAAAAATGGAAGCTTATCACTGACTAAAAAGTGAAGGCCAAAGCCTTAGCTGTTTAACTCTAATACATGGAAACTAATTTAACCATTCCCATATAAATTTGGCCTTCACTAGTCATCACTATAAAAACAGATTACTTACCATTACTAGATTTCCATACATTCCAAAACCATTTTTTCATTGCAATTAAAGTAATGGCTAAACTTGGTGTTATTTTAATGAATGCTATTGTTTTGTATTGTTGTCTATTTTGTCTCAATAACCCTAAATCCAAAAACTAACATCTAAGGATGTCTTATGAGTCTTGAGTTGTATGTGAAGACATATAGAGATAAGTGTTCAAGATACAACCTAAAGGGTCTACAGTATAGGGATAAGGTTGGGTATCTTATCTTGGTAACAATATGGATATGACTCAATTTGTATTTGATACAAACGCAATATCCAACACGTTTGGGTAGGTGAGACGCAAATGGGGCTATTCTATGCAATTAGTTTGCATAAGATTGGACCCCGAAATAGTAACCACTAGATGTAACACTGTTGACTAGTTAAGTTTCTATTTAAATAGGATGACCTAGGCGACTTAGTCTAATCCTGAGTGTATTATCAATTCTTATCCACAGGGGATTTTTCTTTTATTTATATGGGTGAGGGTGGCTATGTCGTCCACCCAATATGCCTACTATTTTGGGGACAAGACCGAGTGGGGAGCTGAGAACATAATAATACAAGATGGAATTCACTTTTTCCTACCCTAAACGTAAGTAGATGAGTGTTCCCTTAAGTGGTGCTTCCAGGACTTGTACAAATGACCCTACCCTCTCATTATCCCAAGAGGGGTTTTTGTTTATTGGTTGGATCATAAACAGGTGTTCATTAGTGAAACATTGGTACTTAAGAAGCCAGAGGTAACCCAAAGGTAAAATAGTAATTTGACCCAGTTGGAGTTACGAACACTCGTGGAGAACTAACTTGCTGGTATTGATCTATATCCATGGACACATAAATATATCAGTAGTGGGAAGGTGCAACTGTAGGTCTTTAATGGAGTGTACCCATAGTTAACAAATATTGATTAATTTGGTTAATGAGTTTAGCAAATTAATCTTATATCGTTGGAGCTTCTGATCATCCAGCAAGTCCCCTCATTAGCTCACTAGAGGATACTTCAGAAGGGATAATTTGAATTGTTCAAATTAATTTGAGGAAACTATATATTAATGTGATTAATATATAATTAGTTGTGGATATGATCTTTAATTAAATTGGAGAGTAATATTTGAATAAGATTCAAATTAATAAATTTAAGTAAATTAGATTCACAAAGAATTAATTAATAGAGAGGTTTTGCACATATACATGTGATATTTATAATAATTAAATATGTACATTAAATGGGTTTAATGTATAAATAATTATTTAATTATTGTAAAAATTATATTTAATTGAGCTAGTTAATTAAATAAGTGTTATTTAATTGAGGAAATTAATTAAATAAGTGTTATGTAATTAAATGGACTAATTAATTAAATAGTTCTTATTTAATTAATTATGGAAAAGGATAGTATTAAGAGAAGGACTCGGTGATTCTCTATATAAAGACCTCCCTATGACCCTTTGGATAATACAAGACTCTTTATAGAGAAAGGCTGACAATACATAATACCTTAGTATTATTATATAGAATTTTCTCTAAGCCATAAAAAGAGAATCCTCTCAATTCTCCAAAACCTTTTTCTCCTCTCCCTCTCTCAATAGTTGGATAGCACCTATCCTTCTATTGGAATCCTAGAGAATAACAAGGTTACTTTCATGGTAGTGTTTGAAATTGTTCAAGAAGTTGTTTGTGATTAAGATCATTGGAGATCTCTTTGTTGGAACTAGGAGAGGATTACTTGTGGCATTTGGAAATCTAGAAAGGTAAGAATCGTTCTAATCTTTACCCTAAGCATGATAATTTACATGTTTATATTCTGCTTTTAGTTTAATGATTATGTTTATATAAAAATCGATAAAGCAATGGTTGCTAAAGAGATCGGGAAGAAATGGAGGAGTTCGTGGCAAGTTCGGAGTTGAAAACATGTAGAACAGGATTGTTATGCTGATCAACGTCATGACGCTACTATTGTAGTGCTTCAATGTTGAAAGGAAGTAGCTTCGCATTGCAATTGCACCATTGTAATGTTGTCCTCAATGTTGCAATGCTCCAAGTTTGGATGGAACGCTGGCGACACATGCGAGATGTCCTCGACAGCAACTTTAACCTAATTTTATTTGTGTAATTTTAATTTAATATTAATTAATTAAATTAATATAATAGTTATATTAAATTTAATCAGTTAATTTTATTTTAGGGTGTCAAAATTGGTCCAATTTTTGCTGTTTAATTCATACTACATACTACATACTACAATTTTTGCTGTCCAATTTTCAATTATTTTTTGAATTCATACTACATACTGTATGTCATATAGATTCAAAAAATATCCACCTTAGGATAAACATGTACATACATCATAATTAAATATAAAGGGTTATATTTTATAGATGCATGATTGAATTAGCATGCTCATGCATAATAATATAATTGTTATATTAGTGATGTATGATTTACTTAAGCATGTCCATGCATCATGCTATATATTAAAATTGTTATAACAAATAGTGGAATGATGTATGTGAATGTTTGATGTATTATAGGTTTGAATAATTCATTAATTTATAAAGAGTTATAGTTTAATGAAATAAATTAAAATCTAAATCAAAATTGTATGCAAACATAGGTCCAAATTATCTTAAATGGTTTAAAATTGATCTATGTCATTTCTACTATGATTAGGAATAGGTTTTTTATTTGTTTTAATAGGATTAAAATGAATTTCAATGAAATATTAAATTTATAAAATAATTGCCTATAAGGGATCTTTGTCTAAAGAAGGTTCAGTTTAGGAGGGATATTTAAGCTGACAGAAACGAAACATCTCCACCTGGGAACTGAATGGGAAGGTGAATTGGGAAAATATTTTATAGAGACAATTACAACTTTAATAAAAAATAAATTTAAACTTCGGTGCGTGTCCCTAGGTTTTGCTTTTTTATTGCAAACATGGAAAATGACTTCTGCCTCAAAATTTGATTGATATTTGATTTCTATGTGATTGTTATGTGATTGCTATGTGATTATCACACCTGCAATTATTAAAAAAAAAAAAAAAAAGGTGAAGTCATGGCTTTAGTTTCTTAAAATATATTTGGCATACAATACAATTTTCGTATTTTATAAGCATGCAATAAATTATTGACTTTATTAAAAGAGTTTAATAAATGAAATCAAGTATTGTTAAAACATTCAATATATATGTTATACTGAGAAAATTTAAAGGACTTGGATAAATTCATTATCCGGATTTTAACTAAGTATAATAAAATCCTAATAAAATATTAGAATACTTTATTGGGAGGAAGCTGGTGTTAGTTTAAGGAAGCATGTAACGGAAGAAAACAGGATCATTATGCATTCTAATTCATCAATTTTGGCTACAAAATTAGCATATTCATCAATTATGAAGAGGGTTTCATTACATACCTTTGAAGATCTTCTTCAAACATGAAATTCAGCTGCAATCTTCTTCAATTCTTGCTTCAGACCACCACTAGAGCTTTCCTATTGGAGCCTTAGATTGAGTTGTGGGACTCAAAACAAGCTCGAATTTAGGAATTGAGAGGAAAAGAGACACTGGTTCATCATATAAGAAGAACCCTTCTTCCAACTTAAACCTTTAACAAAATTCTGAGTTTTGCATGGTATTTTCCACTAAAAAATTGAGTGTTTTATTGCATGACCTTCATGCAAACTGATTTCCTCAAGTAATTCTAGCTCTTACTTTGAAATTGAGGTGGAATTTGAAATTGGAATTGTGACTAAGCAATTTGAATTGAAAGTGGGAAAATCTCACATTTGGGATTTTCTATTTTCAAATTCTTTTTAATTTGAAAAACCATTTTCAAAATTAAACTTAAGTTTCAGTTTTTAATTTTACAACTAAAACTGAAATTTTATTAATTTTATTAGAAAAATAATTTTAATTAAATAATTTAATTAATTCTAATTAATTTAATATCAAATATTAAATTATTTTATCACAAATTCTACTACCATTATTTTAAACATTAATCGATTCTTCAATTTCGTTTAATTCTAACATTAAACATGTAACTATATCACATATAATTACTAATTCCCATTATTTGAATGTGAACTATTCAAATTAACTTATCACGCTATTCTAAGGCTATTTTAAGGTCTATTTCGTTTGTGAGCTAGTAGGGGGACATAATGGACCTACAGATCATGGGTTTTAACGATCTGAGATTAATTGGCTAAACTCTTTACACCAAATTAACCCCCATTCGTTAACTGCCGGGTCACTCCATTAATGCTCAGTAGTTGCATTCCTCTTACTGTAGATATGTTGTGTCCAGTCGATATAACCATGATTAATAAGTTAACCCTTCATAGGTTGTTCGTAATAACGACTGAGTCAAATGGTTGTTTTACCCCTGAGATTACCTCTTATTCTTTAAGTCCCACAAATCCTCTAATAAACAATTTGTTTGTGATTAAATCATCAAACCGAGTCCCTCTCTGGTCAATGAGAGGGTGGGGCCCCTTGTTCAAGACTCGGAGTTAGCACTTAAGGAAACAATCTCTATACTATCCTTGAAAGCAGTAGGAGTGAATTCCATCTTGCACCCTATGTCCTCAGCTATCTACCCGGTCTTACCCCTGAAATAGGAGGCTTATTGAGCGAGTGCCATTGAGCCAACCCTCACCCATGCAAATCTAAGGATAATCCCAAATAAACAGAAGTTCATAGTTAGCTCAGGAATAAGGTTAAGTTACCTAGGTCATCGTTCTGAAATAGTCAGTCTTAAACAGTAAACATCGTGATAAAGTAAGAGTGGCTTATTTCTTAGTCCGATTTTGTGCAAACTCATTGCACATGACGCCTCCACTCCTCATGTCACCACATGAACAAATCAATATTACTTTTTCTGTAGTACTTTACAACTCCTTGTAACAACTACAGAGTGGGCCACGTCTGATAGTGTTACTAGAACAAGACACCCAACCTTATTCATATACTTTAAATCATTTTGATTATTTACTCGAACCTGATCCACTCTTATGTTTCCACATAAAGTAAAAGTACTCATATAATAGTTATGGATCTTTTAGTTTATTGGATTTATTTCTAAAACGAAACAAGTAATTCATATATTCAATAATAACTTTCATTGAATCAAACTTCAATAACAACTTTATTGAATTTTAGAATAAATTTATCGTTCTACAAACCACAAGTTTTTGGATATAAAATCCAACACCTGGAATATATGATATATCAAAATTTCAGCTCGCACGTCCTCAAGAGTTCACACCGTGAGATTCATGCTCAGCTTTGTGTCGCCATGGGCACGACCTCCCTTGCGAAAGTGTTTGCATGGGTCAATAATAAGTTAAATGGGGAAAGTATTCATAGTAAGTGGGAGAAGGAAGCTTGTCAAGTATTCATAGTAAGTGGGAGAGGGAAGCTTGTCAATATATCCTATGGTTTCCTCCGTTAAGTTGCACCGTAAGATTCCTATGGTTCGCATGCGTGTCGCCCTAGAGCGGCTATCCCTTCAGAGGGCCTGGTCATAGAGGTCGGAACAAAGCAAACTTCAGCAATGGATAAGGTTTCTTAGGTTAATCTTCAACAGTTGTCTTTTTCTTCAGTAGCTTGTTGAAGCATACCTCTGGGATCCAAAAATGGGAGGGTCACACTTACCAGATGAATTATGTTGGTTAATGAATCCTTGACCAAAACAACGGTAGCTAAAAGCTATAGGAATACAAGTTATTCTGGTATTAGTGATCGACTGAGATTGACTCAACTCAAAAGAGGAGTAACTAATCACCCTTCAGTGACTGTTGCTCTAAGCCTCTGAAATATCATTGCAAAAAATTAAAATCAATAGTTTAATTAGGGTTCTAAACATTTTTTTTTTTGCTAAATTTATTAGAGAATTAAGTTATGGGTTATGACAAAGATAACTAATAAGGTCAATTAATTGTTATATATTTCAACATGTCTTCTAGAATCATATATTTACTTAAGAATAAGAAATTAACCTGTGAGAACTATGTGACGTGGAAATCTCACTTGAATACGATTCTGTTTGTTGATGATCCATGGTTTGTCTTGATGGAGGAATGTCTTCCAGTCTCCGCTCGAAATGCACTCAAGCATTGAAGGATGCTTATGACCGTTGGACGAAGGCCAATGAGAAGGCCTGAGTCTACATCTTGGAAAGTCTGCCTGACGTTCTAACCAAGAAGCATGAGGCCATGATGACTACACGTCAGATCATGGAGTCCCTCTAAGAGATATTTGGACAACTGTTCGCTCAGATACGACATAAGGCCCTCAAGTACTTTTACAATTTTTGCATGAAAGAGCCAATTAGTTGGAGAACATGTTCTCGACCTGATGGTCTATTTCCATGTCGCTGAAATAAACGGTGCGGTCATAGATGAGCAGAATCAGGTATCCTTATTTTGGAATCTCTTGCAAAGAGTTTTCTTTAATTTCGTAGCAATATGGTTATGAACAAAATACAGTACACACTGATTATCCTTCATAATGAGTTACATACTTTTCAGTCTCTTATGAAAGGTAAGGGACCAGTAAAAATAAAGGCAAATATTGCTCATTCCAAAAAGTTTAATAAGGGTTCATCCTCTAGAACTAAAATTTGTTCTTTCAACTTCTGAACTAAGAGGATCCATAAGAAGAAATGAGGGAAGGGGAAGGCTCCCGCTACTGGCAAAGGCAAAGGCAAAGCTAAGGCTGATAAAGAAAAATGCTTCCACTATAATGTGGATGGTCATTGGAAATTCAATTGCCCCAAGTAACTTGCTGAGAAAAAGAAAGAGAATGAAGATAAATATGATTTACTAGTTTTGGAAACTTGTTTAGTAGAAAATAACCATGATGCCTGGATACTTGATTCAGGAGCCACTAGTCACGTTTGCTCTTCTTTACAAGGAATTAGTTCCTTTTAGTTGCTAGAAGAGGGTGAAATGACGTGGTTGGAATGGAAGACGCCATTTCAGCTCGCATAATGGAAGCTGCTAAGTTGTCTTTTGGAAATAGATTTTTTTTTTTTTTTTGAAGAGGAACCTTGTTTCTATTTCTTGTTTAATTGAACAATCATACTCTTTTTTTTTTTAATTCAAATGTGGCTATTTGTTCAGCTAAACTAGAAAACAACTTATATGTGTTAAGATCAACTGAATCAAAGACACTTTTAAATCATGAGATGTTTAAAACTGCTAATACTTTAACGAAAAAGCGAAGAATTTCTCCAAGAAACAATGAAACATACATTTGGCATTTGAGATTAGGCCACATAAATCTCGATAGGATCAAGAGATTGATATAGAATGGACTTCAAAGCAAGTTAGAAGATGATTTATTACCTCCATGTGAATTCTGTCTCGAAGAAAAAAGGACTAAAAGACCTTTTAGTGGAAAAGTTTATAAAGCCAAAGAACTCTTGGAGGCATACATTCGGATCTTTGTAGAATGTAAAGGCTAGAGAAAGGTATGAATATTTCATCTCTTTTATAGATGATTATTCAAGGCATAGTTATTTATACCTAATGAAACACAAGTTTGAGGCCTTTAAAAAGTTCAAAGAGTATAAGGCTGAAGTTGAAAACCTATTAGGTAAAACAATTAAAACACTTTCATTTGATTGGGGTGGAGAGTACATTGATTTAGAATTTCAAGACTATTTGACAGGACATGGAATTCAATCCCAACTCTCAGCACCTGGTATACCTCAGCAGAACAATGTATCAAGAATGAGAAATAAAACCTTATTAGATATGGTTTGTTCTATGATGAGCTATGCTCAATTGCCTAACTCGTTTTGAGGGTATGCTATTGAGACTACAATTCACATCTTGAACAGTGTTCTCTCAAAGAATATTTCTGAAACACCTTTCGAGTTATAGAGGGGGCATCAATCGAGTTTCATTCCTTTAGAATTTGAGGTCGTCCTGCACATGTGTTAGCGACAAATCCTAAGAAGTTAGAACCTCGTTCAAGATTGTCCCAATTAATTAGTTACTCTAAGGAGACAAGAGGTGGTTTGTTCTATGATCCTCAAGAAAATAAAGTGTTTGTATCGAAAAACACTACATTTTAGATGAAGACCACATGAGAGATCATAAACCACATAGCGAAGTAGTATTAAGTGAAACTATTGAAGAATCAACAGGGGTTATTGATGAAGCTGGTCCTTCATCAAGAGTTAATGAAAGAGCGAACACTTCAGGTCAGTCTCGTCTTTCTCTATCCTTGAGAGTGTCCTCGATGTAGTGGGAGGATTGTGATACAACCTGGCTATTACTTGGGTTTAATTGAAACTCAAGTTGTCATACCAGATGATAGTGTTGAGGATCCATTTCCTATAAAAAGGCGATGAATACATAGACAAGGACAAATGGGTCAACACCATGGACCTAGAAATAGAGTCCATGTACTTCAATTCAGTATGGGGGCTTGTAGATTTACCTGAAGGGGTCAAACTTGTAGGGTGAATGGATGTACAAAAGAAAGAGAGGTGTAGCTGGAAAGGTACAGACCTTAAAAGCTAGACTTGTAGTAAAGGGTTATACCCAAAAGGAAAAGGTTGACTATGAGGAAACTTTTTCCCATGTCGTCATGCTTAAGTCTATAAGAATTATCTTTTTCTATAGCCACATATTATAACTATGAGATATGACAAATGGATGTCAAGATTACTTTTTTGAATTGTAATATTAAGGAGAATATCTTTATGTCTAAGTCCGAGGGATTCATAGTCTAGGGTCAAGTGCAAAAGTTTGCACACTGAATCGATCCACTTATGGATTGAAATAGGCATCCAGATCTTGAAACATTAGATTTGATACATCGATCAAATCTTTTGCTTTTAATCAAAACGTTGATGAACCGTGTATCTATAAGAAAATCATCAACAATAAAAGTAGCTTTGTTAGTATTTTATGTGGACGGTATCCTTTTATGTGGACGGTATCCTACTCATTGGGAATGATGTAAGGTACCTTACTGATATTAAGGAATTGTCGGCAGGCCAATTCCAAATGAAAGATTTGGGAGAGGCACAATATGTACTTGGGATCCAGATCATCAGGTAGCTCTTTCTCAAGCAAGTTATATCAACAAAATTTTGACTCGATATTCGATGCCAAAGTCTAAGAAAGGTTTATTACCTTTCAGGCACGAGGTTCACTAGTCTAAGGAACAATATCCTAAGACACTTTAAGAAGTTGATAACGTGAGATACATTCCCTATGCTTCAGTTGTGGGTAACTCAATGTATGTTATGCTCTGCAATAGGCTAGACATTTGTTATGCAGTGAGAATTGCCAGTAGGTACCAATCCAATCTAGGGTTAGACCACCAGACAACGGTTAAGAACATCCTTAAATATCTTAGGAGAATGGGGGATCACAAGTTGGTGTATGGAGCTGAGAATTTGATCCTTACAGAATACCCCGACTCTGATTTCCAAACTGATGAGGATTTTAGGAAATTCATGTTAGGATTTGTGTTTACCATAAATGGGGAGCTGTAGTATCAGGTAGCATCAAGCAAGGATGCATTGCAGATTCCACTGTGGAAGCTGAGTATGTAGCTGTTTGTGAAGCAACAAAGGAAATAGTTTGGCTAAGGAAGTTCCTAAGCGATTTGGAAGTGGTTCCAAATATGGACTTGCCCATCACCTTCTACTGTGACAACAATGGGGCAGTAGCCATTGCTAATGAAAGCTCTCACGGCTAAAGTGTTTGAGGTTCATCTAAAGAATTTAGGTCTACGAGACATGTACATTGTATAATCTAGGACAAGTGAGAGATGTGTAATGGGCATATGGATCTATACTTTATTGTATTTATTTATAATAATCCCGCCTTTTTTATTGTGTAAACCTACTGACCAAAGTTTTATTTCAAGTGGGAGTTTATTGGGTTTTATTCCCTAAAACTCGTAGATAGTAAATGTTATTAACTGACCTTCGTCAATAAAGAATTATAAATGTTAATTTAATCAATGTTATTGTTTTGTATTGTTGTCTATTTTATCTTAGTAATCTTAAATCCAATAAATTAACATCTAAGGCTGTCTTATGAGTCTTCAACTACATGTGGAGAGATACAGGGATCAATGTTCAAGATACATCCTAAAGGGTCTATAATATAGTGATAAGGCTGGGTACCTTATCTTGGTAACACTATGGATATGACCCACATTGTATTTGATACAAACGCAATGATTCGACTCGTTCATGTAGGTGATACACGAGTGTAAGTATCTTATGCAATTAGTTTGCATAAGACTGGACCGCGAAATAGTAACCACTAGATGTAACACCGTTAACTAGTTAGGTTCCTATTTCAATAGTATGACTCAGGCGACTTAGTCTTATTCCTAAGAGTATTACGAACTTTGTTCACGAGTGATTGTTCTTTGATCTGTATCGGTGAGGGTGGCCAGCTCACTGACCTAATATGCCTACCATTTTGGGGACAAGACCGAGTGGGGAATTGGAAACATAATAATACAAGATGGAATTCACTTCTTTCTGCCTTAAGGGTAAGTAGATGAGTGTTCCCTTAAGTGGTATCTCTAGGACATGAACAAAGTGTCCTACCCTCTCATTGGCTTGGGAGAAGTTTCTTTTTATTGGTTGGACCATAAACAGATTGATCATTAGAGGAGCACTGGTACATAAAGAGCCAAAGGTAACCCAAGAGTAAAACGGTAATTTGACCTAGTTGGAGTTACGAACACTCATGAAGGACTAACTTGTTGGTATTGGTTTATATTCGTGGACACTGAAATATATATGTAATAAGAAGAGTGCAACTGTGGGTCTTTAGTGAAATGTATCCATAGTTAACGAATATTGATTAATTTGGTTAATGAGTTTATCAAATTAATCTTATATCGTTAGAGCTTCTAATCTACAAGTCCACCAGTCTCCTCATTAACTCACTAAAGGATACTTAATAAGGGATAATTTGAATTGTTTAAATTATTCTAAGAAAACTGTATTTTAATTATGAATATGATCTATAATTAATATGGAGAGTAATATTTGAATAAGATTCAAATTAATTAATTCAAGTGAATTAGTTTAAAAGAGAATTAATTAATATAGAGGTTTTGCATATATACATGCAATGTTTATGATAATTAAATATGTACATTAAATGGGTTTACTGTATAAATAATTATTTAATTATTGTGCTATTAAAATTAAATAAGTGCTATTTAATTGGGCTAATTAATTAAATAAGTGTTCTTTAATTGAGTTAGTTAATTAAATAAGTGTTATTTAATTAAATGAGTTAATTAATTAAATAAGTGTTATTTAATTAAAAGGATTAATTAATTAAATAAAACTGGAAAAGGAAAATATTAGGAGAAGGGTTTGACCATTCTCTATATAAAGACCTTCCTATGGCCCTTTAGACAATACAAGATTCTCAATAGAGAAATGCTAACAATACAGACAACACCTTTGTGTTATTGTGCAGAATTTTCTCTAAGCCATAAAAAGAGAATCCTCTCAATTCTCCAAAACCCTTTTCTCCTCTCCCTCTCCCAATAGTTGGATACCACCTATCCATCTATCCATCTATTGGAATCCTAGAGAATAACGAGGTTACTCTCGTGGTAGTGTTTGAGATTGTTTAAGAAGTTGTTTGTGATAGAGATCGTTGGAACTAGGAAAGGCTTGCTCGTGGCAATTGGAAATCTACAAGGTAAGAATCATTCTAATCTTTTCCCTAAAGCATGCTAATTTACATGTTGATATTATGTTTCTAGTTTTATATTTATGTAAAAATCGCATTGCGGAATGCAAAGTGCTCTCACATAAAATAGACTATCCACTCAATCTAAAATAAACAGTCCAATCATTATCATGCTGTGGGAGACGATTAGTTCGAAGGTGAACTAGTAGAAAGACACTTACCTCAAATTTTAACCCAAACAAGTTCAACGAACCTTAACTCCTGTTTGCCCAAAAAGAGCACAAACCAAGCCTTGTGTCATAAATAAAAATTAGGATATTAAAATAAGGCCAAAATTCCCAATCACCAAATTTAAATCATCCATTAAGGCTAAATATTTACAGTTCCAAGGTCCAATCACTTACCCAAACTGTACCGGAATTGATCTCAAATTTGCTGGACAACACCTCAAAATCCTTCAATTCTTGAATCAAACCCTAGATCAAAAATTAAAATTAATTCCATCATTTAGGATATAATTCCAATCATAACTTAACCCGAATGTATCCAAACAACTTACCCAACACGTAGTTTGATAAAAAAAATCACTTCGAAGCTTCAAAATCAACATAGTCCAACAACTATATCACCAAGATCAACCTTTAACTCTAATGGACAACTTTAGGCCTTCTAATCCAACCTAAAAAAAAAACAATTAAAACAAAAATTACGCCGACACTAGTGGGTATCGAAAAATTCTCAACAAAGACCTCAAGCCTTACAGAAAAAGATGCCGAACAATTTTAATCTTATCAGAAAGTACTTTGAGAGTCTGTAAAACGTAATGTCAATATCAAAGCAATATATGTAAACCATCAAGATCTTCGAAAAAAAACTCATAATAACTTACCCAAAATATCAGTTTCGGCGATAATGGCTCTAGCAATAGTGGCAGAGGCGACAACCATAGATGTGCGGTGGGTGTTGCTGTCAGACGATGCAAGTTGTTTAGGCTAGTGGTTGAGAGTGAGGGTCTTGCATGAGGAGGGTTTGCGAAAGCGAGAGAGAAAGAGGAGTTTCTAGTTTTACAGATTCTATACAACAGTGATCACAGACAAACCAAAGCTCCAAACAACGATCCTACTATTCAAAATGAGACCTATATATCCCGAACAGACTGACCAAATTTTAGTACGATTCAACGATTCAAACTTCAGCAATCGACAATTTTGTGAACATTGTCGCTGAAAAACTAAACTGCTATCTTTCTCTTCGATTTTTTGTCTGTTTTCACACTCCTTTAATTTCAAATATCCCAATTCATTCATTTTTTTTTTCAAATTTTAAAAATATAAATAAAATATTTTATCACAAATATCTCCAAAATCTCCAAAGATTCTATTAAATTAATAAATCGTTTAACTTCTCGAATAGGCTCCAAAAACCAAAATTAAAGGCATAAAATCCATCAATTTGATACAAATTAAATCTTTCCACATATTTAAATCAATTTAAAACCACGTAAAATTAATTATCTACTAAATTGCTTTAAGTTGGCTCCAAAATTCAAAATTAAAGGAAGACAAAATTCAATATTTTCAAGATAATTAGTTCAAATCTCTAATAAATTAAATTCGACTTAACCAATAAAAGTTTTCATTCTAAAAAATGAAAGGAAAATTAAAACTCAATAATTTGAGATAACTAACTTAAATTTTCCAGAAATCCGGAATGTTACACCCTTCCTTCTAAATCTCCATAAATTCACCAAATTAAATTTCAAACAACAAAATAATTTACCAATCTTTTCCTTAAATTAAATCTAAATTTCCAAATCTTATCTCTACCCAATAATTCAATTATAAATCATAAATTTTAAAATACACCTAAATATTAAACAAAATTATCTTAAATTTACCTAAAAGAAAATTTGAGATGTTACATCTCCGATTGAACTCCCACCAAATAACAACACACTATGCCTGTTCTTTTATGTGCTTTGTGGCCACTTTTCATCGTTTTCTTTGACATAGAAACTTTGACCTTCCATAAGGACATTTTTGTCATTGTACTCTCTATTTAGTGTGTTCCAATCCAACCCTCAATTCTTACCGAGACTCTTTTTAAATATAAAAGATATTTAAAAATATTTACACTTTATAACAAAAAGTTTAAAAAATACAAGACATTTTTTAAACTTTGTATAAATATTTTTTAGATTTTTCTATTAATAAGAATTTCTATTCTTACAATTCAAACAAATAAAACTTCAAAAACTCGTTTTAAGTACACAAACTAACCAAGATTTAAGCCAAACAAAGCACTTTTCAATATAAATGGTATTAAAGTAATATTTATGACAAACAAATATCTTCAATTAAAAATTTAAGGATTGCTTGATAGGAAATCTGACTTCTATTTTATGTTTTCAAATTGAGTAAGTTCATTCAGAAAACATGTATTTGACAGATAATCTATCTGCTTTTTAAAACTGTTTTTGAATTCTTTGATCCGAATAATGCAGTTATTGAGAAAAATTACTTTTTCATATTTTTGTTGTGTTCAGATTTTAAGTTTTAAAATTTACAATGTTGAATTATTTTTTTTTTATATTTTCTCATTTGTAATGCGTTTAAATTATATGAAATATAGTATTTCATGTTATAAACTCAATTTATTCTTAAATAAAAATACACACTACGTAATTTATTATAAACGGTATGATATAACAAAATAATAATAATACAAGTTTTTTAAAATAAAACATGTTCATAAATAATTAAAATAGTTTATATTCAAATCTAATATTTAATAGATAACTACAACTAATTTTATATTTCATAAGAATATTATCATACATTAAAGGTTTAAATTAGAATCAAATTTCTTAAACTTCTACCCAACATAATTGAAAACGTGATATACAATCTATTTATCTGAATCACTCATTTTCAAATCTCTTGTTTTTAGATTGTAAATCAAACTGGCTCTTAGTTTCCTAACTTATAAAATTCTATCCAACTCGTTGTTTCTGGCTTTTCAAAAGTTTATAATAAATTTATAAACTTTTCATATTCAGTTGAATAAATTTATAATAAACCAATGACCGAATAAATAAATTTACAATTGATCGAAAATTTAGAGACTAAATTAATAATTTAATTTTAAATAATAAAGTAAATTTTTTGTTCAACTTCATCCATAGATAAAAGTATTGCCATTGATAGCATTTGCAATAAAGTTGTGAAACTAAACATAAACAAAAATGGAAGCTTATCATTAGCTTAGCTACGTTGCTCCATTTATTGTGTAGAGACAAAAAAGTGAAACCAAAGGCTTGGTTGTTTAACTCTAATACATGAAAATTAATTTAAAACCACTAATCATTTCCATATATATTAAAAGAATAATAAAAATAAAATAAATTAGGTCTTCACTAATCTTCACTATAAAAATAGATTACTTAGCATTGCTAAATTCCTTACATACAAAACAATTTCTACATTGCAATTAAAGTAATGGCTAAAGTTGGTGTTATTTCTTGGGTCTTTATTACCTTCCTCGTCTTGTATTCAGGTTTTAGTTTTCTTTCAATTGTGTTTGGAATGATTTTTCGTTTAAAAATAATATCGTTGAATAAAGACCTAATTAAGCGTTTTATTTGAAAGTAAATATTTTAAATTTTTTCTTACTTATTATTGAAATCACGCTTTTGACCATACAACTAATGAAATTTTGGAAAAGGCTTTTTATTGGCAAAGTACTTGTATGTGCCTGAGTTAAACCGTTAAAATTATTTTTTGTCATGTTTGAAATACTCTAAAACATATACTTAATCGTTCAAAATTAGTCTTTGATGTTTAATTTTATACCCTTAAATACATCTTCATTTTATTAACATAGATTTTTGAATAATAAAAAACATTTTTAACTGACTTTTAAATGATAAAAATGATTTTAACAATTTTAGAATCGCTTTCAAATATGTCATAAAATAAGGATCTCATTTTTCCAATACTTGTATGAACTCATTTCCATTTTTAAAAAATAAATTAAGAAAATTTTTGTTTACATCATCAAAAGACCATAAAATAAATTATAAAATTTGGCATTTTTTACATTACCAAAAATTATGTTAAATCACTTTTAAAACAATTTTGAGTACCTATATTCTTTTTGGTAAAATTTAATGGATAGAACTGGGAGCTTGATTACAAATGCTCAGTTGTGCTGCAACGAACATCCTGAATTGGGAAATTGCGTGCCAGGAATAGACGACAAACATGACAATAATGATGACGATGGAAAGTGTTGGAGTCTTTGTGCTTCTAGCTGTTTAAAAGGAGGATTTTGCAAGCCAAATAATCATATATGCCATTGTTATTGTTGATTTCGTATCAAGCTTTCTTTCATCTTCATTTGATTATTCGAAGTGCATGACATTGCTCTTCCATAAATGATGTTTTGATTGATAAAATTAATAATAAGAAAGGAAGCTACAATATATTGCATCATTAAGTGTAAAGTTTAGATCAAATTTCAACTAGGTCACTTGTGTCGATAGGAATGTGAATGATGCTAAAAGAAATAAAGTAACAGAATGTGAGGACCATGTCTAACTTGGTGAAAATTTCTTGGTTATATATCCGAAAAGATGATAGTTAATTCGATACACTCACATTCATCGACTACCTTTCTTACATCTTACCTAGACAATCACAATAGAACTTTTAAAAAGGTCTTCCCCATGATGTTGGGATCAACACTATAATTTTAGGACCAATTATTATTTCTTGTGTGAATTTAATAGGAAATTAATCCATTTGAAACAAAAATAATAATCAAGAATGAAACACAAGTTAAATTTATCGTGTAAAATCTTCTTCAAGGTGATGAGTAAAATATCACGCATCATCAATAATGAGTTATAATGAGTTATCCCTACTCACAAATAGAGGTATAGATAATAAATATTTTAAAATAGTTAATTGGGAAAACAAAATATAACAATAGAAGAGAATAAATTAAAAGGATCAACTAAACTGGAAACTGACTTTCTCTGAAATTAGGAATTTTAAAATAAATATCCATGGTTCAAATTGAAGACTTTCATGTTCATAATATCCCATCAAAATTTCAACTCAACTGGACTATAAATCGACCTCCAAAAGGCAATACATCACTATAAGGAACAACTTCCTTTTGTATTTCCTCTCAATTTTCTGTCTTTTATGGCCAGCCCCTCCCAATAGGCATGTTTTTCTCTAACTAGCTATAGTAGTCTTTAGTCTATCAAGGGGTTGTATGGTTTAAAGTTTTATAAATGCACATGAAATAAGGATGTTTGAAAATAAATAAGCTTGGAAATAAGATTAACACAAATCAAATATGATTGTATTTGGTTTTGCATGAGAATGTTATAAGGATTTTTTTAGGAATATGATTTTCATATTTAATTTGTAAAACTAAAAGTGAAAACTCTACAAAATGTTAATAGATTAAGTGATAAACAATAAATTCAAGTCAAAATTTTTTAAAAATTAATTTTTTTACAATCAAATAATAATATTAGTTAAATTAGTAATTACAAGTATTTGTAAAATGAGTAATTTATAATTAAGGTTACTCTATTATATTTGATGTGATCAATTTGATGAATTTATATAATTATGATGTATTAATTAATAAAAACAATTAATGAATTATAATTAATCAATGATAAACTCATTATAATTATTAATAAATAAATATTATATTAATAATAATGATTATTAACTAACTACAAATATAATCAATTAATTAAGTTACAGTTTTATTACACCGATTTTTTATAGTTTATTGAAATATAAGTATGTGTATGTATGTGTATATGTAAACTAATTTATTAAACTAAAATAGAAATTAAATATATGTTAAATTGTTAATATATATATATATATATATTAGATTATTTAATTTATTAAATTGGAGAACTTAAACTAATACACTATAATTAAAATTTTAATAGATTTTATAAAATATAAATTTGATTTTCATATAATAATTAATTTAAGTTGATTAATTTTAATAATATATAAAATAAAGGAATAAAGAAATAATTAGAAGAAAAGAGAGAGTGGGCATGAAAAGAACCAACCTTTTTGAATTGGAATCATTCAGGGTTATAATAGATGCATGAGAATTAGGGTTGGCAATCGGGCCAGGGCGGGACAAGCTTGGGCTAAATTAAAAAACTAGGCTAAATGTAAAAAAAAAGTTAAATGCCTAATACATACATACATACATACACACACACACAATATGAAAAAATATATTTCAAAATTTAATCAAGATCACAATCGGGGTTGAGGTTCGGGCGAGGATACCCTCCCCATCCTCGCCTTGTCTCTAGAGAGAATCCCTAAGAGTTTCTGTAATAACCCCACCATTCAAGTACTCTGAGATGCGTTGTAACTCTTAAATACCTATTTTCATTCAAACATTTTGATTGACATATTATAAATTCAGTTACATAGGAAAGACTATTTCAAATCAAAATATTAAATTGATAAATAAATCAAATAAACAAACATATAGTCAGAATAAAAAAAACATTTACAAAGAAAATATTCAAAACAAAACTATGAACTATTCAATCTGACGACAAATTCAAATCTCAAAACAATTAAGTAACAAAACATGAACTGCATAGAAGCGTTTCTTTTCCATTGTCCACATATGGCTCTACCACAGGTCTTATCTGTCTCTCGACGGTCTATTTCTGTCATTTCTTAAAACATAAAAGAAGAAAGAATGAGATAATAATACCCATTAGGTAAGCTGTTAACTAGTCTATTTAGGCATCAGTGTACATCCATATCATATTAGTCGTTGGATCCTGAAGGCTCACATAGTAGTCATAAACACGATCTCAAAGGAACACACATTAGTCATAGTGTGTATCTCGAGAGTACACAAATCAGTCATAAACGTGATCCCCAAGGAACACAGGAACACGCATCAGTCGTCAATCGTAAATGTGATCTTGAAGAAACACTCATCAGTCATAATGTGTATCTCGGAGGTACATGAGCAGTCATAAATATGCACATGTATAGTCATGGTGTGGAACAGAAGGAACACACCATTAGTTATATGCGTACACCTGCCAAGATAAAGAAGTTATCAGGAATCATAGAAACTTAGCATGCATAATTTCCCATATAAATCCTTTATTATAATTACAGTCGATTAATTTAATGAAGGTTACTAATACATCCATAGTCAACTTTACATATCATCATAGTCAAAACAATCCAAATAGTCCATATCTTTAAGTTAAACTCAGTCCATAATGCTAGCATAAATAGTCTAATTATTATCACCTAGTAGGCACTATTGGTTAGAAGATGAACCAGTAGAGAGACACTTACCTCAACTAAATTAAAAAAGAAGTGAAATAATCTTCCTCTTGGCTTAGCTTGGGTCTTGGATCAAGTCCCCATCTAACCATAATTGAATTAAAGTTCAATAGAGCATACTTTAATTCTCCCAATCAAAATTGAAGTCAACGCTCAACCCCCAACTTAGTGGGTAGTCAAGATCCACATATAGAAATTCCCAACCTTTATCGTAACACCAAAACTTAACCCAAATCTTTGCCAAATGCCCAAAATTGATCCGTAAGCGGTTGGATAACGACTCTTAAGGTCGCAAAATATTAACCTAACACTCAAAATAATATGGGTATCAATGGATCAAAATGATACTTAGTGGGTATTCCAAAATCGTCAAGAAACCCCAACAAAATTAATTAAATCTTACCCAAACAAAGCCCAACCGGTAGAACTGGCCAAATCCGGTGACCAAGACAGTAGCCACAACTAAGGTGGCAGGCGACGACACTTGTTTAATGTCAGGCGGCTGGCAAATGGATCTAGCATGAGTGAACCGGCAGAAAGCGGAGGATGGCGCGACTGGTTCTCGACTATAGGCGACGCAAAACAAAGAAACTCGAGCAGGGGCACATAGGGGCTTTGTCTGACCTGGCAGCACGCGAGCGGCTAGAGAAGACGACCGAACACTTGCTGGCACGCCAAACACTTGCTGACAAATACAACAATTGTCCTTTTCATATCATTCCACTTGTAGCATCGTTTCAAGTTTCAATACATTTTGGTGGTGCACGGATATCGAGAGTGGGGAGCTATGGGCCTCTATCAATATTTCATTCTTAAGGCAAGGCCACTATCCATAGGTACACATAATCTTCCCTAATATAGGAGACCCTGATCTAGGGATACCAAGAACTCATTATCTCGCCTTAACTTTATTTGACGAAATCTCTCAACAAGATAAGGATCACCCTGTTGAGCATCAATAATCCTTCGTCTCAAAGTTGATTGTACCGACAACTCGGCCAACTATATGGTGACTTCCCCCACAACTACTGTAATCTTCGCCTGCTCAAAATCATTGTGCAAAGGTGTCAATCTAGTAATTATAGTTGCCGAATGAGCTATCTTCTTACTGAGAGCATGTGCTACTATGTTTTCCTTACCCGAATGATACAGAATCTCACAGTCATAGTCATTGTAAATCCAACCATCTGTGCTGTTTCTTTCTGAGTGAAGAAGTACTTCATGAAGGATCTCTTAACGAAGAGTTTCATGAGCGCGTTCGGATCGCTCCAATTTCACAGTGACCGAAATACACCACATACATTCAAACGCACAGTTATGCAAACAAACAGTAATTAATGACATGCTTTGAACAACAAAAAAACAAGGGAGAGAGTTCTCATACCAGTTGAAGACGCTCTTTAAGCTATGGAACTCAAAGCAGCAGAAGACCTCTACTTGATCAACAAACGCCCGACAGATGCATCGACTACAGCAACACGAATAAACCATAAACCAACGAACACAGCAGGGACGACACCACCAGAAAGGAGCCCTAGGTATTCTTCGAGTGAGAACTCAAAGCGTGGTCTTTGGTGAGTTTGGTAGAGGTAAGAGGAAGAACTGATCGTGTAGACGATAAGCAAGTGGAAGAGAATATGAAGCTATCGCATAGAAAGATGCTTATCACTTAGAAGAAACTACACGATCGTGTAGATTTTATTAAACGGTCATTTAGAAAAAAAGTAGGCGATCGTTTAACAAACACGACACACTACACGATCGTTTAGGAAAGCTAACCGATCGTTTAGGACTTAGTATGCGATCATTTAGGCGCTAGGTAGGCGATCGTTTAGGTGCAAGGTATGCGATTGTTTAGGCGCTGAGTGACTATCGTATAGGCTCTCAAATTTAAGCGACCGTTTATGTTTTCACACCAACACAAAACCATCGATCTTTTTTCGAACCGAACTCTTCAAAATGAAACCAATTTCATTTTTATTCATCATTTACAATAACCGACGCTGTTCTCCACTAACGCATGTCTGAGAGAGATTTTAGGTTAATTATCATATAATTAACCAATTAAATTATTAATAAAAATAATCATATTATATTTTTACCCTATAGTTTGATATCACATATCTACTATAGTAATTTCTCCTCTACTTGATATAAATCCTATTTTATCTAATTTCCTTTAAAATAATATATCTCATACAATTTTTTGTAACTATGGAATTTATTATAAATGGTATGATATAAAAAATAATAATGATACACGTTTTTTAGAATAAAACACGTTCATAAATTAATTAACAATAGTTTATATTTTATATTCAGAACTAATATTGACTGTGTATCTAGAACTAGTTTTATGGTTCATAAGAATATTATTATGCACATTTAAAGCAAATGTTTAAATTAGAATCAAATTTCTTAAACGGCTGCCAAATACAAAACTGAAAACCATTTTCAAATATGTTGTTCTTAGATTGTAAATCAAATTGGATCTTAGTTTCTTAACTTAACAAATTCTATCCAATTCATCGTCTTTGGCTTTACAAAAGTTTCGAATAGATTTATAAACTTTTCATATTCCTATTGAATTTATAATTAAACTTTAAATAATAAAGTAAAAATTTTATTCAACTTCATCTATATATAAAAGTATTGCCATTGATAGCATTTGCAATAAATATGTGAATCGAAACAACAAGAAGAATGGAAGCTCATCATTAGGCTTCCCCATTTAAAAAAAAATTGTGTAATGACAAGAAAGTGAAGGCCAAACGCTTAGCTGTTTAACTGTAATATATGGAAATTAATTTAAAACCACTAATCATTTCCATATATGTTAAAAGAATAATAGAACTAAAATAAATTAGGTCTTCACTATTCTTCACTATAAAAACAGATAACTTAGCATTGCTAAATTCCATATATACAAAACAATTTCTACATTGCAATTAAAGTAATGGCTAAAGTTGGTGTTTTTTCTTGGGTCCTTATTGCCTTCCTCGTCTTGTATTCAGGTTTGAGTTTTCTTTCAACCGTATTTGGAATGATTTTTTATTTAAAAATAATATCGTCGACTAAAGACATATTTAAGTGCTTTCTCCGAATGTAAATACTTTTAGTTTTTTCAAAATTACTTATTGAAATCATGTTTAACTGCACAACTAATCAAATTTTTTAAAAGGCTTCTCATTGGCTAAGTACTTGTGCGACATGGTTTTGAACCATCGAAATTACTTTTGTCATGTTTGAAATTACACTGAGCACCTATATTCTTTTTGGTATAAAATTTGGCATTTTTTACATTTCTAAAAATGATGTTACACTCACTTTTAAAACAACTTTGAACACCTATATTCTTTTTGGTAAAAAAATTAACGGATAGAATTGTAGGGAACTTGATTATAAGAGCTCAGTTGTGCTGCAACGAACATCCTGAATTGGGGAATTGCGTGCCAAGAATCGACGACAAACATGACAATAGTGGCGACGATGGAAAGTGTTGGACTCTTTGTGCTTCTGGTTGTTTAAAAGGAGGATTTTGCAAGCCAAATAATCATATATGCCATTGTTATTGTTGATTTCATATGTATCAAGCTTTCTTTCACATTCATTTGATAATTCGAAGTGTATGATATTGCTCTTCCATAATGATGTTTTGATTGATAAAATTCAATAATAAGAAAGGAAGCTACGATATATTGCATCATTAAGTGTAAAGTTTAGATTAAATTTCAACTAGGTCATTTGTGCCAATAGAAATGTGAATGATGTTAAAAGAAAAAAAAGTAACACAATAAGTAATACGGTGAGGACTATGTCTAACTTGGTGAAAATTTCTTGGTTATGTATCCAAAAAGGATGATAGTTAATTTGATCCACTCACATTCGTCGACTTCCTTTCTTATTTCCCTGGATGATAACAATAGAAGTTTTGAAAAAGAAGCTCATTTTAACAACCGTAGTCAAATAAAAGTCTCCTTTCCTGATGTTGGGATAAACACTATAATAATCAAGCATGGAACACATTAGATTTATCATGTAAAAGCCTCTTCAAGGTGATTCGTAAAACATCACAACCAAAGCCGAAATCTCCACCATCACCAATAATGAGTTACAATGACTTATCCTTAGTCACAAATAGAGGCATAGATAATAAATATTTTAAAAAATTAACCGGGCCAACAAAAGATAACAATAGAGGAGAATAAATTAAAAAGATAACTTAAAGTGAAAACCATCCATAAAATCTTACTATAGGTAGTTTTAAAATGAATGTCCACCATTCAAATTGAAGACCTTCGCATCAAGAATATCCTGTCAAAATTTCAACTCGACTGGATTACGAACCGACCTCAAAAGGCTAAAATAATATACCACTATAAGGAACTGGTTTTTGTATTCTCTCTCTTCTATCACTAGTCCCTCACAATATGCATGTTTCTCTTTAATCGACTACTGTAGCCTTTTAATTGGTCGACCTTTGGGCTTTTCCACATAAGTACAAAATAAGCCCAACAAATAATTGTTATAAGACTGAGCACTTCATCCCACGATGGAAGCATTATCTATTTTTTATTATTCATAATTAACCTAAAATATAAGGTTAAATATTAATTGTTAAATATATATAGAACCACTAACTAGTCTAAAAGATTCTTGAAGTATTTATTATATGACATAATAATGTAAAATTAGATTTTTTTTCTAGAATCATGTTGTAATATGTAAAATAAATATATCAAAAGAAAAGATCTAAAAATATCCTAGATTTTTCTTAGATTCAAGGAATTCAAATTCGTTTATATAAGGATAATCTAAATATCTAAAATGTTGTAGATCCAAGAATAGCCTAGAAAAATCATTTTACTTGGGCTCCAAGGATCTCATGCCTATAAATAGGAGGTGAACCAGAAGAAAGATTTTTCTTTTTTATCTATTTCTAATTTCGATTTTTTTTTTAATTTCCATTCGGAGGGTACCCTATATGTGAGTCAAGCAAAGCTAAAGAGCTAGTGTAGAAAAGTGAAAGAGAGTCTTGAGAGTGAAAGAGTAATTTCTAAGTGTTCATCATTGTATATGTCTAAATAAAAGTTTCTTTCTTCAAAAGAGATTGTTTCTCTTCCTTTTGTGTCAATTTCTTCAACAAGTGGTATCAAAGCAAGGCTAGCATAGTTTGCTATGTTGGAGCTTCTAAAGATCGAGTACATTCAGGGACTGTCAAGCTTGTTGTCTGGGACACAGCTACTCGTGGAACGCATTCATCACTACAAAATGATGGTAGACCTTCAATCTGTTGGAGGAATCAAGAAGCTCTCAAGAAGCTCAACACTCAAAAATACAAACACATGGTCCACATGCATGGAGTTGTATCTTCAAGGGAAGGATTTGTGGGATGTTGTGGGAGATACTGAAGTCAGTCCATTTGAGGATGCTGCTATTTTGTAGAAATGGAATATCAACATGGGTAAGGTAATGTTTGCAATTAAAACTATAGTTGATGAAGAAATGTTGGAGCACATCAATAAAGCAGAGAACAAAAGTAGCATACGTTTGCCTCACTTTTCTCGAAAAAAAAAATTACGTGAGATTACAGTTTCTAGAGAATGAGCTCCTATTAGTTGCTCAAAGGGAGATCACCATCAACCAATACTTCACCAAGGTAAAAGCTCTCTGCCGTGAAATCTCTAAACTAAATCCTATGTCCACTATTTTAGAATCAAGGATGAAAAGAATTATTATTCATAGACTTATACATGATTATAGAAGCTTTATTGTTGCTATTCAAGGTTAGGCAGTCCAACCATCTCTGTTTGACCTACAAAATATCTTAGCTAGTCAGGAAGCATTGGCTTAGTAAATGTTGGAGGTCACAATAAAGAGAAATTGTCACATCCTCTCCCGAGCCTTGTTCCCATCTCGAACTTAGAGGTTTCACTCCTTGACTAACTGTTTGTGACACGCGTCCTCCTTGACGACCCACTACTTTGGGACAGTTTCACTTAAAATGTCCCGGTTGTCCACACTTATAGCAAGTATATACTTTGCATGTGTTTTTAATCCGTTAATGTAGCTTTAGGTAAGTTGATCATTCAAGAGTTGTTCGTAATTACAACTAGGTTAAATTACCGTTTTGCACATGTAATTATCTCTTACTTTTTAAGTATCACTGATCTCTCTAATGAACAATTTTTTTATGGTCCTACCATAAACCAAATCCCTCTCGAGCCAATGAAAGGACGGGCACCTTTTGTTTGGAATCAGCACTTAAGGGTGAACTACTCATCTACTTATCCTAAAGGTGAGAAAAAGTGAATTCCATCTTGCGTAGTTATGCTCCCAGCTCCTTACTCAGACCAGTCTCCAAAATGGTAGGTTTATTGAGTCAGCGACTTAGGTGACTCTCACCTATACAAATCAAAGGACAATCCTTATAAACAGAAATCCATAATTCACTTAGGATTGAGATTGAGTTACATATGATCATTCTATAAAATATTAATTTCTCCAGTCAATGGTTACAAAAAGAGATTAAATATTTCACAGTCCAATCTTATACAAACTCTTTGTATAAGATATCTTCTCTCACATGTCTCCATATGAACGATTTGGATCACATCGTTTTTAACGATTACAAAGTGGGTTTGTATCCATAGTGTTACGGGGATAAGATACCCAACCTTATCCATATACTATAGATCCTTTAGGTTATTACTTGAATCTAATCCACCTGTATGCCCACTATATACTGTTTAAGTCTCATGAAATAATTTTAGATTTTATGTTAATGAATTATTCATTACTACATATTTAAAATAATAAACTATTATGTTAAATAAGTAACTATGAGGCTTTAGGACATAAATCTCAACATTTTGCCATAGATCAAACTTTGACCTTCCATAGAGGTATTTTGTCAATGTACTCCCTAATTAGCCAATTCCAATGCAAACACTCAAATCCTACCATTCAAACAAATAATCATAAAAAAAAACTTTAAGTACTAAAACTAACCAAAATCTAAGCCTAAGAAAGCACTTTTCAATATAAAATGGTATTTAAGTAATAGTTATGAAAGAAAAATATATTGTTGACTTAAAAATTTAGGGTATGTTCGGTAGGCAATCTAAATTCTATTTTATGTTTTCAAATTTTGGAAGTTCATTTACCAAATATTTGTTTGGTAGACAATCTGGATTTTGTTTTTGAAAATCGTTTTTGCGTTATTTGATAAAAAATTTTGAATTTTAAGTTTTAAAATATTGAACAATATTGAAAAAGATGATAGTGTTTAGAAATATAGTATTTCATACCATAAACTAAGTTATTTTTCAAATTAAAATAAATACTCTGTAATTTATCATAGATTGTATGACATAACAAGATGATAATAATAATACAACATTTTTTTTGGAATAAAACATGTTCATAAATTAAGTAACAATAATTTATATTTAAACCTAATATTTAGTGGGTACCTACAACAAAAGCTCGAAATATGGATGTCAAAGGAAATATCGACGTCTTAGTTTTATAAAAATATTGATGAAAATTTCATGAAATTTTATAGAAATTGTTGGAAATTGCTATAATTAGTTGATGAAACATTGACTATGGCTGAATTAAACTATAATTGACCATTTTTAATTACCATATCTATAAAATAAGATTACATTTAGATGTATATTATAAAATATTTGTGTAAATGTCGATGTGAGAGCATAAAATTAAAAATAATTACAAAATAATTGCAATATATAATATTAGTATTGGAAATTAATTACAAAATTAAAGGATGTAAAATATTTGCATATAAAATAATTGTAAATTATTTATTTTAAAATGAAGTGGATACGAAAATGAAAAAAAAAATCATAGCATCAAACTAACCTAACATATTAAGAATAAATCATAACATTAAACATAACAGGACATAATAGAGAAGAAAAGGAAAAACATGGGGAAGAAAAAAAAAAGGAAGGAAAATGAAATTCTACAAGTAGATAGAACTTAAGAGAAAATGAGTGAGAATAAGAGGAATATTAGCGAGTTCACAATTCAAGTTTGAGGTAAAATGATGTGAATATTGAAGGAAAAATATTTGAATGAATATATGTGGTTTCTTGAAAGAGAATTTTGCAATGGGTGGCAAATCCAAAATATACAATTAGGAGCATGCCTTTAACATATGGAAAATTGTGGATATGACAAAAATCTCAAATTTAAATTTTCGTTTATTCCTTAGAATTTTGTCTTTTTAACAAATCCACATTTTTTGGTATATCATTCAACTAGTATACCACTTTTAAAGTATATGAATTGTATATTTTATTCCATTGATTTGTATACTTTTTGCATTTTTTTTGTTTGTTGCAATATTTATTACCCATTTAAATTTTGTATTTGTTACATTTTTTTAATCCGTTTTGTAGTTATTTTTGCCTTTTTAAATGATGTTGCTTCTGTCAATTTTTAAATACATACAATAGGCCGTGTTTGGAATAACTAGAGAAAAAGTGTTTTTCAATAACATCATTTTATGATTTTTTAAAAAAACACTTAAATAACTAGTCATTTTCAATTGTGTATCAATAGTATATCAAACATATCAAGTGTGTTTCAGTAGTGTATTAAGTGTATTAGACATGTACTAGTAGTGTATCAAGTGTATATCAACAGTATATCAAGTTTATCAAGGATGTCAAGTTTATCAGGTGTATCAAGCATATCACCTGGGTTGAGCTTGTTTTTTGCCATTTTTGCAAAAGTAATAAATATGGGCTATGGATCTAATTTTTTAAACTTATTTTTCCAAATCTGCAAGAAACTCTTCTTGAAAATAAATATTTTGTATAGTAAAAGAAAAAAAGCATCCTTTGCACTTTGAAATAGCATCACTAATTGATATAAACAAATACTTGAAATTTCGAAAGAAATATCGAAATATTGAATGAGATTTTGAAAATTTGAGAAAAATTTTCGAGATATTGAGGGAAAATGGAAATTTCCCCAATCGAAATTTCAAACCTATCGAAATATCGAAATTTTGAGATTTCGACCAAATTTTGAACAACCTACAACTACTTTAATGGTTCATAAAAGTATTATCATATACAAATTTAAAATAAATGTTTAAATTAGAATCAAATTTCTTAAAATACTACAAAACACATAATTGAAATCGAAAAATACAACTTACTTTCATTAAATCAATTGTTTTCAACTATCTTATTTTCAGTTTGTCATCCAAATAGTTTCTTAGTTTCCCAATTTTTAAATTCCATCCAATTTGGTCGTCTTTGGCTTTCCAAAAGTTTTTAATAAGATCCATGAAAGTTTATTCCTGATGATTAAATTATAATAAATCAATTACGAAATAGATAAATTTATGAAAATTTAGAGACTAAATTTATAATTTAACTTTCGATAATAAAGTAAAATTTTTGTCGAACTTCATCCATATATAAAAGTAATAAAAATGTGAATGAAAACAAAACAAAAATGGAAGCTCACCATTAGCCAAAATGCTGAATTTTGAAATAAAAGAAATTGTGTAAAGACAAAAAAGAGAAGGCCAAAGGCTTAGCTGTCTAACTCTAATACATGAAAATTAATTTTAAACGAGTTGTACTTTTAACATAACTTTTTGGATAAGAAAAAGCCAAATTTTATAATTTATTTTATGGCGTCTGATTAAGTAAACACAATATTTCTTAATTTTGTTTTAAAAAACAGAAATGAGTTCATACAAATATTGGAAAAATGAAATCTTGTTTTAGGACATATTTGGAAGTAATTCTAAAATTGTTAAAATCATTTTTAAACGAGTTGTACTTTTAACATGAAAATTAATTTTAAACGAGTTGTACTTTTAACATAACTTTTTGGATAAGAAAAAGCCAAATTTTATAATTTATTTTATGGCGTCTGATTAAGTAAACACAATATTTCTTAATTTTGTTTTAAAAAACAGAAATGAGTTCATACAAATATTGGAAAAATGAAATCTTGTTTTAGGACATATTTGGAAGTAATTCTAAAATTGTTAAAATCATTTTTATCATTTTCAAAATTAGATAAAAATGTTTTTAATTATTCACCATCTATGTTAAGAAAATGAAAATGTATTTAAGGGTATAAAATTAAATATCGAAAATTGATTTTTTGAGTAATTAAATGTGTGTTTCAGAGTAATTTTAAACATAACAAAAGTGATTTTAACGGTTCAAACAAAATAATATTTTGTTTACGTAATCAAACACCATAAAATATATTACAAAATTTGGCATTTTTTACATTTTCAAAAAGTTATGCTAAAGAAACTTTTAAAACAATTTTTTAAGGTATGCCATTGTTATTGTTGATTTCGTATGTATCAGGCTTTCTTTCACCTTCAATTGACTATTCAAAGTGCATAACATTGCTCTTCCATAAATGATGTTTTGGTTAATAAAAATCAATAACAAGAAAGGAAGCTACAATATATTGCATCCATAAGTGTTAAAGTTTTGAACAAATATCAACTAAATTATTTGTGCCAATTGGAATATGAATGATGTTAAAAGAAATAAAGTCACACAAGAAGTAATATAGTGAGGATCATGTCTAACTTGGTAAAAATTTATTGGTTATGCATCTTCAGATGATAGTTAATTCGATCCACTCACATTCCTCGACTACCATTCTTACTTCTTTGGACAATCATAATAGAATTTTTGAAAAAGTCTTCCCCCATGATGTTGGAATTAGCCTAGGATCAATTATTCTTTCTTGTGTGAATCTAATTTGAAATTAATCTACTTAGAACAACAATAATATTCAAGCACAGAATACAAGTTGTATGGAAGCCAAAATCTCCGCCATCATCAATAATGAATTACACTGAGTTATCCCTAGTAACAAATAGGGGTATAGACAATAAATATTTTAAAATAAGCAATTGGCGCAACAAAATATAACAATAGAGGAGAATAACTTAGAAAGGTCACTTAAAGTAGAAACTAAGTATCCCTGAAATCTGAATGTAGGCAATTTAAAAATAAATGTCCATCGTTTAAATAGAAGACCCTCATGTCTAGAACGTCTCCTCAAAATTTCAACTCGACTGGACTGCGCATCGCCATCCAGAAGACTAAAATAATACCTCACTATAAGGAACAACTTCATTTGTATTTCCTCTCAATTTTCCTTCTTCTATCGCTGGTCTCTCACAATATGCATGTTTTTCTTTAACCGGCCATTTAATTGGTCGGTCTCTAAAAGTCGTTTTGGTTTAAAGTTTTATAGATGATAAAAAATGATAGATGTCTTGGAATAAATAAGCCTGCGCGCGCCTTACGCCTTCGACCGCTTGCCCAAGCCCATCTGCCGTGTCCAACGCCCCCATCACACCCATGTTGCACGCCGATACTCCCAGCCTGGTGCCCATGGGTCATTTTGACACCCATTTGCATGTTTTGTGAGTTATTTTTGGACCCAATTAGGGTTTTCCTATTATTTTAGCTTTAAATTAATAATTTTGGACTCAATAATGATTTTTGGTAATTTTAGAATAATTAAGGGATCTATTTTCAAAAACCCTAAATTTGAAAAGTTAAGGACTGATGAAGAGATAAAGTGGAATTGCGTGTAATTATGGATTAAACAAGGCCTATTTAAGCTTAAAAAAATTTATGGGGATAACCTGGTGATCATGAACTATTTTTCCAAGTCAAAGTAAGATGGGAAAAGTGTATCACCCAAGAAGTTCTAGGCAGCAACTGTGAGTGATCCTTCGTATAGGTAAAATCATGTTTAAAAGTGTTAATAATATTTGATGAAGTAAACTAAGTTAATGAAATATCAAGGATGTTCAAAGTTGTATTGATAAATATGATTTTATCACCATGCTTGAATTATGGATTTAAATATAAATTCTTGTTTTAGTTATCCAAGTGATGTTTTAAAAAGAGATGGTCTAGTTTGAAATTTTCAAACTATTAGATCTAGTACCCAAGACGAGTTGCTTGAGCTCTACATGCACGCATGACAATTGCTATGCATTAAGTTGGTCTGCAATAGCAAAGACTGAGTTTATTGAGTTGGTCCACCTCAATGCTTGAGTGCGTTTAGTTGATCCACCCCAAGGATGTTCGGGTAGAGGATTAATTATCGATTTATCATGTGTTAACATGCATTTATTAAGTTACCAAGTGAATCATTACTTAAAACGTTTTACACGCATATGGGTGAATTTCTATAAAAATAACAAGCGTCAAAAGGTAATTGTTTAATATATGCATTTGAAAAGGGTTTCTTGATTAAGTCTTTTAAGCATGTGTTGTTAATGTATTAATTTTTTGAAACATAAAGGTTGTTTCATAAAATGTCACTCATGGCTTTCCAACTCATGTTTTCAAAATGTTCCCTCCAGGTAGCGAGAAAGTTTTTCTTACCTGATGCTGGTGTCCTAGGTTCCAATTTATCTATAAGAAGTTACAGGACTTGTAAATAAATTGCATGAATATTTAAGTTAGTTATGGAATAAAAGGTTATTTAAAAAGTGTCAGAAGAAAAGTAAGATGGAACAGGGTTAAAGGTGGACAGTCAAAAGTGTTGTTATTTACTCTATTTACACCTCCTTCTAGGTTAAAGAGGTAATTGAAGGAACCTATAAAAGTCCTAAGCAGAAGTGGATCGTCCGTATTCCAATTTTCACATAATACAATTTTTACGGAACAAATCATACATCTAAAATTAAATTTACTGTATGCTTAAGTGAAAATAAAAATAGAGAAATAGAGATTAGGAAATCCCCTACTTTGAAAAACTGTTCTTCAAAAAAATCCCTTCTCTGAATTGTCATGAATAAAGCACAATCGATCTTCAAATGGCCACTACCACTTGGGTTCCCTGTATTCTCTGGGATGAGAATCCAAGCAGTTTTGTGGGCTCTTGGCCTTTTGGAGAAGGAAAAAATGAGAGAGGAGAAGAAAGTGATCTTGGAATGACTTTCAAAGTCTCACAGATAGAACAAAATCAATCTTATGTATTCTCTTCTGTGACAAAGAAAAGATTGCCAACCACCCCACTTCCCATACACGTAGAAGATGGAGAGAAATTAGAGGGGAAGTTAGAAATAACTCCCTCCATTTTAAATTCAAAATTAAAATAAAATTAAATAAATTAAAAATAAATTGAAATTTATTTAATATATAAAATTATGTATTAACTAACTTAATATATAATATATACTTACTATATGTTATATCCAATATAACATAAAACCTATAGTTTATATTATATCAAGTACAATATAACCTATAGTTTACAATTCTCTCACCAATGACATTTAATATATATCTCATTTACATTAAATTTAATTGCATGAATCCAATTCATAAAATATATATTTGAATTAGTTTACAATTCTCTCACCAATGACATTTAATATATATCTCATTTACATTAAATTTAATTGCATGAATCCAATTCATAAAATTAATATTTGAATCATATTCAAATATATATTTCCTCTCAAATAAACTTTATATTATCATGTATCAAATACATTATAGTAATTATATCATATATAATTAAATTAACTTATTTATATCACATATAATTAATTCCCTCAATTAATTTGAACAACTTAAATTAATCAAAACTTGATTCTCATTAATTCTCGTTGAGCTATATAGGGGACCTCATGGACCTGTAGCTTGAAGCTCCAATGGTACTTAAATAATTAATTAGACTCCTTTAATTAAATTATTCAACATTTGTTAATTGTCATACACTCCACAAAAACCGACAGCTGCACTCTTTGCACTACAAATATATTTCTGTGTCCATTGGATATAACAAGTCAACATTACAATGATCCTTCACAAATTACTCGTAAGTATAGTTGGACCAGAATTACCGTTTTAGCCCTGTAGTTACATCTAACTCCTAAAGTACCACTGATCTCTCTAATGAATAATAAATCATAGTCCAACTATGACCAAACCCCTCTCAGGCCAGGAGAGGTGTGACACCACATTGTTCAAGCCCCGAAATCAGTACAAATCTCAAAACAAATCAGGTAAGAAAGCATAACTCATCATATACCGAACCATGTCTAACAAGGTTTGATTTCTCCTTTCCGATACACCATTCTACTGAGGTGTACCAGCTGCTGAGAATTGAGATACTATTCCATGCTCTATCAAATAGTTCTAGAATGTAAGATCCAAAACTCTCCACCTCGATTAGATCGAAATGTTTCAATTGTTCTATTTAATACATTTTCAACTTCGACTTTAAACTCTTTGAACTTTTCAAAGGATTCAGACTTATGTTGCATTAAATAAACATACCCATATCTTGAATAATCATCAATAAAGGTGATGAAATATTCAAACCCTCCTCTTGTCTTAACATTCATCAGATCACAGAGGTCTAAATGTACTAGTTTTAAGAGTTCTTTGGCCCTATGACCTTTTCCAGTAAAACATCTTTTAGTCATTTTGTCTTCAAAGCATGACTCACCACAGGTAAAGAATTTTCTTCTAACTTCTTTAGAAGTCCACTCTTTACCAATCTCTCAATCCTATTGAGATTGATGTGTCCTAACCTTAAGTGCCAAAGTTGGTCATTTTCTTTAGGAGAAATTTTAAGTCTTTTATTTTGAGTTACCGTAGTTTTAAACATTTCAGTATTAATGAGGCCTTTAATTGCTAAGGGTCTTAGCACATACAAATTATCTTCAAGATTAGCACAGCAAATTAACACTCATTTCTTGTAAAGAAACACTTTATTTACATGAAGATTGAGAAAATATTGTTGTTCAAGAAGAAATTTTACAGAAATTGGGTTTCTTTTCAAGCCTGGAACCACATAGCCATATTTAATAAACTATAAGATTTTTGTGAGCATAGTCTAAGTCCTTCCACTGCCATAGCTGAGACGACGTGCTCAGTTCCAACCTGCATTATCATCTCCCCGACTTCCAATTGCCGCCATGAACTAATTCCCTTAAATAAAGAACAAACATTGTTAGTGGCGCCCGAATCTATTATCCAGGCTGAATCGTTATTCTCCACTAGACAGGTTTCCAAAACAAGCAAATCACATTTACCTTGCTTAGCCTTCTTCTTTTTTGTCATGTATTTGGGATTGTTCCTCTTCTAGTGTTCCTCCTGGGTTCAATGGAGACGGATTCCCTTTGCAACCTTGGCTTTCTTGCCTTTTTGGGTAGCAGCTGGTGGGTTAATCTTCTCCTTTCAACGTTTATTCTTCTTCCACTTTTTGGTATCTGAAGAAGAAGGCATAGACTTAGTTCCAGAGGTCAAACCTCTGTGGAACTTCTTGGAAGATGAAACAACATTTGCCTCATCCTTTTGTTCCTTGGTTTTCATCAAGGACTGGAAGGTCTATAGCTCGTTGAGCAAGGTGGTTAGGTTGTAGTCAATCCTGTTCATAACAACATTGCTACGGAATTGCAGGAAACTTTCAGGCAAAGTTTCCAAGATGAAGCTAACCTGACTGGCTTCATCGATGACAGAGGCATTCATCTCCGCCACGTTGAAGTGGACCATCATGTTGAGAACATGTTCTCTAATAGATGCTTCTTCTTGCATACAGGTATTGAAGATGAATTTGAAAGCGTCATGCCTGAGTTGTACGGACGGTTGTCTGAATATTCCCCTCAAGGACTCCATGATCTCATGGGCCATGAGCATGAGCTCATGCTTCTTGGCTAAACTTCAAAAAGGCTTGCCAAGATATACGCTCGGGCCTTCTTGTTTTGCCCGTGTCCATCACTCATATCCCTCCCACATGTTTCAAGCAACATTTTGAGCTGGAATAGAAGGACAATCCTCCATTAGGACAAACCAAAGGTCATCGATGATCAAGATAGTGTTGATTGAATTTTTCTATGTTGTGTAATTATCACTCGTAAGTTTGTCAATGGCGAGTAAATTTAGAGTCGTGGAAGCCATAATTAATAAATTGTTGAAACCATACAAATTATTTATATAGTAAATTTGCATTAAGCCACTTGTAAAAACCAATCAAGATTTAGCAAAATCTAATTTTCCCTAAGTGAAATCTATTTTGCAATGATATTTCAGTGAGGCAGGACAAAAGCCACCGCAGGGTGATCAGGTGCTCCTTCACTGAAATGAGACAATTTCAACCAATAGACGGAACAATTTCTTGTTACTGTAACTATCAGTCACCATCATTCCGTCCAGAAATTGTTAAACTAGCTTAATAGTTTCTCGTAAGTGTAACCCCTCATTTTGGATTTTAGAGCTCTACCCTAATGAGCCAACCGTAGGGAAAAACTTATTGGGAAAAAATCTAAAGCAACCCTATCCATTTCTGGAGTTTGAATAAAGAGTCATGCAAATGCAATCCGTAGGAGGACACTTAAAGGTTACTCGAGGCCAAGCATGAAACTTTACTTTAAACTAATGAGAGAGACCGATGGATGAGTTGACACACGTCTCACTCCTACTTACTATAAACACTCTTTCTATTCACCTTGGTATTGATCTATGCAAACACCATCCGTAGAGGGACACTCAAGGTATCTCAAGGCCGAGTATAGATCTCACGGTGTGAACTTTTAGGAAGAAACATAAAGAGAAAAATGAAGTATCATATACCCCATTTTCTTCCCTCTGAGTGTTTTACCTAAGGTTATT
The DNA here is from genome assembly GCF_027475165.1 of Benincasa hispida. Lineage (NCBI taxonomy): Eukaryota > Viridiplantae > Streptophyta > Magnoliopsida > Cucurbitales > Cucurbitaceae > Benincasa > Benincasa hispida. The sequence goes on from NC_143479.1 coordinate 34,471,491, forward strand.
TTAACTTAGAAAAATCTGACTACTGATTTTAATTAAGTGAATTTTTAAAATTTGCCCAAAAACAACACTTGCTTTGAAAGTTAAATAACTTTGATTAAGGTTTATTAAACACTTTAACAAATGTTAATCAATAATTGCATACTTGTAACAAATTTTTCTAATTCACCTTTCCATATCAGTTCCCAGATAGGGGGATTATGTTTTCGTCAACTTAAATATCCCAGCCTAGACAGAACTAGCCATAGACAAAAGGTCCTTTATAGATACATTTGTTACAAAGTTAAAAGATTAATTAAAACCAATTTAATCCTATTAAACCAATTAAAAGATTAAATTTAATTTCTAATCTCATTAGAAATATGATCTTAGGTCTATGTGATTCATATTTTAAAACTGTTTTTTTAAAAAAAGCGAATTTAACCTAAGGTTTGCATGCAATTCTGAATCAATGATTTTAATATTTAATTTTATTTAATTATAACTTTTATAAAAAAATGAAATAAATTTAAGCCATACATTGCATGTGAAAGCAAACTTAGGTAATATTATAACAATTATAAATTACCCTAAACTGGTGAAATGCTTCATGTAATTCCATTTCATTACTAACATACATAACACTTATATACTTAAGTAATGAAATAATTAATAACATACATCCAAACATACATCCACACTATATTATAACTCTTATAATATAAACGATGCATGTATATATTATTAATGCAGGCATGCATATATTATAACATATATATTTTATGATGCATGAGCATGCTATAAAACTAAATCATGCCACTATATATCATAACATTTATAATATAAAATGATGCATGAATAAAATGCATAACCTATGTTAGAATTTTTATTATATGACATACATTATGACATATAATACTAAACATAAATCATACAATATAGGCATAATTTAAAACAAATAATGGACTGGGATTTGACACCTAAAAAACAATTAAATTAATATAACTCTTATATTAATTTAATTAATTAAAACAAATCCAACTATTACAAATTAATAGACAACCGGTTCGAAACAAGTGAACCAGACCTTGAACCGCTCAAGCTGAACCACCTAACAACCGAACCAGACCCGAATTGCTCTAAACGAACTGATTGGATGCGAATTAGGACGAGAACCGGTTGTTCTTTTCATCTCAGAGTGTTGCAACGTTGTGCTTAGTATTGCAATGCTATGAAAAGAACAACGTTGCGTACTTCATCATAGCCTTACAACGCTAGGGCACAATGTTGCAACAACGGTATAGTCTGCACTGTACAGTCGAGTTCTTCTTCGTTTCTCCTCTGAATTTGGCTTCGTTTTCTCCGGATCAACTCCAGAAAACCCACGAAGGACTCAAGAACACAATAATACAGATTCGATCACAATTATATGCCTAAAAACATGGGCCCTTACAAACCAATTTGTAAATAAAAGCAGTAAATTCTACAGGCCAGTCTTGAAAACATCCATAATTGTAGATCATTCAACACAATAATCATCACTTGAATACAGAATGCATAAACCCACAAATACGGTAAAAAAAATTCTGGAAAAAAAATAAAAATTGGGAACAAAACCAATTAACAGGAACTTATGAAAGTCCAGAGTGGAAGTGGATCGTCCCAATTTCAATTTTTCACATAATGCAATTTTTACAGAACAAATCATGCATCTAAAATTAAATTTAAAACATGCTTAAATGAAAAAAAAAAAAAAATAGAGATTAGGAAATCCCTTACCTTTGAAGAACTATTCTTCAAGAAAATCCCTTCTTTGAATTGTCACGAACAAAACACGATCGATCTTCAAATGGCCACCACCACTTGGGTTCTTTTGTATTCTCTAGGATGAGAATCCAAGGAGTTTTGTGGATTCTTGGCCTTTTAACTGAGGGAAAAATTGAAAAAGGAGAAGAAAGTGATCTTGGGATGGTTTTTAGAGTTTCACAGATAGAACAAAATCAATTTTCTGTATTCTCTTCTTGTTGGGAATGTCCTAGAACTCGCAGTTCGTGTTAAACATTCTATCGATCGATAAAATATTATTGAGTATTTTATTCAATAAATTTGTTGATTTTTCATTCTATTATGAAAATCCAATAAAAATATCCATGGCTATAGTATGAATACTTTAACTTTACGTGGTGATATAAACATGATCAAATTAATAGTATATAACCTAAATGGTCTAATAAGTATTGGATGAAATTGGGTATCTCATTCTGGTAACACTATTGGATGTGACCTATTTTGTATAGGTAATAAAAATGATGTGATCCACAGATCATTCATGTAGAGATATGTGAGTGGAGGCATCCTATGCAATGAGTTTGCATATAGACTGGACCACGAAATAGTCACTTTTCTTTACAATGGTCGTTTACTATTAAAACTGACTATTTCATACTTAAGTAACCTAGGATAACTCGATCTTAATCCTGAGCTAGCTATGAACTCCTATTTATTCAGGATTATCCTTTGTTCTACATGGGTGAGGGTAGTCCAATAGCACTGCTCAATAAGTCTTCCATTTTGGGGATAAGATTGGATGAATGGCTAGGGACATAGCCCTACAAGATGGAATTCACTCCTACCCATTGTAGGGTTAGCAGATAGGTTGTTCTCTTAAATACTGATTTCAGGTCTTGAAAAATCGGGGCCCCACCTTCTCATGATAAAGAAAGGACTTGATTCATAAGTAGTATTATGAATCGAATTGTTCATTAGAGGATCAGTAGAAACTTAAGGAACAAGATGTATTTACAGGGGTAAAACGGTAACTTTGACCAAGCTGTAAATACAAACAACCTGTGAAGGATTGACTTACTGATTATGATTTATATGGACAGAAATATATCTACGAGGAGAGTGCAATTATCAAGCTATAGTGGTGTGTCTTGATAGTTAATGAATAGTAATTAATTTGATTAAAGAGTTTTAATGAATTAATTACATATCGTTGGAGCTCATGATCTGTAGGTCCATTAGGTCCCTCTACTAGCTCATTAAATTAGAATAACAAATTGAGTATTGATGTATGAATTTAAGATTTTCAATTGATTATATATGATACAATTATAAACGTTTATTTTAATTGAAATTAAACAAAATTGGAAAATCAATTAATATTTAAATTATGATTTAAATATAAAATTGATTTATTGGTGATATTATTTTTATTTAAAAAGTTTAATTAAAAATCAATTTAAAAATTAGTTTTATCTAATTAATTATTTTGAATTAATTTTATAAAACTAAATTAAAATAAAAATGTTTTTTGAAAACATTCTTAGTTAGTGGATTTTTCCATTTTTTGAGAAAAATCCACTAACCATATTTATTGGAGAATCACCAACATCCATTACTAGTCTTCAAGCTGGAGCTGCCCAACATGCAACCTGATAAATTTGCATGGTTTTTACCTATATATTGGAGCTCCATGCATGAAGATCAGCGAGAGATTAAAAAGATAATTTTTGAATTGATAACCCTGAAAATCCTACTCTCGTTCTTCATCAATTCAACTTATTCAAGTGTTTCCACCACATATTCCAGCTTGAGCATAATGGAGAAGATCTCGGAGGTCGTCCTCTCAGTGATTCAAGCGAGATCTTGATGTTTTTCAGCTGATTTTGTGGAGGAATCTTCAAAGGTAATATGTGTTTTAAACCTTCTTTTGAATATTATATGTACAACATGCTTATAACTCAAATTAAAAGTACTTTAAGTGCTTCATGATTCTGTAGTCTTCTGCTGCGTGATATATCATTCCTTCACTTCCTTGACGAAGAAGAAGACTGCCAACCACCCCACTTCTCATCCACGTAGAAGATTGAGAGAAATTAGGGGGTGGGAGAATAATGCCCACCACTTTAAATTCAAAATTTAAAGTACAATTAAATAAATTTCAATTAATTATACATTAACTAACTTAATATATACTTACTATATTTTATAACCAATATAACGTATAATCTATAGTCTATATTATATCAAATACAACATAACCTATAGTTTACAATTCTCTCACCAATAGCATTTAATATAAATCTCATTAATATGAAATTTAATTATATGATCCAATTCATATAATTAATATTTGAATCATACTCAAATATTTATTTTCTCTGAAATAAACTTTATATTATAATGTATCAAATACATTATAATATAAAGTTTATTCAAGCCTTGGAATCATCCCTTAAGGGAGTAATTTATCTACTTACCCCAACGTTGGGGAATGAGTGAATTCCTTCTTGTGTAGTTGTGTTCCTAACTCCCTAATCAGACGAATCCTTATAATGGTAGGCATATTGAGTCTGTAATCTATCTACTCTCACCTATACAATCAAAAGACCACCTTCATAGGCAGAAGTTCACAACTCACTCAAGATTCAGATCATGTTACCTATAATCATCCTAGCGAAGTGTAAGTCTCTATAATGTACGGTATTATACAATGAGACTAATCATTTTGTGGTCCAGTCTTATACAAACTCTTTTGTAGAGAATACCCCTACTCACATGTCTCCACATGAATGATCAGAATATCATTTGTAGCAATTTACAACAATTGTAACATCTACAAAGTAGGCTCTACTCGTAGTGTCACAAGGATAAGTTATCTACTACAGACCATTTAGGTTATCACTTAAACATGATCCACCTGTATGTCTCTACTTACATGTTGAAGCTACAACAGATAACCTTGTATGTTAGTTTATTGATTTGTGGGTTAATATTACTAAATGTCAAATAAAACATCATATATTTTATTAAATACATAAAATATTTGGACAATACAATTACAAACTAACCTTACGAGATTTAGGGCATTAACCCCAATAATAATATGGGAGGGGGTTTGATACACGCAACCAGGGGAACCATCATCTTCTTCCCTTGGATTTTCTCTCCCCCTTCTCATGTAATGCTTCGACCAACCACTCCAGTTTCATCATTACCTGATCAAAATTATTCATCGATTGTCCATGCGTAGCAGGGGTATTTCCTCAGTCTCTCTCTCTCTCCCTGACTGATTTCTCTTGAAGTTGCCATGCTCATTGCGCTGCCGCTCGTTGTCGTATGTTACACTGCCGCCACCGTCGGTTCGTCTGGAGGTCACTGGGATTTGATTTGATCCCGTTGGTATAGGTAAGGAACAATATTTGATTTGATCGAAACACACATTATACTAGGATTTGATTTGATCCCATTATATTATTGTACTGAACCTATTAAAACAAGGAACAATATTTGATTTGATTGAAACACACATTTTCAAGTGTATTAATTAAAGTATATCGGAGAATATTGTCGCCTATGTTTTCCCTTTGCCATTCGTTTTCTTTGTCATCATCTCTCTCTTCTTCTTCTTCTCTTATTTTTTGTTCTTCTTTTCTTTTTTGTCTTTGTTTTTATGTCCTTCAATCTATTTTCAAAACACATAAATCATTGTTATATAATGAAAAAAATTAAATCGAAACATGTTTATTATTCAGTACTTACAGTCTGATGGTATTCTACTATTGTATCTTCTTTTTTCTTATTTTTATCTTCTCTTTCATTTTCTTCTTCTTCCATATCTTGGGCAAGCTATTATATACAATCAGAAAACTGAGATTGTTTAGCATTATTAATCAGATGGTTTTCTTGAAGGTAACTAGATGAACATATATAAATTATAGATATAATTGGATGGAAATCAGATATCAAAATTTGTGAACAATCTACCAAAAAATAGAGATGTAATCGAATGGAAACTAAAATGAAATCAGTTGGAAATCAGATTTCAAGTAGATGAAAATCAGAAACTAATAAATGCAATCATCTCGTTGATGTTGATTATTTCATCAATTGATACCAAAAGTTGCTTCAACTCTTCCCATTCTTGTTATTCTTCTACATTTTCATTATCTTTTTGTTCTTTTCCATCATTTTTTGGCACTCTTCCCATCTTTTTCTTCCTCATGTTCAATAAGCAAAGAAAATCAACCATTGTCAGTAAGTTAATAAAATTGTATTGGTAATCAAATATGATAAACATTTTACTTCTTTGTCTTCCAATTGTTGGATATTTATCTCATCTTCAATTCTTTGAAAACTTGTTATCAAAGGTCTATTAGGATGGAAGGAGTCTTAGATTACTTCTCCATGTTTTTTGTTAGCTAATTTTCATACATGGGGTTGAACAATTCAAAAAATGCAATTTTATTATTTGAAATCCTAACCGTTTCCTCCTTCAAAGCTTTAAAATCCTCTTTTATTTTTCTGATGTCCCCTCTAATAGAACCATCTGCACTTGGGCTTTGAACTTCTTATTCGTTCCAATCTGCTTCTTTATCATCCAAGTAGATTGACCTCTTATAGTTCCATCTTTCTTCAATTACTTCCAGTGGTTCAATTGCAAAATATTAGAAGTAGTTTGAATGTAATTCATCTTCAGATGAATTCAAAGGGACAACTTTAAACAGTATAAAATGAAAACGAATGAATGAGCCAAAAAGTAAACTGAAGTAGATAAAATGAAATCACAATGGTTGATAAATTTACATCGCTCGATTTGAAGATGTGCTCATAGAGATAGTTCCAATCAAGCTTTTTCGTCTGCCTCCATCTTAGCATTCTTGGGTATTCTTCACTCACTTGTGTTACAATCCCAACACCTTGCTCAAAAAGTTTAGGATTATTTTATAATCCCAATATAAGAAGACTTAAGGGAATCCTTTTAAGGTTTGTACTTTTGGTTAACCCTTCTACATAATTCTAAAGTCAAAGTAAAACTACCCTACTCCAAGGAAAGGTGTTTAATGTGTCATCATCCTCAATCATCTTAAAAAACATTCCAAGATATACAAGTTGGCAAACTTAACCATTAAGTCATCATCATATTTAAGTACTGCTAAAGAAGCAACTATATTATTTCTAACAATGGCATCTAAGTTGTTGAAGACATTATCTCTCAACAAGTATATTCTATCCTTCTGATTACTTAATTCTATGAACTTTGGGAATGGATGACATCTAAGACCAATTATTAAAGAAAAGTTTTTGAAGGAAAATTAAACTTTATATTCTTCTAAATGAAAGATCAATTGTTCATCGTTGCTATCTTTTTTAGATAGTCTTCCTAATGGATGAACAAGTAATTGACATTGAAACTTATTTATCCCATTGTCTAAAAAGAACCCAAACAGTCTGCGTCTAAACTTTTCTTTTTATTCTAGTGTGAATGATTTAAGCAATTTTTCTATCATTTCAAAATTTGAATAATAATGAACCTTCTACCCATGAGGTGGAATGTCTTGTTAAAGTACATTGATAATTTATTAATTTTACTAAATGAGTGTAACAAATAGTAATAAGTTATTACATGAAGTAAAACAAAAGTAAACCAATAGGCAATCTAACCATGTTGTAATATGCTACTTAACCCGTGTCTGTTTCTTTGTCTTTTAGTTGAAGTTTCTCCTTTCTCAAATTTCCTTGTTTGTTTTTTTTTTTCTTTTTTCATCTTCTTTGATCTTCTTATTTTTTGCAATAATATTAAAAAAGAAAATAAGATGACACTGAACAAAAAATAAATCAAATGCAATCAGAAGCCAATTAAATGACAATCATAAAATAAACAAATATCAATCACAACCCAATCAGTTGACTATCAAAAGTATGAAATGGTTGAGAAAAAATAGAAGGCAATAAGATAGTAATTGGTTGCCAATCATATGGCAATATTAGGAACTAAGAAAATAAGAAGACAACAATATGATAGCAATCGATACGCAAACAAATGGTAATATTATAGAAGACCGAAACTATTAATTGAGAAAACTAGTAGAGATTGACTTATAAAACACAACCTCTCAATCGTTAAGAAATCATACATGCATCAAATATCAAATAATCATTTTCAAAATTCAGGAAACAGATTAGAAAACAAAAGCAACAAAATGTAGAAACTAGAGATTAAGATGACATCTACACATTCCGGAAGTAAAATCAGTGGAACGAGAAATAGCAACCAGATCTAACTACTACAATCAATAGCAAGCAAGAAACTGTTAGTAACTCAAAACTGTAAATTAGTTTTTGAGTTGGTCTAGTCAGTTCCTAGTTTCTAGGAAATAGTTGAAGTTATTTTTAGTTGTAGTGAAGTCTAAGTTCCTATCCTTGTGGAGTTAGTGGGATTAGTTACTAACATTGTGGAATTTATTTTTAGATTCAAGATATGTATTTATATGGAGTTTTCTAGAATGAAATTAATACACTTCCCATTTTTCTCATTTCCCTCTCATTAGTTAGAACAACAGCAACATTTTGCAAAATGTAGAAGAATCAAAACAGTCGATTATTTGGAGAAAGTATCATCACATCCAACTTCATCCCAACTCAATACAAACATATATCTTAACTTAACTCAATTACCAGTAAAAGAACTATAAAGGGAGAAAAATCAATTCAATCCAATGCATATAGGAAATTAAAGAACTATTTGAGGAAAAACATATATCTTAACTTAATTTAACTTCCAAAGAATTATGAAGAACCTTGACAACAAATTGCATGCAGGAAATGAGAAGAATGAAGTTTCTGGTAGAAATTTAAAAATCTAAAAATTGTACCTCATTCTTCTTTGCAACTTGAAGCAAGAATGGCGACCCTAAATAAGAAAATCGAAAGAGGAAGAAATCGAAAGAGAATAAAGAAGAATGAAGAAGAAATCGAAAAAAAAAAATATGTTTTTGTAGTTAGGCGAAAGAAGAAAGCAGCAAACCCAGATGTTTTTTGAAGAAGGGAAAGGAAGTTAGGCGCGAAGATATTTTCAATCGTGGGGAAATTTTCGACTTTAGATTATTAATCTATTAATGAAATTGGGTTGGGCTTATTTATTTTTTTAGTTTTGGAAAATCCATATAATTGAGAATACAAGCCTAAAAAATACCCATAAAGCAATTGATAAGTGATGTTAAATTCTGTTCTCTCGTTGATTATCCCATAACTTTCAACCTATTATCCGGTAATGATGTAGTCTCCCCAATGGACCATGGTTCCAAGCATTAAGGAGAAAAAGAAATGATTTTCAGCCAAAGGAAACATTTTTTAATCTGTAGTCAGTAACCCCATAAGCAAATATCACCCAACAAATGTGAGAATACCTCCTAATTTACCAAGTGCTTCCAAGGAGATCCAACCAATTCCTCTTAATTTACCAAGTGCTTCCAAGGGATATCCATGTTTTCGAGGGAGTGAGAAGATAGACCAATATGGATTTGGTAGACATTCCACACGTGCGCCGCCGTCGTCCGATCAGTTGCACAAGCGTGTGTTTAATAATTTTTTTTAATGAAAAATACTATTTTATTTTTTTTATTATTGGTTTTTAACGGAAAAAAGGAAAAACGGTCCATTGATTATTTTTAAAACGGTCTATTGATTATTTGTCCGTTGATTATTTTTAAAATGGTCTATTGACTATTTTTAAAACGGTCTGTTGATTAATTTTAAAACGGTTCGTTTCGATGCCGAAGACCTATGAAAAGCGATGCCGAAGATACATAATTCATTTTCTAAATTCCCTCTTCATTTTCCTCTCCTCCTCCATCTTAGCTTTCTGAGCAGTGAGTTTAGAAAGGGTGTATGTTTTGATCGGTAACGGTGCATTTTCGATCGGTTTTCATTTGGCTGTTTTATCCTAGAAACGATGTGGCAATTTTCAGATCTGCTTGCACATTTGGGCAGAGCCGCGAAACCTCCTAAAGAGAGCAAGCTCTGCGACTTAGCCTTAACGAGTTTCTATTTTGTAGATTTTGCTCTTCGCCTAACTGCTATGCCTTGATAGTGTACTGTTCGTCGTCCTGAGGATCCTACCATTTCCAACAAATCATTTACAAGATGATGATTTTGTAAGAAAAGTTTGTTGTAAGATTCTTCGAATTGACTGATGTTTACTTGAGGGTCTTATGCCTTGTGATATTAAAGCCCTATGAAATTATCCTCCAAGAAATCAGGCTTGGACGAAATTAATTGAACTGACTTTATTTCCTCAATTAAAGCAGTGTGTGAATTGGACTTTAAATGCCTAAGAGATCAGAGAAGAGTCATTTAATCAAGTCGATTTCAACCGCTATTCCTTTTCTCTTTTCGCCTTTTCCCTTGGACCAAGAAATAGAAGATATAACCTAATTCTAAGGCAACAGCCTAGAATTACCAGAAACAAAAGTATAAAACAACACACAAACTACCTAGTCAACTATGGGAGCATCCTATGCCTACTAAAAATCAACATGCACAAGATAAGCATAATATATCTAACTATGGCTGCATCCTATACTTACTAACAAAAAAGTTTGAACAAACATGTAAATTAAACATAAGCATACAACCAATCAAATCAACAAATCAAGTGTTCTAGCAAAAGTAAATAAATAACTGAGTTCGCCCACCTTGTGATGGATAGGAAACTGAGAAAAACCATTAACTCTAAAAAAAACTAACCACTTAGCTAACAACCTAGATACTAGGTCAATAGTAACAACTCCGCTCTGATATGAATTGTAATAGGCCAAAATTTCAATAGTAAACCAGGGATCATTACCAAAATTTAACCCAAACTAAATTCACCAACTCTTATTTAGTAAAATATCGGCATCATGACAATGCTACCATAACAACCCAAATTTTTTTTGATGTCTGCTAAAAAATGCACTTCTAGCGATCAAACAACAAACTTTTCTCTAAGAATTAGAGAGTTTCCAGAAAATTCATACTCAAAAATATATTAATCAGATTCAACAAAACTTACTGAGACTCGGACTAATGTGAAATGCTAACATAATAACTTAACTAAACCTTATTACAAAATTTAAACTCCAACATAGCCACCATGACTTGACCTTAAAACAAAGTGTCACCTTCTAAAAGTTTTGAGGTAAAATAAACTAAGAAAAAAGGAACAAAGCAAAACATGTCTGATGGTCAGACAATCGATCTTTCTCAGTCTTCCTTCTCAGCATCACCAAGGATGCAATATTCACCAATACCTACAAAATTTTTGGGGGTCAATACACACTTATATGGGTAAGTAGCCCACACTTAAGGGCCACCAAACAATATACAAATATAGTAAAATATACAACAAAAGTAATATCATTCACATCATGCTAATAACAACGATAAGACATTCTCTGTTTAAAACAGAATTACCACATTTTAACGTACTAACACATTCTTTGACACACCATGTTACGCAACAATCTACAACACATGATTTACACGTCATACTTCACCACATTTACATGATTTATGCATCATGCTCTGTCACCCTCACATGATTTACGCATCATGCTCTTCTACCCTCACATGATTTACATATCATGTTGCCCCTCCCACATGCTCTTCTACTCTCATAGGGTAGCGTTGCAAAGCTACGAACATTGATGTGAAGTGAAGTCCACACACGTGCCTACCAATTGAACTAGCATCACTCAGTGTTGCTAAGCTACAGCCTTATGCTCCGGAAACTAAAAGCCATCATTATTATGTTGCACTCAATATAGCTACGCTCTACCCCATTATGTAAAATACTTTTCTTTGAATTTTAAGGTCCAAATGATGCTGGTTTTGATGAAGGCCGGGGTGAGACCTAAATTACTTCTTCTTCCTTTGTCTTTTTAGCATCATTAGGCTTTTAATTTCTTTTGGGTAGTAAACAATGAAGCTTTCTTCCTTAGTTTGTCTTTTGATTGATGAGGTGATTTTCTATTTGGTTTTGGGAGCAAGAACCCTATGTATTTTTCTTTAGATTTCTGTTCTTTGGCTTGAATGCATACTGATTATATGTTTTCTTGAATCTTGTTTGATTTAGATATATAATTGGTGTTGGATTGGCCCTTGTCATGAATGTATGTCTTAGCTAGTTGATTTTAGCTTGCATGGTTCTGTCCTAGATAGTTGTTTGCCAATATAGAGGCTACTTCGATCATGTCATACAAGTTGTTGTGCATGCATAAATCAATTGCATGTTTAATTAACAAAATCCGATGATTGAAATTGCATTGGAACTCTCTTACTCTTGGAACTAAATAAATTCTATCCTTGATTATATTTATCCTTGCACTTTTATTTCTTGTGGTTTTTCCCCCCCCCCCCCCCCCACAACAATTTACTACTCGAATTAGAAAATTGGCTTAATGAAAAACTCATGCTAGCGTTTCTCTGCGGATGGACTACTTTTACTTGTAGGAGTATATCAGCATGAAGCAGAAGCAGCAAGGATCAATAAACATTCTAATTTATTAATTTTGGATATAAATAAAGGATGGTCATACAATAATAAGAGAGTTTCAAGTCATATCTTTGTAGAACCTTTTGAATCACAAATTCAACTGTAAATCTTCTCCAAATCTTCTTATGAACCACCTTAAGGTCTTTCCTACTATTCTCTTGGAGATTTAGAGTGAATTGTGGGACTCAAAATAAGCTTGAATGAAGAGAATTTTGAGAAGAAGCTCACTGTTGCACCCTCTTGAAGAACGTGTTCTTCAACTCAAGTTTTTCAACAAAAACTCAATTGATGCATACACAATTTCCATTTCAATCTTTTCTATTTATTGCAAAGCATTCATGCAATGAAGATTGCTGCATGAGGAGTAGCTCATGCTTAGAAGATTGAATCAAAAGTCGAGTGGGATTAGTGTGAGCTACTTGGTTAATTAGTGGAGAAATCCAACATTTTCAAATTGTGTTTTTCTATCTTTCCAATTTCAAATTGATTTCCAAAATCTATTTTAATTTAAAAAATGAAAAACTTTATTAATTTTGAAAAATTAATTTAATAAATTAATTTTCTAATAAAACTAATAATAAATAATTAATTAAACAATTTAATTAATTCAAATTAATTTAATATCAAATATTAAATTAATTTTACACAAATTCCACCTTCCTAAATCCTTATCATGAATTTAGTATTTAAATCATATTTAAATATTAATTAAATTCTCCAATTTCATTTAGTTCCAAAATTAAACATGTAATTATATCACATACAATTACTAATTTCTTAAATTCTAATTTGAACGTTTCAAATTAACTTATCACGCTACTCTAAGGGTAATCCATTTACGAGGTAGTAGAGGGACCTCGTAGACCTATAAATCATGGGTTCAAACGATCCGAGATTAATTGGCTAAACTCTTTACATCGAATTAACCCTCATTCGTTAACTAATGGATCATTTCACTAAAGCCCATAGTTGCATTCCTAGATATATTATGTCCACTCGAAATAACCATGATTAGTGAGTTAACCATTTACAGGTTGTTCGTAATAATGGCGGGGTCAAATGTTTGTTTTACCCCAAAATTGACTCTTGTTTCTTAAGTCCCACTGATCCTCTAATTAACAATTGCTTTGAAAAATCAGGTATGGGACTCAAAATAAGCTTGAATGAAGGGAATTTTGAGAAGAAGCACACTGCTGCAACTTGAAGAACTCTGTCAACCTCTCAAGTTTTTCAGCAAAGACTCAAGAATTGCATTAGTTTGCATTTACGATTTCAACTTCAATCTTCTCTATTTATTGCAGGACAATCATGCAATGGAGAAGGTTGCATGAGGTGCAACTCATGCTTGGAGAATTGAAGCAAGAATAAGGTGGATTTTGAGTGAGCTCCTTGGTTGAAGAAAGTGGAACTCTCCCACTTTTCATTTTCCAATCTTTTTCAAGTTGTGTTTTATAAATTGATTTCTAATGTTAATTTAGTTTTCAAAAATAAAAACGTTATTTATTTTACAAAATTAATTTAATAAATTATTATCTAATAAAATTAATAATAATTAATTAATTAAACAATTTAATTGATTCTAATTAATTTAATATCAAATATTAAATTAATTTTACACAAATTTCACCGTCATGAATCCTTATTCATGAATCTAATATTTAAATCATATTTAAATATTAGTTGATTCTCCAATTCTGTTTAATTCTAAAGTTAACATGTAATTATGACACATATAATTACTAATTCCCTTAATTCTAATTTGAACGTTTCAAATTAACTTACCACGCTACTTTAAGGCTAATCCATTTACGAGCTAGTAGGGGGACCTCATGGACCAACAAGTCATGGGCTCCAACGATCCAAGATTAATTGGTTAAACTCTTTACACCGAATTAATCCTCATTCGTTAACTAATGGGTCACTCCACTAAAGCCCATATTTGCACTCCCCTCACTATATATATATTATGTCCACTCGATATAACCATGATTAGTAAGTTAACCCTTCACAGGTTGTTCGTAATAACGACGGGGTCAAATGTCTATTTTACCCCGAAATTACCTCTTGTTCCTTAAGTCCCACTGATCCTCTAATGAACAATTGGTTTGTGATTCGATCAACAAACCGAGTCCCTCTCAGGCCAATAAGAGGTGGGGCCCCTTGTTCAAGACACGAAGTTAGCACTTAAGGGAACAACCTCTCTACTATCCCTGAAAGTGGGTTGGAGTAAATTATATCTTGCACCCTATGTTTTCAGCTTTCTACCCGGTCTTACCTTTGAAATAGAAATTTATTGAGTCGACGCTGTTAAGCTAACCTTCACCTATGCAAATATAAGAATAATCTTAAATAAACAGGAGTTCATAGTTAGTCCAGGATTAAGGTTACGTAGGTCATCGTTTTGAAATAGTTAGTCTTAAATAGTAAACAACATTATAAAGTAAGAGTGACTGATTTCATGGTCTGATCTTGTACAAACCCATTGCATAGGATGCCCTCACTCCTCGTGTCATAACATGTACGAATTAGGATCACATTATGTGTAGCACTTTACAACTTTTTGTAACAACTACAGAGTAGACCGCATCCAATAGTGTTACCAGAATAAGGCACCTAACCTTAATCATATACTATAGATCATTTTTTATTATTTACTCGAACTTGATCCACTTTTATGTTTCCACATAAAGTTCAAGTATTCATGTAATAGTCATGGATCTTTTAGTTTATTGGATTTATTTCTAAAAAGAAATAAGCAATATATATTTTCAATAACAACTTATTGAATTTTTAGAATAAGTTTTATTATTTACAAATTACGAGTTTTAGGATATAAAACCCAATAAACCCCCACTAAAGTGTTTTAACATTAAACGGGGTATTCGTTTCTTAGGTTTGTTTCTGCTAATTAAACAACCTAAGACTAGGTGTTTATCCTAGTATAACGTTTATAATTAGATTTAACTTACGATATTTAGGTGATAAACTAGTTTTAAAACCTCACATCGCTCACGTATTGCTCATAAAACTGGTTAACAACGCTCAATAATTCGGCCATAATCCCCAGGTAGGAGGTGTTCCATAGATCGTCGACTTAAATACCCCCCAACTTTCAACAGGATTATATGCCGGTTGAGTTTGTAACGCGAGTTTTAAAAGTTTAACTACCTATTTAACTATTAAAACGATTGGTTAACCTACATGAGTATACATATGTTCTTTGTGATGGATTTTAAATATCTAACTCAATTTTATAATAGCTTACAAAATTTTAGACATGCTAAACATCCACAACATACATCAAAGGCATTCAATGTTTAATATAACATTTATATTAAATAAAAGAAACCCTAAACATGCATACTATATATTATAACATTTTATAACATACATTTAATACATGTAACGTGCTTTTTATGGTGGGATTTTAAATCTACAGGTCATATTGTATGCACATATAAGATTTATTTAATTATAACATAAATCACATGCATAAATAATTAAACACATACTGATATGGTTTTAATTTTGGAATTTTCAAGCAAACAAAGGCCTAATTATTACAAAAAGGGCAAGAAACAGCTCCAAACTGCTTTTAGACCGCTCGAACCGTTCCAAACCGAACCTAAACAGCTTCAACCGGATGTGAACCACCTGTATCGGACCAATCAAATCACTTCGAAGCTACCGGGTCAATTTTGAAGAAAACAGGTAAGATCGGCCGATCCTCGATCGTCCTTGCTCAGTTAACGGGACAAACTCGTCAAACCGGTTCAAGAATCTCGCTGCTGGACCAAAATCTCACTAGGTTGAACAAGATCTCGCTCCTCGATGGAAATCGCGCTAAAACTCTGTCAGAATCTTGCTCGATATGGAAATCTCGCTCAAACCTCCATCAGAATCTCGCTGCTGGACCAAAATCTCACTAGGTTGAACAAGATCTCGCTCCTCGATGGAAATCTCGCTGAAACTCTATCAAAATCTTGCTCGATATGGAAATCTCGCTCAAACCTCCATCAGAATCTCGCTCTCCCTTGAACTTCGAACAAAAATCTCGTTCTCGCTCGAATTATGAGCAACATTGCAATGTACAAGGGCAGCGTTGCGATACTGCCTGGACAGAGGTCATAATCTGGAAATCTACAGCCCGACCTTCTTCACTTCTTTCTTCAATTACAACTTAATTTCAACTCTAATGGCTCTGAATAAATTATAGACTCTTGAGCACACATATAAACTCATCAAACTAGAGCCAATTACAAATTTAACTTAGGAATCAAAGAGAATTTAAATGCCAAAATTCAAAAAGCCATATCAGTGCACCATTTTCATATAACTTATGAAAAATACCCACAACACCAACGATGCTCAACTTTTCCTTTCTTTTTTGAACAAGAGTCTATTAGATCATTGTTAATAAAAATGAGTCAACTTTCCAATAGTTCAGAAACAGAATTGTCGAATATTGAATCATATCTTCTGAAGAGAGGTGTGTGACTATCAGTTTATCATGAGTAGGGCTAATGGTGATTGGGTGTGTGAACAAAATAGAAGAAAAATTAAAGATCACCTTAAGAGAGAATGAGTTTGAACTAGTTACCTACTTAATTCAATGACAAACAAATAGAAAAAAGTTAAACTATTTCGTTATAAGATAAGTCGGGGTGAGCACAAGTATCTTGGACACTTGTATATTATTTAGAGCACTTTTGCTTTCTTCTATGCTTTATGTATCATACAAGTTCTTTTATTTTTTGTTGTCCAGTTATGTTTTAGTTTGGTATACTATTTATTAGTGAAAAGATAGGAAGCACAAAAAGTTGTATCAAAATGTCATCCATATCGGTAACTTTACTACTAGTTTATAAATTTTGTAGAAGAATGTTGTTTGTTGAATGTCTCAATTTGAGTTTTACCTTTGATTCTTACATTTTAGTCTTTTGATTACACCAAGCTTCTGACTTCCCTCGATTAGTCTTTCACGAAGTCAAGTGTCTCTGGATTAAGGTTTGTTTGCTCCTTTCATTGTGGATTTTGAATTCTAATTTCTAGTTTATTGGGATTATTGCTAATTACTTTTATTGATTGACTTTAACTATTCTTTTGATATTTAAATTTAGTTTTTTTTTTCTTTTGTTGAGAATATATGACATTATCCATAGTTTCTTAGCGACGGTTAGATGTAAGGAAATATTATGAGAAGAGATCAATGGGAAGGAGTTCAATGGCACCAAATAAGCTGCTCATGGCTTGGGGAAAGTGAACACAACTCCATGTTCAATATATCCTGGTAACTTTCTATTTGTTTGATTCATTTTCATTTCCAATGATTGTATTTAAGTATGTCAAAATGTATGAAAATATCTTGTAGTTACTTATGTTCTCACTTTAGATTACATGAAGGATTTTTCCAATTTCTTAGGATGATTGAGAATGTCGATATATGGAACCTGTGTATTAGGATGACATGGTGGTGTACTTGCTTTAAGGCTCCAAGTGGTTGTAGATGATTTGAATCAAAGGTTTAATAGAGTTGGAAAATAATAGTCATTTAACAGTAAAAGCTAGCCATTTCATGCCAAATCACATTGGACCTCCTGTGTGCTGGAGGTCAAGAATTTCTCTAAAAATCTCAAGATGTTGTATCCTAATTTGCAATCTATGTTTTTGTTTGAAGTTGACGTTTACAGCAAGAAATTTGATGTTGGGAATGCGACCAAAGTCCTACATTGATTAGATAAGAAGAGGATCATGGGTATATAAGTGAGGGTGACTATCTCGATTGGTGTGAGCCCTTTTGGAGTGAAAGAAAAAACAAAGCCATACGGATACATCTAAGGATGTGTCATTTTTTTATATGTTTTTCTAATATATATATTTATAAAAAACGAGGATACTAATACATTGAAGATACATTTTTTTCTTTAAAAATATCTAGGATATAGATAAATTAAACATACAAGTTAATAACAATAGCACAAAATAGAATACAAACATTGAAATACAATATAGAAAAAGCAATATCTAAGATGTTGAAGTACAATAGTTAGTGACTCATATTGCAAATAAGAAGAAGAATAATATTAGAGAGATGTATGAAGATAAACGAAGAACTTATTGTTTAAGATATCCAAATAATTTATATTTTGGTGGATTTTGTGGGGACTCAAATGTGAAGATGGAGATTAGATGATTCTAATCTTGGATTTGGTCCGTTATATTTTTTTTCTTTTAGTTTTGGACTTGAGTAGTGAGCTTTTTAAATATGTTGCCTAATTTAAATTGGGAAAGATTAGATGAGTTACTTGTCTTTTTTCTTAAAAAAATACACGTAGAAATAGATAAGTCAAATCGCGTGTCAAATACATATCTGAAAGTATCTAAAAGTATAGATATGTCAAATCCCGTGTCACATACGTATCTGGGAAGTATCTAGAATTATCGGTATCTGATACTGATTCTTTGTCTCACATGAAGTATTTGTGCTTCATAGATCATATCATTGTAGAGATAGTTTGAGGATATTGTCCCTATCATTATCTTATTTATATAGCCCTCTATTTGTAATTTGTCTTGCTAAACGTTTATGTTCTAATAAAGTATTTGACAAAAGAACCCTCTAGACTTCAATAAATTGGATGCCCTTATGCACCAATTTAAAGGAAGTAGCTCAAGGTAACCCAAATTTTTGGACTGCTAAACTATAATAATTTTTCTTCCAAATAACAGAATTTCAGCCACATTTTTATAAATGCTCTTAACCAAGTGTTGTTTGTTATTACTTTGAGTCTTGACTAGAGCTATTTGTTAGTTGCACATAGTTCAATGTAGTTTTCTTGAGTTTCTTTACATGGTTGAATAATTAATTTCTTGAAAATTAATGAAGTTAAAGATGGTGCTGAGTTAGACTTGTGTTCTTTTAGAATATTTTTACATATCTCTCTTCTTTTTAATTGAAAATCTTTTGTATTTTTACCCAGACGAAAGCAAAGCATTTTGTCTAAAAAAAAAAGTAGTGGATTTTAGATAGGTGAAGGAAGTGCATCTAGAGTTGAGACAATTCTAATAGTTTGAGATCCCAGGACATTCTTGAAAGATTTTATGACGTTTTGTCCATCGGCATGGTGCTTGCCACAAACCGACATGTATCTTTCATTAATTGTACAAAAGTACAATTTAGTTGTTCTGTAATTTTGAATTAAAAGATGTTTATGTGCCAATGGTAGAGCTAGAATGGTGTTGTTGATTCTTTTTTTATACTCTGTTTTGGTGTCTTTTTAAAATACTTAAAAAGTGTTAATATGTGTTAGTTTTGGGAGGGGTTCATGTACAGAATTGAGTGGTACAAAATGATCTCATATATACTTGTATCTAGGCATGCTCTATGCAGAAATGATGACATTAATTTCTTAATATCCTTTTAATTACACGTGTTTTTTGTATATAGTTTTTGTTTCTGTTAATAAAGGTGGTCATTTCTAGATCTTAAAATATCTTGGGTATGTAATAAGTAAATGTATTAGTATTATTTATATTTCAACTTTATTTTTGAGTTTCCATGTTTATTTTATTTTATTTTTTAGCTTGTTTTACTATTGAGAGAATGGAAAGTAAAATCTTAGCTTTGTGACACTTTTATGATCTTGTTTTCTAGGGAATGACATTTGTTTCACTATTGTACTGTGTATTGTTGGCAACTTTAAACCACACATTTGCTGTGATATATATGTTTATTCATAAGTTTGTAAGTCTACTACCTTGTTTAGTTTAGTTGGTAGTGGGGTTTTGCATTGCTCGTTTTTTTTTTTTTTTTATATATAGAATATCATTTATGTTGGGATGGTTGGAGGATTTTGTTAGCTAATAATTGATTTAGGAAAAAAAAAAGATGTGTTGGGTTCATAAGTCTGGGATGTTCAGTTAAGTAATTTTGTTGTTTTGGTTTGGTGTCAATGGATTTCTAAATGGCTTGTGCTGTTATATTCGTTTCTTTAATATGTGTTTATGTTTTTTGTTTAATAGGTATCCATCAAACGGTACGAATCAACCTTCAAAAGAAATGTCTATTGGGAGATCAAGAGAATCTTAGGAATTATAAGTGGACAAAAAAGACTTGCAAAATATTTTATTTACTTGGAAAAATAAATATGAAAAATATATTACTTTATTTTGTATCATTTGTATACTTTGTTCTAGGAAATGACTACATTGTGTTTTTTTTTTTGTGTAATGTTAATAGATTTATAAAATTCAATTATGAATTAAAGTCATGGTATAAAATGTGTTAGGAAATATTTTATATGTGTGGGTTGAGCTTGAGCCGCGAGTTTATTTTTAACACAAATATGAAAATTATATACAAATTATTATTATTGAGAAAAAAAATTGTACCTTTTATAGCCTTGAGCAAAGCAATAACAAAATTTATATAGTGAAAAAAAAGTGCTATCAAAAGATTATTATAGTAACTATAGCTATTAGAAAAGACTAAATAACCTTACTATAACATAAGGTTAAAGCTATAGAGACTATACTATCACATTAAAAAATGCTAATTATAAGTTAAAGATAGCATATTATTTTGACTATATAAACATACTATAGCTCTAATAAAAAATGCTATTAAATGTTTTTATACCAAAGTAAATAAGTTATACCTTCACACTTTATTATAGCATCCAATACAACACTACAAAAATGCTATAAAAAGTCCTAGATTTTAACTATCATATCCGTTATTTCTTGTAGTGTTAGAAATCATATCCATTTATAGAGTTTGAGTTGTTCTGAATCATATGTTAAAACCCTCCGAGGGGATAGCCGTCGTTAAACAACTAGTGAGGCCGATTTAAAGACGACAAGTAGGCGCAATCTAACAATTCAAACCAAGAGAAGAGACCGTAGGATATGTTGACATATATTCTTCACCCACTTACTATGAACTACTTCCCCTATTCCTTTTGGTATTGATCTATGATGAACAGTTTCCAAATGGACGTCACTCCCAGGGTGACACAAAGTGCTACATGGATCTCACGGTGGGAATTATCTAGGGACATGATAATTGAAATCAATATATCGTATATTTGGTTTTCCATTGAACAGCTTCCCCTCATTCACCATGATCAATTCACGCAAACACTTTCCAAATGGAGGCCACTCCCAAGGTGAATCGAAGTGTCGCATGAACCTTCCAGCGTGAACATCTGGAGAACGTGAAAATTTTAAAATTAAAACATCATATTTGATTTTAAAGTGAACAACTTCCTTCATCCACCAAAATCTAGATTCATGTAAACACTTTCCGAATGGAGGTCACTCCCAGGGTGACACGAAGTACCACATGAATTTCGATTGTGAACTCTTAGGGACGTGAGAGCTAAAAATAATCATATCATATATGTTTATTAATCTCCACTGAAGCTTTCTAACATATCATATACATTATTTGATTTTCCATGAAGTGTTCTAATATCATATCATATATGTTATTAAACTCCCGCTGAAGTATTCTAACATTAAATGGGGTATACGTTTCTTAGGTTTGTTTCGACTAATTAAACAACCTAAATCTAGGTGTTTATCCAAGTATAACGTTTATAATTGGATTTAACTTACGATGTCTAGGTGATAAACTAGTTTTAAAACCTCACATCGCTCACGTATTGTTCATAAAACCGGTTAACAACTTTCAATAATTCGGCCATAATCCCCAGGTAGGAGGTGTTCCGTAAACCGTCAACTTAAATACCTCAAACTTTCGACAAAATTATATACCAGTTGAGTTTGTAACTCATGTTTTACAAGTTTAACGACTTATTTTAACTATTAAAACGAGTGGTTAACCTACGTGAGTATGCAACTGTTCTTTGTTATGGATTTTAAATGTCTAACCCAATTTTATAACAGCTTAAAAAATTTTAGACATTCTAAACATCCATAACATATATCAAAGGCGTTCAATATTTAATATAACTTTTATATTAAATAAAAGAAACCCTAAACATGCATACTATATATTATAACATTTTATAACATACTTTCAATGCATGTAACATGCTTCCTATGGTGAGATTTTAAATCTACATGGCATACTGTATGCACATACAAGATTTATTTAATTATAACATACATCACATGTATAAATAATTAAACACATATTAATATTGTTTTAGTTTTGACATTTTCAAGCAAACAAAGGCCTAACTATTACAAAAACAACAAGAAACAACTCCAATGTAGGATTGTATTAGCAACAATGGAAGCAACAAGGAACATTAAGCACTCTAATTCATTAATTTTAGCAAAATATAAAGCATGCTCTAGCATAAACAAGTGAGTTTCATGTCATACCTTTGTAGAACTTCTTCAAAGCTTGATCTTCAGCTACAATCTTCTCCGAATCTCGTTGCAAACCATTTAAAGATCTTCCCCACTATTCTCTTGGTGCTCTAGATTGAGTTGTGGGACTCAAAACAAGCTTGTATCAAGAGATTATAGAGAATTGCTCACAACAACGATCTTACTGAAGAACACTTTCTTCACCACGAATTTTCAACTAAAATTCTCTTGATTGCATGCCCCAAATTCACTCCAATCTCTTCATATATTACAGATCATCATGCAAGGAAGAGTGTTGCATGAGTTTCAGCTCATGCTTGTGAAGGAAATCGGATTCGAGATTTCCATGAGCAGCAGAAGAAAGATTATTCCAAATCACAATCATGAATGAACATTACATTTACAGTCGAATACAAACATAAACGGTTATGCAATCCATACAGAAATTACAGCATGAATGACAAATCCTTGCTCACGAACGCTTGAACAACAGTAACCTCGAATGCACGATCGCAACACAACACAAACTCTTCACACTCGTCCTCAATGATCGCCTCGGCCACGAACTCCTCAGCAACAGCACGAATGGCCTCCAGAAAACCTCGACAGTGTCGAGTTGAGTAAGACACCACCAACAAGGCTACCTTGGTATTCTCAGTCTGAGAATCTAGAGGGTGGGCTCTGTTCGGACTTGGTAAGGCAGACCAAGAGGAAACACCAATCGCATACACGACTGGGAAAGTGGGAGATGGCAGAGACCTATCGTATAGGTCGATGCCCAATCGTTTAGCTAAAGCTATGCGATCGTCTAGCAAAACTATGCGATCGTTTGGTAAATACTGCACGATCGTTTAGCTCGTCCACTCGTCGTTTAGTAAATCTGTATTTACTTGATGACTACGTGAGTTTCTTTTGTGCGAGAGATAAACTCAAAACTTTTTATGAAAAACTTCAACGTTTGTAAATCATACTAAAATTAAGAAAACCATTTTTCTTTTAAACTCACGGTTACCATGAATTCAATAACCACCCACTCACTTCGTTATTAAAGAAAAAGAATTAATTATCCAATAATTAATATTATTATAAATATAAATGATAACCAACTTATCATACTATATTTATAACCTATAGTTTTAATATTTCATCTCATGAAACATATAAACTATAGTTCTTTTTCTATTCCATGGTACTTAATGTAAATCTCATTTACATCAATCCTCCACTAGATGTATCTCATATATTATACCGATTATATCATATATAATCAAAATACCTCTTGTCAATTTGAACATTCAAATCAACACCAACAACTGATCCTCAACTGAATCCATTGAGCTACCAAGGGGACCCCAAGGACCTATAGCTTCAGTCACGGGATCCACCATCTGTTAACTGTCAGGCACTCCATTAAAGACCGACAACTGAACTCTTCTTACCATAGATATATTGTGTGTCCATCTTAACCAATCAGCAATGCAACAATCCTTCACAGATCGCTCGTAAGTACAACTGGGCTAATAACCGTTATGCCTCTGTAGTGACATCTGTCTCCTTAAGTACCACTGATCCCTCTAATGAACATAAGTCATAGTCCTACTACGACCGAGTTTTCTCTTCCAAAGAGAAGTTGTGGCCACTATGTTCAAGCCCCAGAATCAGCTCTTAAGGGAGCAATCTCTCTACTTATCCCTGCTTCGGGAAAGGAGTGAATTGCATCTTGTGGATTGAGTTCCCGGCTGCCAACTCCAATACCAATACCACCTTTTTCTAACTCCAATACCACCTTCATACGACCAACTTCAGGCTGCCAACTCCAATACCACCTTCATACGACCAACTTCAGGCTTCGACAACCATCTCTAACTACAAACTTCAGAGAAAATCATCTTTGATAATCAACTTCGACAACCATTTTCGATTATTATAAGTCCGATGACTGTTAAAGTATGTTGTAGGGTTGCTAATTTTATAAATAATAGTATTTTATCTACAATAAGTGCAATTTTATACATAGAAATTTGTAAAATATATTTTATCTAATTGAATTCACTTATCAAATGAGTGTTAATAATATTTGGAAAAATATGTTTCTAGTTGAATTATTGTAACACATAACAAAAAACCACTAAATGAAGATTCTTTTCCTAGAACATTTTATGGCAAGAACTAGTGAAAGCGAAATTGTTAAGGAGATGTGGTGACATTTCATTGATTGTTAAAGAGGGAGATTCAATTAAAAATTCAATGACAAAGTAAAAATACAGAGCAACAATAGGAAGAATAAGAAAAACACGATGAAGATGATGAAATTCATGAAAAAAAAATTAGGAATCAAAAGTTTTGATTTCTCTTTTTGATTTGTCATTTTATTTAACTATTTATGCAAGAAATGTAGTAGGTTTATTGTTGTTCGTTACCAAAAGAAAGAAAGAAAGAAAGAAAGAAAGAGAAAAAGAAAGAGAGAAAGAAGAACTTTAAAAATTAAAAGAATAAAAATTGTAATCCATATTTTATTCTCACATAAAGATGGATAACAAATTATTAAGTTCTCGAAGTCCTTAAAAATCTTATTTAGAGTTTGGTAAGTATTACCCATATCCAAATGGATAACAGCAAAGGGGGAACAAACATAATATAGACTTTGAAAACCAAGCTTAAATTTAGACTTTTAGTATGTATGATTTGAAGTTTGTTTAATTTAGCTTTAACTGAAATTTTAATGTGTAGATTCTCCCGAATTCCTATCTTAAAAGTTATTTCTCTTTAGAAGGAAAGTATTTTATTGTGTAGATTTCTCCCCAATTCGAGTTTTGTTGCTTGAGTTATATAAATTTGTTTAGTTATTTGTGTTTGCAAGTTTATAAATTCTAATGTTTATGTTTATGCATTGTCCAGTGTATTTGGTTGCTATAAATCTTTTCTCATCGTTTTGTTTTGATAACTTTAATTATTTGGGTCAATGAGTTATTTTATTTATGACTTTTATTGAATTTGTTTTTGTCAACGAGTTTCTTTACATGGTTGAGTTGAATTGGTAGATTTGATAAATTTGTTTAGTTGTTTTTATTTGTAAATCCATAAGGTATATTATTTATGTTTATGTATTTTTCTCAATGTATTTGATTTCAATTAGTCTTTTTATCTATGGGTGATGGAGATCATCATGGAAAAGGACAAGAGACAATAGTATTCTTGGTTAGTGCGTTGTAACGAATATAAACTTCAAGGTCTAGAGTGTAACCAAGCAAACTGTGTTGAGAAGTTTGCATAACTTGGTATCTCCCTATATGATCATGCATCCCACAGATGTTTTTAGATGGGTCAATATTAACATTGCGGTTTAAAAATGATTAGTATTTCAAACTCCGTCGTCACTTTGGAAGTTTTTCATATTTTATATGTCCAGTGCCAACCAACGTGAAAAATTTGATTTTAAGAATTTTGATAAGATATTTGTGGATTAGGAACCTCATCATATTTTGCATTGTGAGAACAAATGTCAAGTGAATATACTATCCTTTTATCTATTGCCTTCATAGCATGCAAGACTCAACTTTCTTAATCATTTAGAGGGCGTTTGATGTGTAGAATTGAGTTGAGTTGGTAATTATTATAAGAGGAGAGTAATTGGGAGAGTTGATGTGTATAACGAGATGAGAAATATGAGTTAACGCGAATAACGAAATAATAAACCTCATTAATAATTGGTGAACCAAACGGTGGGTGGGTTTATTTTACCCACCCAACGCAACCCAACTTAGGGGGCCAAACACCCCCTTAGAATACATTCTCATATCTATTATTTATCCTTTGATAAGCCATTAAGAATTATATTAGATAGAAAGGCATATTTAAAAGATGGGAGATTACATAAAAAGCCAAGGGTTAGAAAAAGGGTTTCCAATTGGCATTAATATGCAAAAAGTCACCAATTACAAAATTATTTATAGGATGCTCCGAAAGGAAGAAAATTTTGTTATGCATTAGATTTGCTTTCTTCATTTCCATTATGACTGAATTTGTTTGCCTCTTTAGAACATGTTAGTTATCCAGTTAAAAGAAGAAGATAACACATGTTAGTATGAGCCTGTTGCAGTCATAGCATGCAAGACTCAACTTTCTTAATCATTTACTGCATGGGATATGTTTGTCCTTTATGTGGGCTTGTTACATCCTAATTAAATTGAAAAATCTGTAGTGTGTTTTCTTTATTTAGACATTTTATTTCATTTATCAGCATTATAGCTCTTCTTTAATGGCTTTAGAGGGTTATATGTCAATTGGTAGTAATCTGAGTGTTATAATGAAGAATTGAAAAGGGTCTCTCCCTCTTTCTATAATCCATCTCTGCAAACCAGCCACCGTTCTGCCGCCAGCCGCCCTTCGCTGTCGGTTGTTGGTATCTGACTGTCGCTGTCGCTAATGCCATGGGCCGTCATTCTTCGTCGGATTATTAGATATTCTGGGTAAGAATTTTAATTAATGGTCTTTTATTTATTTATTTTTTGGCTTTCATGGTGTATCTTGGGTACCCACTAAGATGTTGGCTTAAATTTGTTTTACTATAATGTTTGAATTATAAATTTGAGGTTATGGTTTGATTCGTTGCTTGCTCAGGTCGAAAAGGAGTTTCTATTTGGATATCATTTGGGGGAAATTTTTGAGGTAAGGGTTCCTAAAGATGGACATAGAACTTAGAATTTTCTCAATAAGATATGTGATATTAATATGTATCATGTATATTGATATTTGTCTGGAACTGTGTCTTTTTGGTTTTATTTATCTAGGTATTGTAATTAAAGTGTGGAAGTACGAGTACTATGCCAGTTGAGCTACACTCTTGTTGGCTATAATTATTATTGTTGACATTGATGTATTGGGTTGAATTCTAAAATGAATGTTGTTTTTTAATAGGTCTTGTGCAAATCTATTGGAGTGAGAAACGGCCTAAAAAGTTAGGTATGTGTTTTTTTTGTTGGGATAATGCTAAACTTTTTTGGCAACATTTATTATATTTAGTTTGTTTGTAAATAACTTACTAAAGTTTAGTTACTAGTTTCCTTGTATATAGTTTCTTTGTATAAACGATACCAAATCTAATTATATATGAAAGTTCATATTTATGTTTGTATGTATCTCTGGTCAAAATGGGAGGAAACAGAGGTGTAATGATATGGATGAAACAAATAATTATCCATCATATAAGCACTTTTTTGACATTTCACATATGTCATGAAATGTATCCTTTTGACATCGGAACACTGTCATTAATAAATCTTCAATGACTATAAATATATGCCAATGTATGTAATTCTTGATAGACTTTCACTATCAATGTATATGTCTAATTGAAAGAAAAAGTCTATTATCGAGTCATTTATCGATAATAATAAATTGTCATAGAAAATGTTACCATGATAAGTAATTAATCTCACTAAATAATTAATGTTGATTGAATTTAAAAGTCATGAAACAACCAATTATGACCTATTTTTCATGTTTGATGATGGACTCAAAGACTAAAAAAAGAGTCATGAAAAGAGGTAATGACATTTTTTAAAGTCATGAAAACCCGTTTTGTTGTAGTGCTTAGGCAGACTGTCCCCAAATATAGATGCTATTTCACGGTTACCAAACTTTAGTGTCTTTATTATTCGATTGGTTGTTATATTTATTGATATGAGGACTGTTGTAACATTATTCTTAACAATATCTGGTGGGTAGTAACCTTCATTTTTTCAATTGACCTAACGAAGAGCCAAGCCACCAAATATTTCAAGGCCATGTTTAGGAAAGATTCGATAGAAAGAAGAAATTGTAGGAACGACAGCAAAGAAAACATTATAGAAAATATATAACAAGTCTAAAAAAAATATTCAAAATGGAACAACTTCACCACAGACAAGATGCTCGACATTTCGTAGAACATTTTGTCAGATAAATAAAACAACTAACCAACACCTCAATAAAAATGTCTAATTCATAGATAAAAGGAGTCAACCAATTTCTATCTGATCATAGGAACAAAAATTGAACCAAGTGTCCCTAAAGTTACTAATTACGATCTATGTCCAATTAAACTAAGCAATCATCAAAATTGGGCATGGTAATGTTCCATTCCATGTATATTTAAAATACTTTGATTAAGTGTGAAAGGGAAAACCGAGATAAATAAGAACCATAGCCTAAGTCACAATGTAAATATCTTTGAATAGCAAATAAACTGATCTCATTCACAAAACAATTGATGACACTCAGGCAATCGAATCTACAACAATGACGGATTATGCAAGATTGTAGCGATTAATCATGCAAATACAATAGATATGTCAAATAGATCATACATGTCTTGTCAAATACATCATACATCTTTTTTAGTTCAATAAAAAAATTAAAGAAATTTTCATTAAGATAAATGACTAATTAAGAAAAGTCCTCATAAACAAGCAATCATTTCTTTCTAACTCTAAATCAGAAAGACTTCGAAAGTAATTTTTTTATATAATGAAAAATTATGGACAAAAAAAGCACTACAAGTTTAAGGACTATCCAAAATTTGTATCTCCAAATTGAATCCAACTATAATTTTCTTACAATGAGAAGATACTTTTTCATAACAACAAAGGGGAAGTTGCGGACAAAGACTATTCTAAGACTATAATAATCACCTATTGCTATAGTAAATATTATTTTGTAGTCAACAATTAACTATAGTCAACATTATTTCAAAGACTATAACAATTTACTATTTTACATTCATAATTTTTTTTATTCTTTACTATAATATTTACTATTTCTTTCTCGAAATCACCTCAAACACATACTCTTATATCCCAAACTAAAATAATCTACCTCTCAAACACAAACTATTATAACTCAACTATAATAACATAGGATTATAATAACCAACTCCCTACCCTAAAAGCCTCCAAAAGGATTTTAAACATTCAAGGATCATGTGATATCTAGTCCATGGGGCATTATGGACCTAATGAATTGCCTTTAGTATAGGGTATGGTATGTTTTTTAGGTTAAGGAAAAAAAGAGAAACTAGCTGAAATCCTATAGGACATGTAGTTAATGAAATCACCTTAAAAATAATATGTTTAAAACTTAAAAGTAGAACAAATAAATTTCTCTTTCAACCTTCAAAGTCATGCCCACAAAGCATAGGCTTCTAAATTAAGGGTAACATTAGTATAACTTTAGAAATGGTGAACCACTATTATTCATTAAGAGTAGGTTTTCTACATTTGTTAAAAATGGTTTTGAAAATTTTACAAACAAGTGTTTTTTATAGAAAACATTTAATTGTGTCTTTGGAGGGATTTAGGAAAAAAAACTTTTTAAAATTAAATTATTTTTTCTATAAGGACCTTTAAAAAAAAATTTAAAAAAAAGGTTAAAGTGTATTTAGAGGGCATATTGAGTGGTTTTCATGGTCAAAAGTGGTCTATGTATTAAAAAATTTAGGTCTATTTGGTAACCATTTTATTTTTTATTTTTTGTTTTTTGTTTTTGAAAATTAAGTCCATGGACATTACTTTCACCTCCAAATTTCTTCCTTTGTTATCTACTTTTCACCAATGGTTTAAAAAAATCAGGTCAAAATTTTGAGAACTAAAAAAACAGCTTTCAAAAGTTGTTTTTGTTTTTGGAATTTAGTTAAAAATTCAACCATTGTACTTAATAAAGATGTAAATCATTCGAAAAAAATTAGATGAAATAGACTTAATTTTAAAAAACAAAAACTAAAAACTAAATGGTTATCTAACGAGTCCTTAATAACAAAAATAAGTGAACAAAGTAGATTCATTTAAAAACTTTTTTGAAGAAGCACTTGATAAATTGATGGCCAAAAAATGATTTTCAACAGAAAAATAACTAATATATGTGTTAAAAAAAGATTAATAATAAAGGATACAACTACTTTTGAAATATAATGGAACGAAAAAATCATTGAAAATTGAAAAATTATAAAATATAATAATATTTTTATTTTCAAAAGTGTTTAAATTAAAAGATATGTTCCAAAGAGACCCTAAATTGCGAGAGCTATTTTCAAATATAAGAAAATGAACCAAAATATCTATAAGTAATAGCAAAATATCACAGTCTATCTATGATAGACTGCGATAGACAATGATAGACTACTATATATGTCTATCATGACACAGATAGACACATATGGTAGTCTATCGTTGTGTATCGTGGTCTATCACAGATAAACTGTGATATTTTGCTATTATTTGTAAATATTTTTAGTAATTTTGTCATCTAAAATAATTTCTCTATTTAGCAAAAATAAATAAATAAATGAGTATTTTTAAAAAAAATAAAATAAAATATTAATAACAAATAACTTTAATACTAGGTGGTATACTTTTCAAACTACTTTCAAAGCAATTCTTGTTCCAAGCAGTGGGAGCACTTTTAGATGTTTTAAGACTTTTTCTCAAAACACTTTATATTTTACTTTGTAGCATGAAAATCTTGAGTTGAAAGTGGTGTTTTGGTACTGTCAAAAAGGCTATGTTGAACCATACCTAAACAAAACAAAATAAATAATTAAATTTGCATGATTCTAAGTAGCAGTTGAAAGGTCAATGACCTTTTCAAACCTCTTGCTTATTGTTATTATTAATATCACTATTTTGGTGGGGAAATTTATGAGCATGAAAATTCAGTTACTAATTTTTCATACATTTTTTGTTTGGAAAAGTATGGAAGGATGTGGTAATAAGGGTTAGTTCAACTGTTTTTCCTGCCAAAAGTTAATTGAGGTGAAGGACATGGTTGTAGAGTAGTTGGCAATATAAAGGTCCCCGTTTCTTTTATGAATGTTGGATTCATTTCGAGTTAAATTAAACGTAGTTCAACTGACCTAAAGTATGTTGTATAAATTCTAAATTCAGAAGTTCAATTCTTTCTCTCTATATAATAGAAATCAAATTAAAGAGTTGTAGAGTAGTTGGCAATATAAACGTCCTATATTTCTTTTATGAATGTTAGGATTCGTTTCGATAAATAATGTTAAATTAAATATAGTTCAAATGACGTAAAGTATGTTGTATAAATTTTGAAGTTAGAGATTTGATTCTCTCCTTCATGTAGTAAAAATAATATTAGTGAGTTATATAGTTTAAATAATTAGATATTAATAGTTCTCCGAGTTAAGGAAGAAAGAGAAAAAAGCATTATTTCTTTTATAATAAAAATGACATAATTTGATTATTGATTTTAAAGGGATTTGCAAAATTTATTTCTTGCTTATTTATTGTTTTTTAAAATATATTTAATTTATCATTTAAGTTGGGGAAAATTTTTTTAAAATTATTTTAGTAAAAAGGTTTTTGAGAAATTATTATAAATGACAAAATTATGAAAATATTTACAGATAATAGAAAAATATCATAGTCTATCTACGATAGTCTACTATCTATGTCTATCAGATAGTAGTCTATCATGGTCTATCGTAGTTTATCCGTAAATAGATAGTAAAATTTTGTTATATTTATAAATTTTAGTTCATTGTTCTATATTTGAAAACAACCAAAGTTTTATCCCGAGTTTTCAAATATTTGGTACTTCAAATTTCAAATGGTTTATTTTAGGGTAATTGCAATTGATAGCATATTTAGAAATAATAACCAATTGTATAACATCATTTAAAAAAAAAATTACAAATATAGCCAACTACGCTAATAGACTCCAAGTCTATCAGTGATAGACTTCTATCGTTGGTAGACTCTTACCAGTGATATGATCTATCATTGTTAGACTCCTACCAATAATATGGTCTATCACTGATAGACTATTTAAATTTGGTCATATTTGTAATTTTTTATTTACATTATATTATATCTGATAATACTTTGGATCTAATATTTATATTTGTAACTGTCCCTTATTTTTAACCACATATATTTTTTTTTTAAAAAAAATAACGATTATGATTTTTATTTATATCAACTAACTTATGTGGTTCTAAAATATACCTAAACTAGAAATTATACTATCTATTTCTCAACGGTTGATGTGTATCTAACACCTAGAACAAAAAAGTTTATGTTTTAAAAGTTTGAATTCTATAAGAAAATTTTCAATGCTTAAGCAAGAAAAATAAACATTTGAAAATTCAATTGCCAAAATCAACTAACTTAAAAAACTCAAAAGATAAAATAAAATTTCAAAAATTTTAAATTATTTTTAAAAAGTGAAAAACTATTAAAATATAGTTGGTGAATAAGCTTAAATTTTGGGGACACATAAATCTTCTTTTGAATCTTGGAGAATCACAAAAGATTTGTTGGTACTTAAAAACAAAAAGGCTAGTTTTTAGAGCCACCCCTCCCCCAAGGAAAAAATCTAGAGATTAAATGATAAAACTTTAATACTTTATAGATGAAGACAAATCTTTAATTCAGATAAGTTTATACAAATTTTTAATTTGAAAAAAGGGCTTGTTTTTAGAGCAACCCTCCATTTTAATGTTAATGTATGTTAATCATTTTAAAAGAATGAAAATAATTAATTATAATTATTTAAGTTGAACTCTTTTTAATCATTGCAAGGATGACAAATTAGAACTTACGATGAATATAGCAATTTTCTAAAAAATGTACAAATGTAGGAAAGCTTTAAAATAACAATTTCTTAATCCTTTGATATGGATAATAGAAATTTCTCGATTTACTTTTTAATAGAAAAAAGAATTAGCAAGTTTGTGTTTTTGAACCTAAAATTTGAAAAGCGATCAATCATTTCATAAGCATCTCAAAACCAATGAAGTAATTATCAAAACTGAATAGCAAAATTGAAGGGTTGTTTTTAAATATAGAAAAATAAATTGAAATATTTACAAGATATAACAAAATTATAGAACTATCAATGATGGATGTTGTTGATAAACACTGATAAATGTCAATTAGTGTCTATCAATATCTATCATTGATAATTTTAAAATTTTGTTATATCTTGTAAATATTTTCAACAGTTTTATCCTTTCAAATAATTTTCCAAAATTGAAATATTAAATATAAATATTAAATAAAAACGAAACGGAAAGAAACTATAGTTTCTTAAATTTGACAAACTAAGGACGCTCTCTCTTCCTTCTTATGCTCTTTGTAATAATTTCCATTGTGTGTGGCAAACTGATCTTTCCCTTTGGCTTTCTTATTTAGCTGATCGCCATGTTTCTCTTGCTCTTGTTTGAGCTTTAATAAATTGCATTTTTCCTCCAATAAAAATTATATTATCGACAAATATACTGAAAGTTTATATATAAAATATCTCAAAAATACTGATTTTTTTTAGGTAAGATCTATCTAATACAAAACTAAAAGTTCATAGATAGATTAAAATATTTTAAAACACACGATAGACAAGAAATTAAACGTTTCAGAATTTACTAGATACAATTTTGAAAATTTAAAGACACAACTTGTAATTTAAACATTCATATAAATATAATTTTAAAATGCGTCGACATATAACTAATTTTTAGATTAAAAAAATTTAGTTACAAAGTATGATAAACTGTTAGAGTAAGTGCTGACGAAGATAGGTAAAAAATACACATCAGACCAAGACTACCACGTCACAAAGAAAAGCCACGCATGAAGAATGATAAAAAAGTATAAAATTTGTTACGATTCTCCTTAACAAATTCGTTTATTCTTTTATTCCCCGTTGCTCTAGTTGGGCCACCTGTAATATACATTTTTAAATCATTTTACTAATTCCTTTATTCAATTGTTCCTCACAACCCTAATTTGGGAAAATCTGTATAAACAAGGGCTTGGTTGCCTCTTGATGAATAAGAAGAAAAATAAAGAAATTTTCTAAATTTATCCTTCTTCTCAAATTCTATCTTCGTATCAAAGCATTCTCCATGGAAAATGGTAATGTTACTGCGACTATGACTACTTAATCAGATAACCAACACAAAACTGGAAAGGGGAAATTTCATGTTGTGGAAGACGCTAGCTCTTCTAATCCTTCGTGGATACAGACTCGAAGGTGACTTGTCTAGTGCCAAGGTCTACCCACCGATGTATGTTACCCAAGCCACTATTGGAGTTGTTGAAGCTGGTGTGACTGCTTCAAGCTCAGAAGCATCAGGAGAAGCATCGAGTTCAATAGGTGAAAGAACTCTAAATCCCTTATATGGAGCCTGGATTACAGCTGACCAGCTTCTACTAGCCTAGTTATATAATTCAATGACACTGAAGTGGAAATTCATCAGATGGGACATAAAAATGCTAGAAGCTTATGAGATGCCATCCATGCTCTATTTGGGGTACAATCACAAGCCCAAGTAGACTATTTGCGTCAAGTCTTTTAACATACTTGTAAAGGGTAACTCTTCAATGTTTGAATACTTAAAATTAATGAAACTTCACTATGATAATCTGGCTCAGGCTGGTAGTTTGGTGTCTACTTGAAATCTTACGTCTCAAGTACTACTTGGGCTAGATGAAGAATACAATCCCCTAGTGGTTGTAATCCAAAGAAAACCACAAATATTTTGGCTCGATATGCAATCTAAGATGCTCTCTTTTGAAAACCAGCTTGAGCATCAAAATACCTCAAAGGCATCGACGACGTTTGGTCATAATGCCTCTACAAATGTTGCATTCAACCGTAACTCCCCTACTCCAAAAATGTTCGGTCAAGGAAATAGTCAAGGAGGAAATCAATGACAGTTTAATGGATCCAGAGGAAACAATAACTTTAATGGGGGAGGAAATAGAGGGAGAGGCTATGGTAGAGGAAACCAGCCAACATGCTAAGTATGTTCAAGGTATGGATCTTGCTGTGTCGTAAATGTATGTGTTATTCTTGAAGTTAATGAGAGTATACAATAATGGTTGTGTGCAAACAGTTTCAAGAGTTATGCACTGATCATAAGTTTTCTCGTTGATAAGCCAAGTATAACCTAACAACAAGTGTCTTAGGATGACCTAAGGTCGAATACGGGGATTTGATGTGATAATATTGTAAACTGATGAATCATGCGATAATAATAAAGATGCGTTGATTTTGGTAATGTGATAATGAAAATGCGTTAATACAAGGCGATGTCTCAGAAAGCTTAATAAATGCAAGATGTGAACGGATGAGCAATGCGTCAAGTTTTTGAACATAATCTATGAAGATGAATGGGTTAAGGGGGAGGTTATTTGGAAATCATTAATTTATACAGGAGATGTGATCGTGGTTCTTACTTCCCATTGGCTCACACCTTTCCGTGGTTACCACACTAGTCATATCTCTATGATGTGAAAAAGGGAAGTGTTGTAGAACTCTAGGTTATTTCTATCTCTAGAAGTACTTTTTGCTTTGCTTAACAAGTTCTATCACCTTTCTCTTTTGAGAAGTTGATTATCATACTCAACTCTGCTTTCGTAGGTGAGTATGCTTTCAAGCCTATGTTAAGCAAACTCGATAACATCTCACGACATGGATCAAGTCATTCGATTAACCTTCCCTCATACCCTGGGGGTTTAGTGACTCATGAACAAGGAAATGAAAGATGGATGAACATTGATGAAGATGGAGATGAACATGATGATAATATCGAATTAATAAATCGTTCAGATACAAATTTAACTAATATCTTTGTAAACGATGTTCTACAAAATGATAATACAGAAAGAATGGAATGGTTGCGAGATTAATGCCAATCTCTTGACAAAATAGATTGATGGTGAAATCTTGCTGGCATGATGTGACTAATGGAGTGGATTGGTGAACTTCCTTCTCATGTAAATTCTTCAGTGGCCTTCTATATGGGGATTTGGAGTTTTGGAACAGAAAGTTCCTTGCAATAGTTAGGCTTTCTGATCATGCTTGCTATATCCCACTTTGATGTGTTGAGGCTCTATTTATAGAGTCATGCGCTTGTCTGCCTTGATAATCCCTCTCTGATTGGTTGCTATCATTTGTCGAGGTAGGTGAGAATATCAACACTGCATCATGGTCAACGATCAAAATGTACATCAGAGTATCTATTGTATGATTTCAGAAATCCTGAGGCATGCGTTGTTTGAATCTTTCCTTGAAGGATTGTCGCATACGATGATTCCCGTTTTCCTGCAAAACATAGACTCTGACATTCTTTTACCCATCAAATGCGGTCCGTGGGTGTGTTTCAATATATTTATAAAACTTTGCTTTTTTATACCAATTTAGCCGTGACCGGTGCATTTTCTTCCTATCTATTGTCGCACATTCTAAGAATGTGGTACAAATAACTTTTATTTCTGCAAGTTATCAGACCTACTGCAAACGTGTGCTACCAAATGTATAATCGAGATTTGTGCCCAATCATAATCATGGCAAAGGAAACAACAAAAATCATGCTAACACAAGAACAAATCCATCTGCCTTTGTGACTGCTCAAAACTCAAACTCATTCCTAGCTGTCGAACAAATAGGTGATTTCAACTTGTATGCAGATAGTGGGGCAACAAATCATGTCACAACTGATCTCAATAATGTTGCCAATGCTACTGATTACATAGGTAATGAACTTATCATGGTTGGTAATGGTCAATAGTTACATATATCCACTATTGGTAATTCTTGCTTGTCTACTAGTGATTGCAAACTCAATTTAAAGAATGTGTTATGTGTACCAAATATTGCAAAAAAGAAAAAAAAATCTTGTCAGTGTGTCAAAATTAGTTCAAGATAATGCAGTCTTCGTTGGATTTCATGATAATTATTGTGCTGTTAGGGACAAAAATTTGGGCAAATACTGGTGAAATGAGTACTTAAAAACTGACTATATTAGTTGAATGAAGCAGAGGTGATTCATGTTGATGTTTCTAAGAGAGATGTTGTTAGTTTGCACAGTTCAGTGAACAAAAATAGACTCTACTGCGTTTATTCTACCTAATATTAGTGTGAACATTGTGGAGTCTAAGGTATTGTGGCATAGAAGGTTGTGTTATCCCTTCTAAAGAATTTTGGATTAATTCTAAAAGCCTATAACCACTCTACTAAATTGAATGAAGATACTATAATTTGTGAATCTTGTCACATTGGAAAAGCACACTCCCTACCTTTTTCAAACTCTACATAACTCATGTAAAGAAAAACTTGATCTCATCCACAATGATGTGTGGGAGCTGACATTAGTAACCTCTACAGAAGGCTATCGGTACTATGTATCATTCATTGATGATTACAATCGATGCTTATGGTTATATCCTCTTAAACAAAAATCTAATACACTAGAAACATTTAAGCATCTTCTTCAAGTAATTAAAACATAGTTTAACTCGAGTATAAAAGAACTTCAATCAGATAATGACAGTGAATACATAAAGATCCATCAGTTATGAAATCTCTTAGGAATAGCCTCACGATACTCATGCCCATATACTTTAGCATAAAATGGACGTGCTGAAAGAAAGCATAGACACACTGTGGTGATGTTGTTAACTCAAGCATCCATGCCCTTGTCAATTTGGTTGGATGCATTTCTCATTGCCATAAATAAATCGAGATCCTATTCAATAAATCCTTCTAGTCGAGACATATAGATACTTTCCTCAAGATAGTCATTTAGGAAGGTTGTCTTGACATCCATTTGTCAGATTTCATAACCATAAAATGTAGCTGTGGACAAGAGTATTCTAATAGACTTTATCATGGCAACTGGAGAGAGAGTTTCTTTATGTCCACCCCCTCTCTTTGGATAAACCCTTTCACCACAAGCATAGATTTGTAGATTTGTACATTTCCAGCTTGGTCTCATTTTCTCTTGTAGATCCACTTACAACCGATGGATTTCCCTTCTGGTTGATCTAAAGATCCCAAACTAAATTAAAGTACATTGACTCCATTTCAAGATCCATGGCTTTAATCCACTGGTCTTTGTCCACATATATCATTGTTTATTTAAAAGTTAATGGATCCTCTAAACCATCATCTGGTATGATGACTTGAGTTTCAGTTAAACCCATATACCGGTCAGGTTGTTGTACAACCCTCCAACTACGCCGAGGCACTCTCAACTCTTGAAAAGGATGTGAAGTACCAGTTTCATCAACAACTCTAATTGATGGACTTGCACGATCTACAACTCTTGTTGATGCATTTTTCATTTCTCTGGTCATTTCATCTATTACTAGCCTACTATGAGGTTTATGATTTTGAAAGTGATCTTCTTCTAGGAAAGTTACATTTGTCAATACAAATATCTTCTTGAGGATCATAAAAGAAACCAACTTTTGTCTCTTTAGGGTAACCTACAAATTGGCATACCTTTGAACGACAATCCAACTTCTTAGGATTTTGCACCAACACATGTGTTGGGCATTCTCAGATCCTGAAATGATGCAAACTACCTTTACGTCTCTCCATAGCTCATAAGGTGTTTCGGAAACACTTTTTGAGGGAACCATGTTCAAAATATATACTACAGTCTGAACTATAGAACAAACCATGTCTAACAAGGTTCTATTTCTCTTTTCTGCCACACCATTTTGTTGAGGTGTGCTTGGTGTTGTGAATTGCAGCTAAATTCCATGTTCTATCAAATAGTCCTGGAATTTTAAGTCCATATACTCACCCCTTCGATCTGATTGAGGTGTTTTAAGCCTTTTACCTAATTGGTTCTCAACTAAGCCTCATATTCCTTGAATTTTTCAAGTGTTTTGGACTTATGATTCATTAGGTAAATATGGTCGTACATTGAATAATCATCGAAGAAGCTGATTAAATATTCATACCCTCCTCTAGCTTTAACATTCATCGGACCACAAAGGTCTGAATGTACCAACTCCAAAGGTTCTTTGGCTTTAAGACCTTTTCCAGAAAAAGATCTTTTAGTCATTTTACCCTCAAGACAAGATTCACACGGCGGTAATGAACTATCTTCTAACTGATTTAGATGATCATTCTTAACCAATCTTTCAATCCTATTGAGATTGATGTGACCAAGTCTCAAGTGCCAAAGATAGGCATTTGGAGAAATTTTTATTTTCTTATTTTGAGTCTCAGTTGTTTTAAACATCTCTATGTTCAAAACGACTTTTACCTCAATCAGTTTTAACATGTACAAATTTTTCTAATTTTACGAAACAAATCTTAATATCTTTTGAAGTAATGAACACTTCATTATTTTCAAAAGAAACTTTGTAATTTCGTTCCAACAAATGTGAGACTGATATTAAATTTCTTTTCATAGAAGGAATGTAATAAACATTTTCAAGTAAAATGTACCTATCTTCTATAAATAACTTCATATCTCTCACTGCTTTAGCTGAAACAATCTCCCCTATCCCTATCATAAAGGTTGCTTCGCCTTTTGTAAGTTATCTTCAGGAACTTGTTCTCTGAGAGAAAATACAAATATGATTAGTGGTACCTAAATCTATTATCCAGGTCTTTTTATCGTTTTCCACTAAGCATGTTTTGATGACTAGTAAATCGTATTTACTCTATCATTCGAATTTTGCATTCTCGTCTATTTTGTTTAAAACTTTAGATGAGTTGGGAGATAGAGGACATTCCTCTATTAAAACTTATTTTGAATCATCATTTGCTAGTAATTTACATGTTGAACTGTTATTATCGTTAATTAAAGTAGAAGTTAGTATTTTAGAAGAATTCGTCATGCTAAAATTTTAAACATATTCTTATTAGTAAATTGTAACTAAATCCAAATCAAGTTTTAGCAGAAAATAATAATGTATCCAAATTTCATTATTTTATTTGCAATGATACTATAGTGAGTTAGAATAAGTGCTACCAAGAGGCAGTTAAATACTCATTCACTAAAGCAAGAAATTCTTGACTAAATACTATCTCCAAAATAACACATATTTCGAAAGTCATTTAGATACCATTTTCTGTTAAGAATTTACTAACACTTAGTAATTCTGTATGTGTGACTCGCTATTTTCAGATCTTATATAATAGTATGAACATGCCCCCAAATTGGAAGACAATGTTGAAGGAGGAAGTATAAGACCATATTCATTTCTAAAGCTTGGATTGTTCTGAATCCTATATTACAACCCTCCGAAGGGATCGCTGCAGTTAACGACTAGCTAGTGCTGCCTAAAAACGACAGCAAGTGCAACATAGAAATCTCATAGTTCAAACTAATGGAGGAGACAATAGAATATGTTGACACATTTCCTTCACCCATTTACTATGAACTACTTCCCTCATTCACCTTGTTATTAACCCATGCAAACACATTTCAAATGGAGCAGTCACGGTAAAAGCGACACAAAGCCGAGTATGGATCTCATGGTGTGAACTCTTGGGTACGTGAGAGCTAAAAACGATATATCGAATATATTATTAATCTCCCACTGAAGTGTTTTAAATGTTTGGGTATTTTTTACTTAAGTTTGTTCTGGCTAATTAAATAACCTAAATCTAGGTGTTTATCCAAGTATAATTCATATTTGGATTTAACCTACAATGTCTAGGTGATAAATTAGTTTTAAAACCTCACATCGCTCACATATTGCTCATAAAACTAGTTAACAACGCTCAATTGTTCGGCCATAATCCCCAAGTAGGAGGTGTTTCATAGACCATCAGCTTAAATACCCCTAGCCTTAGACAAGATTATATACCGGTTGAGTTTGTTACCCAAGTTTTATATGATAACGACCTACTTTAACTATTAAAACAAGTGGTTAACCTACGTAAGCATGCAACTTATTTATGGATTTTAATGTCTAACCCAGTTTTATAATAACATATAAAATTTTAGACATGCTTTTGCATCCATAACATACATCAGATATCTAATGATTTAATATAACATTTATATTAAAACAATTGAAACCCTAAACATGTATACTATATATTATAACATCTTATAACATATTTTCAATGCATGTAATTTTCTTCCTATGGTGGGATTTTAAATTTACATGGCATACTATATGCACATACAAGATTTATTTAATTATAACACACATAACATGCGTAAATAATTAAACATAAACTGATATGGTTTTGTTTTGGCATTCTCAAGCAAACAAAGGTCTAATTATTACAATAATAACTAAAACTGGCTCCAAAACACTTATAGACCCTCGAACCACCATGAATCGGACCCGAACCTCTCAAATCGGACATCCAATTCTCAAAATTGGACTGAAGCGATCAAAAAACCATCGAGTACCATCGAGCATGCCATCAAGCATCGAGTATGTTGTCAAGTATGCCAACAAGCATTGAGTATGCCATCAAGCATCGAGTATGCTGTCAAGTATAAGCATCAAGTATGCCATCGTGCATCGAGTATGACATCGAGCATCGAGTATGCCATTGAGTAGCGAGTGTGCCATCGAGTATGAGCATCAAGAATTCCATCATGCATCGAGTATGACATCGAGTACCATCGAGCATTGAGTATTTCACTAAATACCATCGAGTACCATCAAGTATGGCATCGTGCATCGAGTATGACATCGAGTACCATCAAGCATGTTGGGGTTTATGTCCTCAAACTCGTGGTTTGTAAACAACTAAAACTTATTCTGAAAATTCAATAAGTTGTTATTGAATATATAAACTTGCTTATTTCATTTTAGAAATAAATCCAATAAACTAATAGATCCATGACTATTACATGAGTACTTGAACTTTATGTAGGGATATAAAAGTGGATCGGGTTCAAGTAAATAGACAAAATGGTCTATAGTATACGAATAAGGTTGGGTGCCTTCTTCTGGTAACCCTATTGGATGTGGCCTACTCTGTAGT
Organism: Benincasa hispida; assembly: GCF_027475165.1. NCBI lineage: Eukaryota > Viridiplantae > Streptophyta > Magnoliopsida > Cucurbitales > Cucurbitaceae > Benincasa > Benincasa hispida. The sequence continues at coordinate 34,513,885 of NC_143479.1, forward strand.
TGTTACAAGAAGTTGTAAAGTGCTACAAATGAAGTGATCCTGATTACTATATGTCATGACATGAGGAGTGGGAGCGTCCTGTGCAATGAGTTTGTACAAGATCGGACCACGAAATAAGTCACTCTTACTTTATAACGTTGTTTACTGTTTAAGACTGACTATTTCAAAGCGATGACCTAGGTAACTTGACCTTAATCCTGAGCTAACTATGAATTTCTGTTTATTCGGGATTATCCTTAAATTTGTATAGGTGAGAGTTTGCTCAACAACGCTGACTCAATAAACCTCCATTTCAGGTGTAAGACCGGGAAAATAGCTGGGGACATAGGATGCAATATGGAATTCACTCCTACCCATTTTCAGCGATAGTAGAGAGGTTGTTACCTTAAGTCTGACTCCGGGTCTTGAACTAAGAGGCCCCACCCTCTCATTGGCCCGAGAGGGACTCGGTTTGATGATCAGATCACAAACCAATTATTCATTAAAGGATCAGTGAGACTTAAGAAACAAGAGGTAATCTCAGGGGTAAAACAACTATTTGACCCAACCATTATTACGAACAACCTGTGAAAGGTAACTTACTAGTCATGGTTATATCAAGTGGACATAATATATCTATAGTGAGGGGAGTACAACTCTAGGCTTTAGTGGAGGACCCAGTAGTTAACAAATGGGGGTTAATTCGGTGTAAAGAGTTTAACCTATTAATCTCGGTTCGTTGGAGCCCATGATCTGTAGGTCCACGAGGTCCTCTTACTAGCTTATAAATGGATTAGCCTTAGAGTAGCGTGATAAGTTAATTTGAAACGTTCAAATGAGAATTAAGGGAATTAGTAATTATACGTGATATAATTACACATTTAATTTTGGAATTAAACGAAGTTGGAGAATTAATTAATATTTAAATATGATTTAGATATTAAATTCATGAATAGAGATTCATATTGGTGGAATTAGTGTCAAATTAATTTGATATTTGATATTGAATTAATTAGAATTAATTAAATTGTTTGATTAATTAATTATTATTAATTTTATTAGAAAATTAATTATAGAATTAATTTTGTAACATTAATAAAAATTCAATTGAAAAATAAAAAAACTGAAAAATGATGAAAAATGGAAAAAGTAGGATTTCTCCACTTTCCATTTCAAGTAGCTCACATATTCTCCACCATTTTCATTGAGTCAATCTTCAAGCATGAGGTGCTTTTTATGCATCAATTCTCTTTGCATGGTAGTTTTGCAATAAATAAAGAAGATTGAGTTGAGAATCGAGCATGTTTCTGTGATAGTTTTTGCTGAAAAGCTTAAGGATAGTAGGGAAGGCCTTGAGGTGGTTCACAAACAGATTTGGAGGAGATTTGTTGCTGGAATCCAGACTCAAGTGATTCTTCAAAGGTATGTTATGAAACCCTCTTATTAGTTTATGAGCATGCTTATTTTAAAGCCAAAATTAATAAATTTGAATACTTAATGATCTGTTATACTTCTGCTATGTGTTTTCTAACTCTAACAGAGCATCGAGTATTTCATTAAATACCATCGAGTAATTGCCATCGAGTACCATCCAGTATGACATCGCACATCGAGTATGCCATTGAGCATGAGGATCAAGTATGCCATCAAGCATCAAGTATGGCATTGTGCATCGAGTATCTGGCAGTGGTTGAAAATCCAGTTCTACTGTTTGACCTTCTTAACTTTTTTCTTCAATTACATCATAATTTGAACTCTAATGACTACAATCGAATTATATACACTTAATCACACATTAAGACCCATCAATCAAGAGCCAATTACAAGAATTACAACATAATTAAAGAGAACTCAATGCCAAAACTTTGAAAAACTATATCAGTTCACTATTTTTATAAAACTTATGAAAAACACCCACCATGCCAAACTTAACTCGAATTGAATACTTAAATGATGCTCTGATACAAATTGTTAGATTATAGAAATATGCAATGGAAGAAAATAGGATCATTAAGCATTCTAATTCCTTAATTTTGACATGAAAATAAGCATGTTCATAGGGTATTAAGAAGGTTTCAACACATACTTTTGAAGATCCTTTACAAACACGAATTTGAGCTACAATCTTCTCTAATTGAAGTGGTGGACCACCAAAAGATATTTTTTACTATTCTCAGCCTTGAATTTGAGTAATGGAATTAACAACTGGGTTGAATTTGTGAAGGTTTTGGTGTGGGTTTGAAGAGAGTGAAAAACAGTTTTCTGCAGAAACTAGTTTTCAGCCTTGAATTTCTTTCAATCTAAAAATTGAACAATTTTATCATTCCCTTTCATGCAAGCACTCAAGAGACCAGCTGATACCACTTCAAATACGTGGAATTAATGGGCAATGTGTGTGAATTTAAGAGAAACACCTCCTTGCATCACCAAAATGTGGAGAAGTCCACTACCACATTTCAATTCCCATTTTCAATCTTTAGTTTTAATTAATTAAAATCAAAACCAATATTTCAATTTCTGAAATTGAAATAAAAATAAAAAATAATTCTGATTTTTATTAATTAAACAAATTTAATTGATTAAATACTAATTTAATATCAAATATTAAATTAATCACATACCTGATTTTAAACATGAATCATATTCATGTAATTAATATTTAAATCAATATTTAGATATTATAGACTCTCAAATTTCATCTTATTTCGATAAGTTAAACGTTAATTAATTGTATCAAATATAATTATACAACCCCTAATTTGAATTTGAACTATTCAGATTCAAACCCTAAATTCAATTTGAACATTCCAAATTGAAATGCAATTTAAACACTTCAAATTGATATCATTCCAGATTCACTCAATTTACTAATTAAAGTTGTTTATGTTTTACCCATTAGTAGAGGGACCTTATGGATCTACAGCCCATGAGCTCTAACGATTTGAGATTAATTGGCTAAAACTCTTTAGACCGAATTAATCAATATTTATTAACTATCGAGTCACACCATTATAGCTCGATAGTTGCACTATTCTTACTGTAGATATATTTGTGTCACTTGATTTAACCATAATAAGTAAGTCGACCCTTACAGGTTATAAGTAATAACGGCTGGGTCAAATGTTGTTTAACCTCCGAAATTACGTCTTACTCTTTAAGTTTCATCGATCCTCTAATGAACAATTGGTTTATGATCCAATCACTAAACCGGATCCCTCTTCGGCCAATGAGAGGGTGAGGCCTCTTGTTCAAGACTTCGATTCAACACTTAAGAGAAAAACCTTCCTCCTATCCCTAAATCGGGTAGGCGTGAATTCCATCTTGCACCCCAACTATCTACCCGATCTTACCCCTAAAATGGGAGGCTTATTGAGCCGACACTGTTGAACCAATCCTCACCTATGCAAATCCAAGAATAATCTCAAATAAATAAGAGGTCACAATTAGCTCAGGATTATGATCGAGTTACCTAGGTCATCTAAGCGAAATAGTTAGTCTTAAACACTAAATAGTATTTTAAAGTAAGAGTGACTTATTTTTTGGTCCAATCTTATGCAAACTCATTGCATAGGACACCTCCATTCCTCATGTCAATACATGAACGAATTAGGATCACTTTGTTTGTAGCACCTTACAACAAATTGTAACAACTATAGAGCGGGTCACATTCGATAGTGTTACCAGAATAAGGCATTCAACCTTATTCATATACTATAGATCATTTTAACAATTTACTCGAACATGATCCACTTTTATGTCTCCACATAAAGTTCAAGTATTCATATATTACACATGGATCTTAGTTTATTGGATTTATTTCTAAAACGAAATAAGCAATTCGTAAATTCAATAAAAACTTTATTGAATCAAACATCAATAATAAATTTATTGAATTTCAAAATAAGTTTATTATTTACAAACCACGAGTTTGAGGATATAAAACCCAACATAGACAACCTCCACGATTTCCATCATATACAAACTTTCAAAGCATACTCTATTGCATGGCATACTTCATTGCAACATGATCTAAAGACAATTAATCTTATACTCAACTTGTGAGTGGCAATGCGCTCACAACACTTACTTAGGCTCTAGGACACGCCCACGATGTTGATGCATTAAGCGCTTGCTAACACTCTTTTTAATGTGCTCGACCGATGTCCTTCTTCCTTCCAACCTTGTGCTCACCTTGCGCGCCCACTCTTCAATCAATGTTTATGCTCAATCATGCACAGTCTCACTTGTCAGCTGCGTGCTTATCCTTCAGATGCAGCTGCCTGCTTATTTAAACATCAAATTTCCATATTCAACTTCTGACCTTAATAACTTAAATTCTAGATGTTATTTCACAGAATTTCCTACTAAGAACTTGTTTGCAAACATCTTAACTTCCTTACCTTAAAATTTGAGCTTCTAATTCCTCTTGTAAAGCCTAAAATTTATCAATCTTATTTGCCTGCCCAAGGAATCCAAAAGCTTGGAAAACTTAGAGAAATCTTCAAACTTTCAACTCAAAATCATGAGAAATTTCACTTTGCAGCCCCAGATCATCCTCAACATTGATAATCTTCAAATCAGTAGTAACTTGTCTCCAGCCCTCACTGCAAAACACTTGCATTGACACTTTTCGCATACCAATATCTCTCAAGGCCTCTACGACACTTTTAGTGCCCCTCAAGCCAACACATAGGTTGCACCTTACGGCCCACCTAACCCTTGCCTCAACGTCCCTCCTACACTCTCTCAGACAACAACTTGTTCGCCTCCCGCATGCCTTAGACTTCACTAAGTTCTTAATATTCCTCAACGCAAGCTTCTTACTTATCCATTTTCCCTTTGTAATATTGAATGCATGCATGGAAAGTCAATCTCCATGCTTCTTACTTTCTTCCAACACTTAGTATGATTTTCCTTCGAAACTCATAGCCCCTATTTACAGACAATATTCATAATAAAGAATTAACCATACATCAATACATTACTGAAACATACATATATAGTAAAATAGGGTCTAGGTTTACAATTTACCTTCCCCTTGGAAAAATTTCATCCACAAAATTTTCCTCGAGTTCCCTTATGCAAATAGATAGGGATATCTATTCTTCATTTGCTCCTTGGTCTCCCAGGTAGCCTCTTCTACATGATGATTCCTCCACAATACCTTTACTATTTTATTTCTCAACACTTGCTCCTTCAAGTCAAGAATTTGAATCGGCTCTTCCTTATAAGATAAGTCTTCTTGTAGCTGCACTGGTTGAGTCTACAATACATAGGAAGGATCTGGTACATACTTCCTTAACACTGATACATGGAAAACATTGTGTATTTTGATAGTTTCGCTAGTAAAGTAATATGTAAGTTGCTAGCTCAACCTGCTCCATAATCTCATAGGGTCCTATGTACCTTGGGCTCAACATACCTTTTCCTACCAAATCTGAGTATTTCCTTCAAGGGAGATAATCTAAAGAATACTCGATCCCCTACCTCAAACTTTAACTCCCTTCTTCATTTATCTGTGAGCTTTTATGTTTGTCTCGAGCTACCTTCAAATTCTCTCTAATTAGCTTAACACTATCTGAGGTCAACTACACCAATTCTTGCCCCACTAACTTCCTTTCACCCATCTCATATATTCATATAATAACCATGGATTTTAGTTTATTGGATTTAGTCTTTACAAATGCAATTTACAAAATTCAGTAACAACTTTATTGAATATGTTGAATGTTTAACTTTACAAAATGCGAGTTTTAGGACATTCAACCCAACATATATAATTTAAACATATAAAAATAATTAAAACCACTCACAATTCTCTTATTATTTCCTCAGGAATTCTCCTCGAACAACTCCTGATTCGGATTCCTTGAATTCCACTTCTTTTCAAAGAAATCTCAAATTAATCCAAAGTTTCTCCAATAATTCCATTTTAGTCTTAAAAATAACCTTGAAGAAAATAATCAGCTTAACCCCTTCAAAATACCCAAAAACAAGCCTAACTTTCCAAACACAGCTTATTAAGGTTATTTTGTAGGCTGACGGGTGTTGTGGCTGCAGGGCTGGGCATTGCAACGTGCAGACGCGTGCCATTGAGCGTCAGGCCTCATACAAGGTGGGTGTGACACGGCACTGGGTGATCGCACGTGTGAGGCTGGGCAGTGTGACGCGTGCAAGCGTGTGCTAGGGCGCTCAGCCACATAGTCGTGTATGATGATGGACATGTACACGTGCCTGGCGATAGGCATCCGTGCGCGCCTGACCTATGCGATCAGCTAGGCCTTCTGTCTTCCAATGCTAATTCCTCACTTCTCACAACTCTAATTTAAATGACAGCCTAGAGTCATCTACTACAATCCCTTTTGGACAATTTCACACTAATTTTACTTAACTTGCACGAGTAACTTGTCAAAACCAACTCCCTTAAGTTGTCCGATTTATAGGTGTCCGAACTTGCCCAAATCTTGACACCTCCACCTCCTTGCATGTCCAAGGTGCCTCTTCCTTGTGTTGCCAATGCCTCCCCCTTGACATCTCTGCCCTGAAGTGTCCTCATCTCCTTAGGCCAATGCAAATCCTACACTTTGCATGTCTTCTTGTGCATCCACCTCACCCTTGTTTAAGCTTGAATCACCCTTGGTTAGCCACTTGTTCGGATTAGTTGTTAACCTAACCTTGCTCTCCAAATCATTCCTTATCAATGGATATCACATCCTATGGCCGCATACCTCTCTTGATCACATGACATTGTCTAATTCTTGGCTTCTCCTTGTGCCCACACTAACCTCAAGACCATCGCATGCTTCCCCTTGACCACACACTTCTTCCCATGCATGGCTCTCCTTGACGCATACCCTCTTCGACCAACGCATCTCCTCATGCATTCATCATCCACACTTAGGTCGTCGTATGGTCTTTTCATCTCACGCAAACACAATACAATGCCAAGTCTCTTCACCTAAGCCATCCTTATCACATGTGTCCATGAGGCTTTCCTAACCTCAAGATGGGCTTAGCCATCACAAGGAAATTGCCTCGCCCTTCACATGCATTCAACTAACCTCGAATCACTTGGTTACCACACACCCTACCATTTCAACACTTGGCAAGGGCTCGACAACCATCTATTCACACATAACCTCAAAGAATCCCTCGTGGTCATATCCCTCATGCATCCACTAACCTCATCGCCTTCTCTATAACCTTAAACAACAATCTAAACTCCCCCAATGAAAAGGTCATCGCCTAAACTCCAAATGACAAAGTCATTGCTTCCCAAGCCCTCATCCAACGCATTGCATCAATGCATGGTTCCCACAGCTAGCCAATTTTTTGTCCTCTTTACTCCACTTACCTACAACTTATGTTTTAGCCCTTAAAGTCTAGTTTTCAACACTTAAGGCATTTTTATCCTCTTTTATTCCTCTTCAAACATCCTTACTATCTAAGTTCTAACCTAATCTACTTAGGTGAAATTTCGAGGGTTTACAATTTACCACCTTCTTAAAAAAATTTCGTCCTCGAAATTTGACGAATAGGCATTCCACTATCATTACAATTTTCTGAAAGATAACTATCTCGGTTTCATCTAGAAATTTACTTATGTACACAACCAAACAAAAAAATTTATTTAATAACAAAGTTTTGATTACAAGATTTGTTCCTAAATTACTCTTATGGAGTCTTGTTCTTGATTCTTCTAGCACCGGATATCTCCTCATCTTGGGTAAAGGTATACAGTCTTCTCTGTGGTCGATTTTGCTGCCCGACCTCATTTTTCTTGGTTCCTCCAACACATCCTCCTCCCGAACCTGAAGGTTTCATTCCTTGATTAACAATTTGTGATACATTTCCTCCTTCATGGCCTGCTACTTGGGGATACTCACACTTAAAATGTCCTAGTTGTCCACACCATAGCAAGTATGCACTTGCTTTGGACATCTTTCCTAATGATATTTATTACAGGTTGAACACTTGGGTCTTTGATTGGCACTAGCCACAGATTCTTTTAATTGATCCAGGTAGGGTTGTCCAAACGATTTTCCCAATTGAACGCTCCTCCAGAGCTTGATCCTGATTTTGGGGTTCCCTTTCGTTTAAAAACTCTTATTTCCCACTCAAGGAGTAAAATTTTTACTTTCCTCTTTATTCCACTTATTCACCGCTAGACTACTTTTCAGCCCTTGTTCCGAATTACCATATTCCACTTATTTGAAAGCTTGGAACACTTAGAGAAATCTTCAAACTTTAAGCTCAAATTCATGAGAAATTTCTCTTGGCAACCCCAGATCGTCCTCAGCACTGATAAATTTTCAAATCGGCAACAACTTTCCTCCCTTAGCATAAGTGAGAATGTCAAACCAAGTCCTCTTACTTGACTTCCCTTATATATTAAGGCAAGCTTAAGCTAATGGCTTAATACGATGTCAACTCAGCCACTGTATGTAAAGCTTTTAAACACGACATCTGGCCTACTAAGCTCGGTAGTTAAACTGAACTTTTCCATCTCACACCAGCTCATTGGTGGAAATACCATCACATGGGTTGGTTTGCATCACATATATCCCTCTTTCGGCCAACGCATCTCCAACCATTGTCTCTGGCCCTCACAGCGTAAACACTTGCATTGGCAATCATCGCATACCAATATCTCCCAAGGCTTTTACGACACTTTTAATACCCCTCAAGCCAACGCATAGGTTACGCCTTATGACCCGCCTAACCCTTACCTCAGCATCGCTCTTACGCTCTCTCAGACAAGTTTGGTTGCTTGCCTCCTGCATGCCTTAGCCTTCACTAAGTTCTTCATATTCCTCACCCCAAGCTTCACACCTAGCCATTTTCCCTTTGTAACATTGAACACATGACATGGCAAGTCCATCTCCATGCTTCTAACTTTCTTTCGACACTTAGTTATGATTTTCCTTCAAAACTCATAACCCCCTTTTACAGAAAACATTCATAATATAGAATTAACCATACATCTAAAACATACATATATAGTAAAATAGGGTCTAGGGTTTGTGTCGTGTTGAAGATCTGCTCCAATGGTTAGACGTATCTGATCTCAAACAAGCTGCTTCACCCTGTTCACTGGGCAAGTACCTTTCAGCGTCTGTTGGAGTCCCTTTGTCTAAACCATATGTGTATAGAAGCACCACTAGTGTACTTCAATACTTGACACACATGAGACCAAACATTGCTTACATCATAAATCACCTCAGTTAGTTTTTAAAGGCCCCAACCGATATTCATTGGCAAACGGCCAAAATTGTACTTAGATATGTCAGTGGCACAAGATATTATGGATTACTCTTCCAACCCAACTCGTATCTTGATATCTCAACCTACTCAAATGCCAACTGAGTGTCGAACATTGATGATAGAAAATCCATAGCTGCTTACTACATGTTTGTGGGCAACAACTTTGTTTCATGGTCCTCGAAAAAGCAGACAATAGTCACACGATCCAGCACGGAGTCTGAGTATCGTGCCCTTGCATATACTTCATCTGAAATAATTTGGCCTCAACAACTCCTATATGAGATTCAGCTATAAACAAATCACAAACCTGTTATCTAGTGTAATAATGTAGCTCTCGTGACTATTCTCATCTTTCATGCTCGAACCAAGCACATCAGACAAGACTACCACGTCACAAAGAAAAGCCACGCAGGAAGAATGATAAAAAGGATAAAATCTGTCACGATTCCCTTCAACAAATTCGTTTATTCTTTTATTCTCCGTTGCTCTGATTGGGCCACTTGTAATATACAGTTTTCAATCATTTTACTAATTCCTTTATTCAATTATTCCTCACAACCCTAATTTGGGAAAATCTATATAAATAAGGGCTTGGTTGCCTCCTGATGAATAAGAAGAAAATACAGAGAAATTATCCGAAATTATCCTTCTTCTCAAATTCTATCTTAAACCTTTATAAAATTATCTTAAAGTATAACTATGTTTTTCTCAATACAATTGGATTTTCTTAAAAATTAAAATTCGAGGCAAGGTTCCTTCTTCTTAGAAAATATGCTCTGCAAATTTAGTCTCGAATATTATAATTTAAATTTTCTAAATTTACTTATGTGAAATATGTATCAAAACTATTACTAATTTTCTCCCCCGAGGATTATGACCCAATCAATTTTCTTTTATAACATCTCTTATTTGAAATTAAAATCTACAATAAAGTTAGTGTATGTACTTATATATATAAAAGAACTAAAACACAAAATAGGATGAAAACTAAAAGTATATAAGTAATTGAGTATGAATGCTCCAAAATATAAAAATAACTGAAACATGAAAATATATCTTAAAAAGATAATCTCCACGTTGTGCAACAATTTGGTCTGAGAGATGAAAAATGCATATTAATTTGTGTATAAATTAAAATGAGTCTTTTTAAGAACGGTGGCTACACCATTTAAAAGGGATAAAGATCAACAATGTATTTATAGAGAATTAGGATTTAAATATTTCATTAATTATATATAGCTTTATTTCTTAATTGTCATAACTTTTATAAATAACTTAATTTTGAATATATTACAAAAATATATATATATAATTCTATCAATAAACGAAAAATGAAATAAGCATTGAGAGAAATGTTTGACCTTAATTAGAAAATAAGAAAAAGAAAGCCAAAAGCTGAGGGGATTGGGTTGTCAAATCCACTCGAGCACAAACAAACCTTTTTTTTTATTATTATTATTATTTCTTTTTTTTTTTTTCATTTTTTCAAGTAAGAATATATAAATAAAAAAATATTGAAGGCTCCATCGTTGGAGCTTAACTAAATTTATCCTCAATAATAAACATTTTTATATTAAATATAAAATCAAATCATTTGAAGAGATAGATGCTTCTGATTGTCAAATTGAACATAATTCAATTACTATACGAGTGGATTAGTAACCATACTTCATGTTTCAAATCTCCTAAAAAAATATATAAAATTGTTATAATCAATCCATTAACAAGAAATATCTCACTTTTCTCTATCCATAAATTAAAAAATATATTAAAAATAAAATAATAATAATAATAGGTAAATCTCACTCATCAAGATTTTAAATTTGGGCATATTTAAAAGCTGTTAAGAGTGGTTGATTTGGCAACCCCACCAATTATTATTATTATATATTTATTCTTTTTAAGATAATTATTGTTATTATATATGAACACTTGATAAAATAATAGATAGAGTTCATAACTCAGATAATTATAAAGGTGATAATTTTTGGGTTTTATTGAAATGAAATATTGCCTAATTTATAGATGAAGGGTATAGGAATTTAATGCAAAATTTCCCTTGTCTCTTGTGTCACATCCACCATCTTCTAAAGTATCTAATGAAATTAATTGTATGTCAAAAAGTTAAAATTAATATTTATTTTTTCCTTTAAATTGATGTCTTGAAAAATATTGCTTAATGTTGAATATATCAAAATAATATCTTAAAAAAAAAAAAAAATAGAAAAGTGAACCCTGGTTTTCTCTTCTTGAAAAATCATCCCTATTTGTGAATTATAAAATCAGGAGAAACATAAGTTTATAGGATTATAAGTGATCATCTTACATTTTCGAGTAATTATGTGACATTGTAAATCAAATTTCACTCAACGCAATTGATATTCACTCTTTCTTTAAAATTGAATGTTCAATTTTCTATCCTATAATTATTATATTAAAAAAATAATAAATAACGTGACATTTTATTACTTTATTTGAAATTTGAGGTTTAAATTTTCATATCCCAACTTGTAAAGAAAAAAAGTAGTTATATGATAATAGTCACGTGTTTGGGAGAGAGAGAATGTGACAATAATCACTTTACAAACCGAAAAGATTCAAATTTGATTAGGAATCTTAAGGAAAGTTTTAAATTTGATAACAAATATTTTTTTCCAAAAAAATTATCGAATAGGATTGTAGGATTTTTTTTCTAAAAAATAAAATTAATACCAAATATACTCTTTTGATTTAGATGAATGAAAGTGTTGAAAATTGACGTATAACTCAACTAACGTATAAATGTGTTAACGACGAAGGGATTTAAGATTGAGATTTAATTTGTCGCTTGTTTTCATCCTCGCAATTGAAATAAAAAGAAAAAAATTAAATGAGAACCAATTTTTCATGTTCCCAATTGAAAAAAAAAAAAAATTAAATGAGAACCAATTTTGACCACAAAAATCTCCAAGTGGAATCAAATTTGTTACAATTGTATCTACTATACATTTTTTATTTTAACAATTTAAACCCTAATCTAACCTAAATTGAAAAAAAATGGAGCTATCATAAACTCAACTAATTTTTTTTTTCTTTTTGGTTCTGTTATAATTGGATTATGTTCCAATGTTGTTTTGAAAATAAATTAAAATATTTTTAAAATAATTAAAAAATCTATCACGTGTCATGTTACGATTTGACAATTTTATGAAATGTATAAAAATAAATATCTTACTAACTATTTTTCTAACTATTTTATTTTTAGGAGATTTTCAAAAATAGAAAAGTAAGAGAATTTATTTATACAAAATAGAAAAATTTTAATCTTGTTTGACATGGTCGATACAAATCTATCAATGTCTATCAGTGATAGAAACTGATAAAAATTGATAGAAGTCTATTAACATTTTTTTACTATTTTTGTAAATAGTTTGATATTTTTTTTATTGATTATTTTAGAAATTTATGCCTAGAAAAAGTATTACTATCGCCTACATTTTGAGAACTTAGCTAATATTTTTATATTAGAAAAATATGAAAAAAATGGATTTTATTTTTGAAATTTAGATAAATAATTTTTTTTTGAAAAGCATATATATTAGGGGAAATCAAACCTCAGATCACGAGGTTGATAGTATGAACACTATATTTGTTGAGCTACACTTTTGTTAATTTAGATAAATAATTTGTCACGATGAAAACTCAATAGAAAAATTTTGAATAATAATAATTACCCATCCAAAAACTCTAGCTATTAAATAAAACCACATCCTTAAAACTGTTCAAAGATCCTTTCTTTGGCCACATCACACCCAATTTTTTCAGCTCACTCACACACACTCTCTCTATACCCTTTTTTGGCTGGCAGTGTAATGTAAAGAAGAAAAATGTACCATTTAACATTGACAGATTAAACAGTCACCCATCCTCTCCTTTCTATATAACATCCTTTCAACTCCCCTCCATTTTTCACATCCCAATTCTTTCATTTCAAACTTTTCTTTTCGGGTCGGGTTCAATGGCAGCACGTTCGTCTCTCGTTGCTCTCGGCGTCGTGCTGGCATTGGCAGCTTTAACCGCCCAATTAGCCGAGGCGGCGCGAGCTTTCTTCGTCTTTGGAGACTCTTTGGTTGACAATGGCAACAACAACTACCTTGCCACCACTGCCCGAGCGGATTCGTATCCGTATGGCATTGATTTCCCGACGCACCGTGCCACTGGTCGCTTCTCCAATGGCCTTAACATCCCTGACTATATCAGTTGGGTTCATTTTATCTCATTCTACTTTCAATTGATTTTTTTTCTTTTTTTCTTTTCTCAATTTGATCTTAAATTCATATTCTTAACGTGATATTTAGGTCAGCAACTCGGTTCGGAGTTCTTACTGCCGTATTTGAGCCCGGAGTTCAACGGTCGAAGGATGTTGGACGGCGCGAATTTTGCTTCTGCTGGCATTGGCATTTTGAATGACACTGGAATACAGTTTGTATGTCTAAATTATGAATATTGATTTTTGATGTGTTGAAGCCTTTAATTATTTTGTTACTATTATTATTATTATTATTATTATTTTGTCTAAATTTAATGTTTTTTATAATTTATATTGAAAACTAACACTGTATTATTACATTCTCCCCTTAATTTTGGTGAAAAATTATATGTGAATGAGGCTACAAAATAAATCATGACAATAGAAATAAAGATGGCCTTTTTTTTCCCCTCCTTTTCAGAAATGTTTTTACTAACTGTGATAAAAACTTGCAAAGGTTATTTGTTTTAGCTGTGTTCTAAATATAGACCATTTATGGAAAAAAGAATATGAAGAAAATAGAAAATACTTTTTGAAAAATATTGTTATTTAAATATGTTTCCACTTATGGGTCTTTTTAGGACTGTTTCCTTTCACTCTAACCAAATTTGGCTTTGGTGACCATTATTTATTATTATTATTTTTTTAAGAATGTCGGACTATAAAAATGTGAGTTTTATATTTAATTTAAATACTATTTTTTTTTTTATTTCACTAGGTTCAATTTCAATTTATTGTGTATTTTAGGATTGTTTTCAAATATAAAAAAATGAATCAAAATATTTATAAATATAGTAAAATTTTATTATTTATTTATTATAGACCGCAATATACTACTATTTGTATCTGTCATACTACATAAATTAGGTCATTTAAAAGTATATAAAGACTAGGGATTGAAATGATATTTTTAACTATTATAAATGTTTATTTAAAAAAATGTGCCACCTTGGACAATGAATACACCAAGGTAGATGACATTAAGGAAGAATATGAGAATTTATAACTATCATATAATATAAGGTCAAGTTAGTCGGTGATAATTCTTTACAAAAGTGATAACATAGTACACGTGAGCAGCTGTTTTTTTTTTTTTTTTTTTTTTTAAAAAAAAATTAGGAAAAGAACAAAACTATTTAGTTCAATAGCATCTATAATCGACACATTTTTACCAAATAATTCCTACATTTGACTTTTTAGAAAAAAATAAAATAAAAGAATTGTTCATAATTAAAAGGTTTAAATATCATTTTTGTCCTCATTCAACAATTTTGGTCCCTACAAATTTTTCAATAAATCTCAAATTTAATATATATTATTAGTTTCTTCTTGATTTTCTTTTTCATATATATATATATATATATATGTAATATACATACAAACATTTTCATTATAAATTAAAAAAATTTCGTGCATGAAAAAATTATTATTATTATGGAAAAAACTTAATTAGAATATGAGTTGTTAAAAAAAAAATTTACGAAAAATGGAAGCATAAAATTAGGTGGAATTTAAGTTGTATGTAATGAATCATTCACGAATTCTATTTTTTCAGATGAAAATTATTATTATTGTTATTTTTTGGGTTGTGATTTGAAGATTTGAAAAGGGTTGGAATAATTAAGGTACATGGTGAATGCAGATAAACATAATTAGAATGTTTAGGCAATTTGAATACTTCGAAGAGTACCAAAGAAGAGTTGGAAGGATAATAGGAGATGAAAGAACAAAGCAACTGGTGAAGGGAGCCTTGGTGCTAATTACCGTCGGGGGCAATGATTTCGTCAATAATTACTATCTTGTCCCCTTCTCCGCCAGGTCACGCCAATACGCTCTCCCCGACTACGTCAACCTCCTCATCGTCGAGTATCGAAAGCTACTCCTCGTAATATCTCTTCTCATTATATTCTATTACCATTCATTTTTCAAACAAATAAATTTTGACAAGTAAATAAAATATTATGGTCGCGTTTATTAATCATTCCGTTTTTTTTTATTTGGTTTTGTAATTTAAGTCTATTTCTTCTCTATTTCTTTTCATAATTTGTCTCTTTCTTAAGTATAATAGTTAAATTCTTACTCAAATTCTAAAAACAAACACATAGACTGAGCGGAGGCGATTTCTATTGCCCCCTTATGGCTCTGTCACGGGTCCTATCTGTCACTCGCCAACCTGTTCCTGTTATTCCCTAAAAAACATAAAGAAAGCAATGATGAGTATAACAATACTCAATAAGTGACCCATTACTGGACCCTCTAGGTTACCGGTTAGCTAGTTTATATGGGCATCAGTGTACACCTATCATATCAGTCGTAGTGATCTCGAAGGGGTCACATATGTGTCATAAACATGATCCCAAAGGATACGCATCAGTCATAGTGTGTAAACTGAAAGTCAAAAAATCAGTCATAGTGTGTAACCCGAAGGTCCACAAATCAGTCATAAACATGAACCTAAAGAAACATAACCAGTCATATTATGTAACTCGAATGTCCACAAAACAATCATAGTGTGTAACCCGAAGGTCCACAAATTAGTCATAATGTGCACATATACAGTCATATGTGTACACCTGTCTAGATAGGAGAAACTAACAAGAACCCTATAACTTAGCATGCATCAGTTTTCATATAACTCCTGTATTGTATTTTACAGTCATTTATCTTAGGGGTAAAATTTCATATATATCCTCAATCAACAGTACAATCATTGTAGACAAAATAATCCAATCCAGTTGGTCAATGCCATTAAGTCATGCAGTTCAATCAGTCATAAATTATAAATCCAAATAGTCTAGAATAATCAATCGAATCAGTCTGAACAGTCTCAAGAAATAGTCCATGTAATTTTAAGTAACCAGTCCATATATTCTTCAGTAAGCAATTCAAGTAATCTTAAATAAGCAGTCCAAGTGGTAGGGACGACTGGTTCGAAGATGAACCAGTAGAAGGACACTTACCTAAAGTTTTAGTCAATACAAACTCAAACAACCTTTACTTTTATTTGCCCAAAAGCTCACAAACCAAGTCCTAAGTGATAAACCAAAAATTTGGATTTCCAAAATAAGGCCAAAATTCCCAATCACCCAATTTACATCATCCATTAAGATCAAATATTAGTTTCAAAGTCCAATTACTTACCCAAATTGTTTCGAAATTGATCTCAAATTTAGTGAACAACACCTCAAAATCTTTCGATTCTTGAATCAAACCCGATACCAAAAGTCAAATTTAATTCCATCATTTAAGACATGATTCCAATCATAACTTAACCCGAATGTCTCCAAACAACTTATTCAACACATGGTTTGATCCCAAAACCACTTCAAAGCTTCAAAATCAACACAATCCAACAATTATATCACAAAAATCAACCTTTAACTTTAATAGACTACAACTTTAGACATTTTAATCTAACCTCCAAAAATCACAATTAAAACAAAAGTTAAGCCGACACTTAGTGGGTATCCATAAATTCTCAATAAAGACCCCAAACCTTACCAACAAAAAAAAAATAATAATGCCTAACAGTTTTAATCTTATTGGAAAGCACGTTGAGTGTCTATAAAACCCAATTTCAACGTCAAAACAATATGGGTGAGCCAAAACTTAAATCAAAATTTGATGGGTATTCAAGATCTTCCAAGAAAACCTATAAAATACCAAATAACTTACTCAAGATAACAATTTCGGTGACAATGGCGCCAGCGACGGTGGCAACCATAGACAGGCGGCGGGTGTTGCTATTGGACGACATAAATTTTTTAGGCTAATGGCTGGTAATGAGGGTCTTGCATGAAGAGGGTTTGCGAGAGTGAGAGAGAAGGGAAATTTTCAGTTTAATAGATTCTATTCAGCAGTAATTATGGACAAACTTGAGCTTTAAACAACTATCCAAACGTTCAAAATGAAATTCTATGTCCCGAACAGATTGACTAAATTTTAGCGCGATCCAACGGTTCAAACTCCAATAATCGATAATTTTGTGGAAGTTGTCGCTGAAAATCAAATTGCTTCCTCTCCGATTTTCTGTTTCTTTCCAGTCTCTTTTAATTTCAATAAATCCAAATTCTTTCATTTTTCTTTCAAATTTTAAAAAGATAAATAAAATATTTTACACAATATCTCCAAAATCTCCAAAATCTCCAAAGATTCTATTAAATTAATAAATCAATTAACTTCTCAAATTACCGTAATTTAGGCTTCAAAATTCAAAATTAAATGACATAAAATCCATCAATTTTATATAAATTAAATTCTTTCAAATATTTAAATGAATTTAAAACCACATAAAATTAATTATCTCTTCAATTGATTTAAATGGGCTCCAACTGTCTTAATTTCAAGCTTCTTTCCTTAATTTATTTATGTCTTGTAATTTGAATGAAAAGAAAAACCTTGCATGAGAGGACTCCAAAAGTAATGAAGTAAAATGACAGGATGATGTGAGTTGAAATTTAATGATGCAGAGGCTCTACGAGCTCGGGGCGCGACGAGTTATGGTTACCGGGACGGGGCCACTCGGGTGTGTCCCTGCAGAATTGGCAATGCGAGGAAGTAGCGGCGGGCAGTGTTCAGCAGAGCTGCAGCGAGCGGCGGCGCTGTATAATCCACAGCTTCTTCAGATGGTCAAAGGACTCAACACCCAACTTGGTTCCAATGTGTTTGTGGCTGTTAATACTCAACAAATGCACAATGATTTCATCTCCAATCCTCAAGCCTTTGGTATATATATATATATATATCTCCTTTACCTATTCTAAGCTATAGTAATTTACTAAAACTTGCCTAGGAATTCACATGATACAATAGGGCATTTAGAATGTTAATACATAGTGTGAAATAATGTTAAATTAAATGATAATATGCAGGGTTTGAAACATCAAAAGTGGCATGTTGTGGACAAGGGCCATACAATGGATTAGGGCTTTGCACAGTGGCATCAAACTTATGTTCCAACAGAGATGCATATGCCTTTTGGGATGCCTTTCATCCTTCTCAAAAGGCAAATGGGATCATTGTCAAACAAATGTTTTCAGGCACAACCCAATACATGTACCCTATGAACCTCACTACCATTCTTGAATTGGATTCTACCACTTGAAGACTATGACCCAAAATGTCCTTTTTACCCTCACCCCTTTCAAAACTCTTGTGGGTTTGGAATTATATATGTGTCTCTCTCTATCTTTAATGTAACATTTGCTTTGGTTTATGTTTAGTTTTGTGTTGTTGGCTTCATCAAAAGAATGGGCCTGTTTTCAATTGACAACATTCTATATATATAGTATTCTCTCTTTTTCTATCTAGTATTGACTCAACTAAAATGTATATTGAGAATGTGATGTGGTTGTTACATATTATAGTTTTTAAGTCAGATAGTAATTTTTAGTTTTTTAATTTTTTTTTTTATCAAATTTAGAGTAAAAATATATATATATATTTTGTTAATAGAAGAGATGCTAATTTGAAAATATATACATAGTGGTATTATTTTATCAAGATAGTAATTTCAATCTTCTCTTCTTTTTACTTTATTACATTTCTCTCATTTGCTCTTTTAAGAGCGAGCTATTAGCTAAAAGAGGATTTTTCTTTGTTGGTGGATATTGTAGCTCAACCTTTCAATGTCACTACAAGAAAAACTGTTACTACAACAAAATTGAGATTTATTAATTTGGATTTGATCTATGGACATCATGAGTGGCTAAGGTAAGTCCTCATCTAGCTTAGGATAAGACTGAAACTCATGTATTTGAAGAAACTGAATCTCGTACCGGAAGCGATGTATCGTTTTTGCTTTCAAGTTGGAAAATGAAAAATTTACAATTAAAATAGAACCATACAGAACATCTCACATGCAGTATAATACAGGTTGATCATATAAACTTAGTTTAAAGAACATATTTCTAAAGACTATCTTCAAGTCTTCTCGAAACCATTTCCTCCAACACTGGGAACACCTCTAAAGAGTTTTTCTCGTTATGACTCTGGCAAAGATCGACTTGTAGGAGTCTCTTTTGAAAGATAAAAAAATTTGGTAAGAGAAGAAGTTTTTCCAAGGAACTCTATTTCTCTTATAAGATTAGATAGAAGAAAGAGCAATTAGATAGAAGAAAGAGCAATCATCATTGCAAAGAAGTACTTTATCTATATATCACGTTAAGTGGGATAACTTTCCACTTCATCTCTCTCCCACTTCCATAAGGAAGGTATTTTAATAAACTTAATTAAATCAAATTAATCAAATTAATTAAATTAAATTAAATTAAATTAAATTAAATTAAATTAATCAATTGATTTAATTAAATATCTCATATTTAATCAATTGAATATTTAAATCATATTCAAATATTTTTTTCTCTTATAACCTATAATTTCATTATGAATCTTATTCGCATTAACTTTTAACTAATACTTTTAATATGAGTCTTATTCATATTAATTTGGTATTTGAATCACATTCAAATATATTACATCTCTCATATTACATAATTTAATTCAGAATTAAGTATATACTATAGTGTATTTATATATATTATGTTAATTATATCATATCCAATCAACATATTATTCCCTAAATTCATTTGAACACTTTAAATTAATTTTTCAAAACATGGGTCCTTATTAGTCCATTATGAGCTAGCTATGTCACACCCCCTGCTAGATTACATACTTAACCTAAGAGGAGATGTGAAGAAAGCAATTACCACTCTTTTGTGATACATTATGCTTGCCTAGGCCTGCTCTATCTGACAACTTTTGTAAGTATTAAACTACAACCTTCAAAACTTGATTGAATTGGGATTTACTGACACCATCCCTAAATATGATACAATGTAACATAATTACTTAATTTGCAAGTCCCAACACCAACTATATTTAGATATACACACTGAATCTTATGGTACTGAAGTTATGTAAGAGGACCAATTCTACGCTAGTCCTCGACTTCAAGCGAAAATCGGAAGGTCCAGAACTCTTTCGCTACTTAGCAGGGGGGACAAAAACATTGGAAAACATAAGTTGAGAAGCTCAGTGAGTGGAATTTTAATGAGAAAGTAGGTTTCCTTTAGACATTTATAAAACCTGTCCTCATGAATAATCGCAAGGCACAAAAGAAAGCAATATATTCCAAACATGGTCATAGCCAAGGAACCTTGGAAGTATATGTAATAGTGAAATGGCATGATCACAAGTTTCCTCATACATATAAGAGATAAAATCCATGTAAAACCCATCTAGTCCAGGAAAATCACACCAAACCTTGTACCTATTACCCTGTTTGTATTGAGATATGCAACATAAATAATTCTCGTTTCATGTGCACATGTTGACATTTTCCATCAGACGTACACGAGGCACATTAATATTACTTGGGTACAAAATCCAGTGGTTTGAAATCCATTTCTATCAACCACAATAAAATATGAATTTTCAATATAATGAAACCAAATCTAAAGATTCCAATCCACAAATTATTTCTATAGAAATTATATATAAAATTCGACATAAAACAAGCTTCCTTGCAAACTAGAGATAAATCATATTTATCTAAATCCAACAGTTCAATAAACCACTTGTTGTATAACCAAATGCGATTACAACTTACCTGAAATTAGCTTTGTAACCAATTATCTATTCCCTAATTGGTCACAAACTCAAATTTCCCTTGAAGGATCACCAATTCTACCTTAATTTTTCCTTTAGCCCTAATTTTTCCAAATTTAGGGTTTTTGCAAAATAATTCTTTAATTATTCCAAAATTACCTAAAATTGCCCTTAAATCCAAAATTATTAGTTTAGGGCTAAAACTCCAAGAAAATATCAATTAGGACCCAAAAATAGGTTGCCAACTCCAAAATAGTTGTGGGCCTTTCAAATAGGCAGCAAATGGGCGTAGGCGTGTTGGGCTGTGTGTGGACATGCGTTTGGGCGTGAGGGTGTGCAGTGTGGGTAGCATATGGATGTGGAACGCGTGCGTAGGCAGTGTGAATGGGTGCTAGGTGTCACGGTCATGCTTCTCCAACCGTGCGGCGCCATGATTCACCCATGATCATGGTCAGCCTTAAGGGATGCTCAAGTCCCAATTCACTTTTTGCTCGGCTCTTTTAAGCTTCGTCGGACCTTAGACGAGTTTATTCCATCCTCGATTGGAACTGAACTCATGCAGAATTGAACTTCATTTGGCCATACACGTTGCCTGTACGCGTATTTTCCCTCATGTATGATTCTAGCCGACTTGCCTCTACTCTAGGCCAAGTCCTGAGGCTCGACCTTGCCCATATATGAGGCTAAGATCATCACAATGCAACGTCGCATTACTCTTCGTAATCTTGGCTCCCAACAACACGTCCCCCACACTTCTGCTTGCTTACTGGGCTCTATCGAACCATACACTTCTTACCGGGACCATTCGAGCAAGTATCGGGCCAACCGGGAACTATCGAGTCCCATTGATGCTTTAGGATGCTATCTCGAGTGTCGGGATGTCATCAGCTTTCTCTCTCCTGCTCGGACACGCTTATCGAGAACCATCATTAACTAACCCATGGGCAATAATCCAACTCGGGACTTCCCGGATATCTATCCATCCGGACATAATCGAGACTTAGGCCCTTCTAAGCCATTGTCGAATCAAAACGACATACCGGGTGCTACATCGAACCTCTAACCCATGGGAAGGGACACAATGCCGGCACACCTATGTCGTCCCATAATGTCCATGAGATCCCATTCTCGATGGAAGACGCCCAAGACACTTGTCTTATAACACTCGCCCACGCCATGACACACGCATATGCCATGGGGTAGCTCACTTAGGCCACAGAGCCTAGGGGTGGTGGAGAGCTGACACCATGCCTCCCCCTATAGTGCATTCTGAACATTTTCCTCTTTGCCACACATGCATATCAAATGTGGCGAAATAGTCACTCACCAACGTAGAGTACTCGTCTGAACTCCGATTGACATGAAATTCGACGCGCTTGTATATCTTATGAATATGAATCTAACTCTAGAGCCGCTCGTCCAAACTCGCGACAGAACCCCACCTTTCGTGGTCACGGCTCGGGGCCCCATCTGGCCGCTACGAAGCTTGTCACTAACACCATCAATGACACGATTACTTGTCTTTCTACTTAACGTTCAACATGGCATGCTTGCTCACTTATGTTGGTGTGTTGGATGATGCACTGTCCTCCTTGATCGCATCACGACACTTCTCTTGGCCCTCTGTCTTTGCCAGATGTGTCGACACTCATATGTCGCCACTGCACTATCTGCACAAGTGGGGTCATAATCTACTATCTCAAAGTTAGATTGTGACATCCTTCTCCACTTAAACTATCATCGTCCTCAATGACAAACTTGAAGGTGCAATCCACTTTCAATCTCGTTGGATTGCAACACTCTCCCCCACTTACACTCAGCATCGTCCCGATGACGATCCGATCTTGGGTTGGCTGTATAACGAACCCACTGAAAATGATGTGCATCAGACTAAGTATGGAAAGTGCCACAATGTATGAGAGATCCCACCCATGAGCCTCCTCGTGCCCACTTTAGGACTTGGCCTCCGAGACTCGCAACATACGCATGGAAAAAGCTTCGGCATCCTCTCGCCTCTGCTAACAAGGGATATCTTTTCATCCCATACAACTCGGCTGTAATCACAGCCATAACATATCTTCAAGTAAACATCAAGATGCACCCCTCGGGGTGAGGCTCGCAAGCCTACCACGGAACATCACACATCGTGGAATCTACTCACACCTTAGCGAATTCGGAAAACAAAACACAACCCCATCTTTCGTTGGCACTACACTTCAGCCAACTCACCGACCACCTCATGTGGCGATGTTGCAAAGATGCTCCTCTTGCTCTTGATGCAGCTTCTTCTCTTTCTCTCTGTCTTGTCCAACTCCACTAAAAAAGAGTGGCTCTGATACCAAATGTCACGGTCATTCTTCTCCAACCGTGCGACACCATGATTCACCCATGATTATGGTCAGCCTTAAGGGATGCTCAAGTCCCAATTCAATTTTTGCTCGGCTCTTTGAAGCTTCATCGGACCTTAGGCGATTTTATTCCATCCTCAATCGGAACTGAACTTCATTCAGGCATACATGTCGTCCGTACATGTATTTTCCCTCATGTGCGACTCTAGTCGTCTTGCCTCTACTCTAGGACAAGTCCTGAGGCTCGACCTTGCCCATATATGAGGCTAAGGTCATCACAATGTAACGTCGCATCACTCTTCGTAATCTTGGCTCCCAACAACACGTCCCCCACACTTCTACTTGCTTACAGGCTCCATCGGACCATACACTGCTTACCGAGACCACTCGAGCAAGTATCGGGCTAACTGGGAACTATCGAGTCCCATTGATGCTTTAGGATGCCATCCCAAGTGTCGGGATATCATCAGCTTTCTCTCTCCTACTTGGGCATGCTTATCGAGAACCATCATCAACTGACCCATGGGCAACAATCCAACTCGAGACTTCCCGGATATCCATCCATTCGGACATAATTGAGACTTAGGCCCTTCCGAGCCATTGTCTAATCAAAACGGCATACCGGGTGCTACATCGAACCTCTGGCCGATGGGAAGAGGCACAATGCTGGCACACCCATGTCGTCCCACAATGTCCATGAGATCCCATTCTCGATGGAAGACGCCCAAGACACTTGTCTTGTAACACTCGCCCACGCCATGACACACGCATGTACCATGGGGTAGCTCACTTAGGCCACAGGGCCTGGGGATGGTGGAGAGCTGACACCATGCCTCCCCCTATAGTGCATTCTGAACATTTTCCTCTTTCCCACCGATGCATATCAAATGTGGCAAACTTTCACTCACCAACATAGAGTACTCGTTTGAACTCCGATTGACTTGAAATTCGATGCGCTTGCATATCTTATGAATATGCATCTAAATCTAGAGCCGCTTGTCCAAACTCACGACGGAACCCCACCTTTCGAGGTCACGGCCCGGGCCCCATCTGACCCCCACAGAGCTTGTCACTGACACCACCGATGACACGGTTGCTTGTCTTTCTGCTTGATGTTCAACATGGCATGGTTGCCCACTTATGTTGGTGTGTTGGATGATGCACCGTCCTCCTTGGTCGCATCACGCACTCCTCTTGGCCCTCTGTCTTTGCCAGATGTATCGACACTCGTATGTCACCACTGCACTGTCTGTACTGGGGTCACAATCTATTATCTCAAAGTTAGATTGTGACACTAAGCATTGAGGGGCGTGTGCGTGGGTCTGGGCATGAGACGTGTTAGATGGCACGCGGGATGTGTACATGCAAGGGCGAGCGTAGATGCACAGGGTGGGCTGGCTAGGAGGCTAGGTTGGGCACCCTTGGGCTGTTCGACAACAATCTCTCCCTACTTTTCAGCAGATTTTCAAAATTAATTAAAAAAAAATTCAACAACCGCCACTTCAAATAATTTTTATAGAACTCAAGAGGGCTGGAATGCACACAAAATTCACATCATTTGCCTTATATTTAGAGTGGTTTTTCATGTGATTTTATGAGATTTGATGTGTTCGCTAGTGATTTTTAAAGTTTATGATTGAGAATTGAAATATAGTTAAAATGAGTAAAAAAGGACAGCTTAAAGAAGTCAAAACTAAGCAATGGATCAAAGAGAGTGAAGAAAGGAGATGAAAAGGCCAAAATTCAAAGAGACAGGACAACATAATGCATAGCGTCGCGACGTTGTCCCTTTATGTTGTAGACTGGAAAGCAAGGTTTTAAAGAGCGTTGTAGCGTTGCTTAGAGCGTACCATTTGATGGAATTAGAAACATGCAAACGGAAGCAATTAGAAACTTAAGCAGTCTAATTTCAATAATTGAAGGATAAAGCATTCAAGTTCAAAACTAGAAAAACAAAATTTAAAGAGGAAACCTTAATGTAACTTAAAATTAAAGTTGCTCTCTCCTTATTTTTGATCACGAACACTTTGTAGACTATTGTAGACTATCGCTAAAGTTTTTCCCACTATTCTCTGGCCTTAGAACGGATTGTGGTATCCAATTTTATAATGAATTTTGAGGGAAAAAGAGATTTAGAGAGTTTGGAGTTTTTTGAATGTTGAGATAGAATTCCAGTTTCACCAGCCAAAATTCTTAATCCATTCTCAGCCAATTATTTTTCTATTTAAAGAAGAAATCATGCAATATCAATTTACCACTGATTGACAGCAAATTAAGCAACAATTTGAACAAGTTATAGTGAGATATGAGGTGTTGTTGAAAACCAAATGTGGGAAAATCCACAATCTAAAATTTAATATTAATTGAATTTTCCATAAAATCAATTCAATTAATTGATTTGAAATAAAATTAACTTTAAATAATTAATTAAATAATTTAACTAATTAAAATTTAATATCAAATATTAAATTATAAAATTAATTTTAATAATTAATTAAAGAATTTAATTAATAATATTAATTTAATATCAAATATTAAATTAATAACAACAATCCCAAACATGAATCCCTATTCATGTGTAAAATATAAATCATATTTAAATATTTTCAATTCTCCAGGACATTAAGTATATCAAATATAATTAACGGTTATTTCCTAAGCCAAATTTGAACAATTGAAATTCTCTCATTGCACTATTATAAAGTTTAGTCCAATATGAGCTAGCAAAGAGACTTTCTTACAGATCATGAGCTGCAACGATCTGAGATTAACTGGTTAAACTCTTTAACCTAGTTAACCAACATTCGTTAACTACTAGGATAGTCCATTATAGCCCAATAGCTACACTATCCTCACTATAAATATATTTTTGCTCACTCGATATAACCATGATTAGTGACCCTTCACAGGTTGTTTGAAATTACAATTGGGTCAAAATTACTCTTTTACCCCTGTAACTACTTCTTGTTACTTAAGTCCCACTGATTCTTTAATGAATAATTGGTTTGTGATCCAACCACAAAATTGAGTCCCTCTCAGGCGAATGAGAGGGTGAGGCCCCTTGTTCAAGATCTGGAGTTAGCACTTAGGCCTTAAGGTTTAAGGTTTAGGGTTTAGGGTTTAGGGTTTAGTAGGATTTAGGTTCTTATCCCTAAAATGGGGACTTATGAGTTGGTGAATTCGGGCCACTCTCACCCATGCAGATTAAAGAATAATCTTGAATAAACAGGAGTTCATAGTTAGCTCAGGATGAAGATCGAGTTACCTAGGTCATCGTATTGAAATAGTCACTCTTAACAATAACAACGTTATAAAGTAAAAGTGATTATTTTACGGTCCAATCTTATGCAAACTCATTGCATAGGATGCTTCTACTCACATGTCTTTACATGAATGGTTTAGGATCACATCGTTTGTATAAAAAACAAAGTCGTTTCACTTTCATAGTGTCCAAAGGATGAGCTACCTGACCTAATCCTTATACTGTATACCGTTTATCTATTTACTCCAACTTGATCCACTTTTATGTCTCCACATATAGTTAAACTATTCTTATCATAGCCAAAGATTCTCAGTTTATTGGATTTAGGGTTTTTAAATGCAATTCACATATTCAATAACATCTTTACTGAATATACCTCAATAACAACTTTATTGCAAAAAAAGAATATGTTCATTGTTTACAAACCACGATTTTTTAGGACATGAAAACCAACAAACTCCCACTTGAACTAAAACTCTAGTAGGATCATTTATATATCATGTTGAGCGTGTTCGAATTTATGTCCTAAATCTCATGTATCCTATGGTCTGTAAAGACAAATTACATATCTAATAAAATAAAAAGTATCTTATTAACATTTAGACTACATTAATTCAATCCAATAAACTAAGGTCCAAGGTTATTTTATGAAACTTAAACATGTATGTGGAGACATACAAGTAGATTATGTTTAGGTGATAGCCTAAATGGTCTATAGTTGATAGCTCTAAAAAAGAGTATGATAGGGGCGTCAATCCAACACACAAAAACAAATCTAAATGATGCAAGATTTCAAGAAAAACAAAATTCTAACTTAAAGCACAAAGTTTAACAGAAAACTTATCAAATTACAAGAATGCTCGATCCAAGAACTAAATGAAAGGATTACCTCTTCGATTCATAGACAAACCAACGAGATACGTTCTAACGCACGTTCATAATCCGAAAATAAAACAAAAATTAACCTAAGGATACTAAAAACATAAAGGAAAAGGAAGAAGTCATGGCCTCTCCCCCCTTTAGCCGCTTCAACATTGCAACGCTATTTCTTGTGTTGCGACGCTTTCTTGATTTTGTATAAATATTCCTCTTTTGTTTTAGGTCAAAATATGCTAACTTTTGGAGGCTAAACTGATGGAGGCTAAAGATAAACTTCAATCTTCTCTTTTTCCCTTCAGATTTTAGTATCTTTAGGTTAGTTTTTATTTTTATTTTGGGTTGTAATCGACGGATTGGATGCTATCTGAGATTTATATATGAATTAGAGGTAACTCCTATCTAATTTCTTTTGAGCAAGAGCCCTATGTGTATTTTTTTTGAATGTTTTCTAATTAATTTAATTGAACTGTTGTGAACTCTTTGGGATGATTTGATTGAATCTCAAAGGATTTTTTATAAATTGATTTGACAAATTAGTTTATTGAAATTCTTGTTCACAAAATCATCATAGCTTACACAATATCGATTGATTTAGCTGTGCATATTAGGATCGCATGTGTTAAGTCTAGACTTTTTCTGACCAAATGCACATATGCCCTAATATAATCTTTTCTAAATAAACCATGCTATAAGATATGACTTTTTCGACTTGTAGTATGTCTCAACAATTGAACCATTTTGTAATTCAATTCAATTTTAACTTGTATGTCGCTAAGAAGGCAGAGTTTTAACTTGAATTAGGGCTAATTTGGTTTAATATCGAATTTGGCTAATTGAGCTATTAGATTTTCTAATAGGTTGAAAGGTCGAGAGATTTAGTGTAATTAATTGATGCCTAATGAAAGAAATTGCTTAGGAAACTCTCTCTTGCCCTAGAAATTAGATAGTCTCCTATTCTAGATTACATTTACCTTTTTATTTTTAATTTCACGCATATATCTCTTCCACACGAAACCCCCCATTTATCACTCTAGTTAAAAAATTACCTTAACAAAACAAATCATACTTCCCTGCGGATCGACTCGGGCTTACCACTATTTCTTCGTTGAAGTAGTAATAAGAGTATTTCAGTATATACAAATTTTCTTTTGATCAAGTTTGAAGCTTATTAACGACATAAGTTTCAGGCTCTGTAAAAAATGGCATTGTTGCTGGGGAAGCCAACCCGATTTAAGGATAGGAGAAAGGTTGTCCTCTTAAGTACTGAATCCAGGTCTTGAACAAAGGACCCCACTCTCTCATTGAGCCGAGAGGAATCTGGTTTAGTGATTGGATCACAAACCAATTGTTCATTAGAGAATCAGTAGGAACTTATGGAATAAGACGTAATCTCAGGGGTAAAATAGACATTTGACCCAGTCGTTATTACGAACAACCTGTGAAGGGTTGACTTACTAAATTTGGTTAAATCATGTGGACATAACATATCTACAGTGAGGGGGAGTGCAACTATGGGCTTTAGTGGAGTGACCCATTAGTTAAGGAATGGGGATTAATTCGGTGTAAAAAGTTTAGCCAATTAATCTCGGATGATTGGAGCCCATGATTTGTAGGTCCGCGAGGTCCCCCTACTAGCTCATAAATGGATTAACTTTAGAGTAGCGTGATAAGTTAATTTGAAATGTTCAAATTATAATTAAATGGAATTGGAGAATTAATAATTAAATATGATTTAAATATTAAATTCATGAATAGGGATTCTTGAAGGTAGAATTTGTGTAAAATTAATTTAATATTTGATACAAAATTAATTAGAATTAATTAAATTGTTTAACTAATTATTTATTATTAATTTTATTATAAAATTAATTTATGAAATTAACTTTGTAAAATTAATAAATGTTTTCAGTTTTTAAAAATAAAATTGATTTTAGAAATCATTTTATCAAAATTGGAAAAAACACAAGAAAATAGAAATATGGGATTTCTCCACCAAGCAGCTTACTCAAAACCCACTTGCTCTTGCTTCAATTCACCAATCATGAGCTCATCTCATGTAACCTTCTTCTTTGCATGAATGTCCTACAATCAATAGAGAAGATGGAAGTGGAAATTGGGCATGCAAACTATTAGAACTTGCTGAAGTTTTGTTGAAAACTTGTAAGGTTGAAGAAGTGTTCTTCAAGTTGCATCAGTGGTATTCTTCTCCAAATTTCTTTCATTCAAACTTATTTTGAGTCCCACAACTCACTCCAAAAGAATAGTAGGGAAGATCTTGAGGTGGTTCACAAGACGAATTGGAGAAGATTTACAGCTGAATTCGAGATTAAAAAGGTTTTACAAAGGTGTGATATGAAACCTTCTTATTATTGTATGTGCATACTTTATTTATTGCCAAAATTAATGAATTAGAATGCTTATTAATCCTTGTTGCTTTTGCTGCATGCTGATATACTACTTCAATTGGTATCAGAGCATAATTTAAGCATTCAATTTGGTTTAATTTTGGTGTGGTGGGTGTTTTATCATGAGATATATGAAAATGGTAAACTGATATGATTTTCTGAGTTTTGGCATTTAATTTCTCTTTGATTCCTTGATTAAATTTGTAATCAGCCCTTTTTTTATTAACTTATATGTGTGCTCAAGAGTCTGCAATTTTTTTTGGAGTCATTAGAGTTGAAATTAAGTTGTAATTGAAGAAACAAGTAAAGAAGGTTGAGTAGAAGGAACCAGTTCTTTAGCTTTTGCTCAAATCTCGTCAGAGATTTCAAACGAGAGCGAGATTTCAAGCATTCGAGTGAGAGCAAGATGTTTTCAAGCGAGATTTTCACAATTCCAGCAAGATTTCATGTACAAGCAGCCAAATTTCAAAGTTTCAAGCGAGATTCTGATGGAATTTTCGAGCGAGATTTCAAGTTCAAGCGAGATTTTGAATCAAGTTTGAGCAAGATTTCTAGTTCGAGCGAAATTCTAATGGAATTTCGAGCGAGAGATCAAGTTCGAACAAGATTTTGAATCAAGTTAGAGGGAGAGATTGAGTTTGAGCGAGATTTTTGAAACGGTTTGACGAGTTTAATCCGTTGACTAAGCAAGAACCATCAAGGATTGACCGGTTTGACCGATTTTCTTCAAATTTGACCCGGTTCACCTTCAAAAGGGTTTGATTGGTTCGGTTCAGGTGGTTCACATCCAATTCAAGTTGTTTGGGTCCGGTTTGGAGCGGTTCGAGCGGTCCAGAAGCGATTTGGGGTTGTTTCTTGCTATTTATGTAATACTTAGGCCTTTGTTACTTGTTTATGCCAAAACTAAAACCATATCAGTATGTGTTTATATATTTATTCATGTAATGTATGTTATAAATAAATCTTGTATGTGCATACAGTATGCCATGTAGATTTAAAATCCTACCATAGGAAGCATGTTACAGGCATTATGTATATATTATAATTTGTTACAATGTATAATGCATGTTCAGGGTTTATGTTATTTAATATAACTATTATATTAAATTTGACTGCCTTTGATGTATGTTGTGGATGTTTAGCATGTCTAAATTTTTTTAAGCTGTTATAAAATTGGGTTGGACATTTAAAATCCATAACAAAGAATAACTGCATGTTCATGTAAGTTAAACACTTGTTTTAATAGCTAAAATAGGTCGCTATCTTATAAATCACAGTTACAAACTCAACTTGTATATAATCCTGTCTAAGGATGGGGGTTCTTAAGTTGATGGTCTACAAAATACCTCCTACCTGGAGATTATGGCCGAAGAATTGAGTGTTGTTAATCGATTTTATAAGCGTATGTGAATAGTATGAGGTAATAAAATGATTTATCACCTAGACATTGTAGGTTAAAATCCAATTATAAGCGTTATACTTGGATAAACCATATAGACTTAGGGTTTTTTTAATTAGCTGAAAAGAACCTAAGTATAAATTTACCCAAAAAGAACCTAATTATAAATTTACGCAAATTAATAGAACATTTCAATAGGAATTTAATAACTTATATATGATAAAATTATTAAGACACTTCAGTGAAAGATTAATAACATATACGATACGTTATTTTTTTCTCTCACGTCCCTAAGAGTTCACCTTGGGAGTGACCTCTATACGGAAAGTATTTGCATAAATTTGGATTTCAGTGAATAAGGGGAAGTCGTTCGAACATAAATCAAATATATGATAAAAATATTTCAACTGCCATGTCTCCACATAGTTCACACCATGAGATTCATATGATGCTTTGTGTCACCCTGGGAGTGACCTCCATACGAAAAGTGTTTTTTATGAGTTAATAACAAGGTGAACGAGGGAAGTATTTCATAGTAAGTGGATGATGTCAACATATCCTGCAGTCTCTTTCGTTAGTTTGGACCGTGAGATTCGTATGTTGCACTTACTGGTTTGCTTTAGGCGGCCCTTTGTTAGTCATTTAATGACGTCTATCCCCATGCATGTGCTAGTCATTATTCCTAACTTAATTCAAACTCGTTAGTGGATTTTATGTGTTTATTTCTCTATTTTGTAGGTAACGAGCAACCAAGAGGATCGAGGCTAATTTGGAGCGATTTGCAATATCCAAGCTTCAAAGGACGTGAAATGACTAAAATACCCCCAGCATCAGTGTCACAACGCCGCGCAATGGTCAAGCCCAACACTGTAAGATAGTAATATAGCGTTGCAACACTCCTTTAGAGCGTTGCGATGGTACGACATTTAACGGACGAAGGAGAAGCACATGCGCGGTGAGCATTGCAACGCTCAACCATAGCATTGCAACATTGCCCTAAAATTTTGTATAAATGTCTCATTTTGCTAGGTAAAAAATATGTTGAATTGTATTGAGAAAGACTCTAAAAACGCTGAAATTCTTCATGGAGGCCGATGAGAGGGCTTGATTTCTCTTTTTTCCTCTATGTTTTCGGTATCATAAAATAGATTTACTTTTCTAGATTATGGAGTTGTATTGGATTATATCCGATTGCTTTGTCTATGAATCAATGAGGTAATTTTCGATTAGTTCTTGGACTAAGTGTTCTTTGTAATTTAATGAGTTATATGTTCAATTTTGTGCTTCAGTTAAGAATTATGTTTTTCTTTAATCTCGCATTATTTAGATTTGCTTTTGTGTGTTGGTCTAATGACCCTATCACGATTGCATGTCTTTGCTAGTTAAATTCAGGCTCGCACGTATCCTTGTAATCGTCCATGCTTTGAATTTACCTCTGTAGCACATATTAGAGGCTGACCTTGAATTTTTTCATCGTACATTTAATCTAGATTTAAAGAAATATTTTGATTATTTGAACATGGCTTTCTTGACACTTAATCAATATAGTTGAATCCTTGATTCTCATGCATGTGTTTCTAGTTCTTTATGGCTTCTAATGACCTAATTTCATCAAGAAGCATGTAGGCTAGTTAGGGCATGGTTTTTCCAACCTCAGATACGGATTAGGACGCTCGATTTGGTTTGGACTAATTGATTTTAGGCCTTTGTAGATATTGATTAGTTCTTATCAAATTAAGTAGCTATGCATGAATAATTCGAATATTAGTTATTTGACATATAACCATTTGATATGTCCCTTGCAATTTAGTTTTCTTGCATCTTCCTAAATCGAAACCAAAACCCCATTTTTACTATTTTTCCTGTAGTCAAATCTAACACAAAAATAAATTAATTCTTCGCTTCTTTATGGTTCGACCTCGCACTTATCACTGTTGCTACGTTTTAGAAGTAATAGGAGTAATTTAATGATTAAAAAAAAAATTCCTCGCGGTCCTTTTTGGGAATTAAAACGACACCGAACCGAGTCCGAACAAAAAAATGGCGTCGTTGCCGGGGAAACAAGCCGATTAATATCTTTTAGTTAGAGTTGACTGTTAAACTTTAAAAAATATATATATTTTTTTTCCTTTTGTGTTTCTATTTGTTCTTTTATGGTAGGAAATATCAATAAGTATGGTCTTCCATATGTGGAACAATGGGAATTACCAGAGGTAAGAAAGATTCATGGCCTTAGAGATCAATTTCTGAACTAACTTCTATTATTTGACTAATATGAAGGTTCAGAATCTGTACGACACTAAGTGCGGATGTCATCCTCCTTGGGAGTTAGTTGGCCAAGTAGCGTTGCCAATGCCATGTATACCCACACAGGTCTTTCTTTAGAGGATATAGTTAGGGAACTTTCTAATCACTCTGGTGAGTTTATGCAGGAACGCCCCTACTATTATCAAGAACCCCTCAATTTCCAACAGGATGACCTCTTTTTTGAACGTGAGGTCAGAGCTGAAATTCAGAATTTGAGTTACCAGATCGCTTAAATTGCTGAATCAGTTAGGAAACTGGAGGAGTCTTGTGAATCACCCTCTGAGGATGCCGAGGTGAGCAGTGGAGATATGAGCATAGATGTTCCTGCAGAACCAATGGTCCGTCAAATTTCTTAGCAAGGTAAGGCGTTGGATTATTTAAAGTGTGAACATACTAGTGAATTTTCTAAGCACGCAGGAAATCATTTAGAGCTATCACGCGTCTGTGGCACTAAGCTTGACCTTGTGATGGAATATGTATGGACCGATTCGGACGATGACGTTTATCTTCTGCCACAACAAGAACAAGTTAGTGAGGTTAAGTATGAGTATGGGCTTATTTTTGTTTTAGTTGGTTTTTATTTTAGGTTAGCTTTTCAAATATATATATATATATATACAACAATGACATTGGAAGGTCTAGAACTCTTTAGCTACTTAGAAGGGGGGGATAAAAACATTGGAAAACATAAGCTGGGAAGTCCAGGGAGTGGAATTTTAATAAGAAAGTAGGTTACCTTTAGACATTTATAAAACATGTTCTCATGAATATTGGCATGGCATCAAAAAATGAAATATATTCTAAACATGGTCATAGCCAAGGAACCTTGGAAGTATATATAATAGTAAAATGACATGATCACAAGTTCCCTTAAACATATAAGAGATAAAATCCATGTAAAACCCATCCAGTCTAGGAAAATCACACCAAACCTACCCATTACCCCGTTGGTATTGAGATACGCAACATAAATAATTCTTGTCTCATGTGCACATGTTGACATTTTTCGTCAGATGTATGCGAGGCACATTGAAATTACTTGGGTACATAATATAGTGATTTGAAATCCATTTCCATCAACCACAGTACAATATGAGTTTTCAATATAA
This sequence comes from Benincasa hispida, assembly GCF_027475165.1. NCBI lineage: Eukaryota > Viridiplantae > Streptophyta > Magnoliopsida > Cucurbitales > Cucurbitaceae > Benincasa > Benincasa hispida. The sequence goes on from NC_143479.1 coordinate 34,548,736, forward strand.
TGAAACCAAATCTAAAGATTCCAATCCAACAAATTATCTCCATAGAAATTATATAGAAAATCCGACATAAGAAACCTTCCTTGCAAACTAGAGATAAATCATATTTATCTAATTCTAGCAGTTTAATAAACAAATCGTTATATAACCAATTTCTCCTCAGATCACTAGTTCCACCGTTTATAACTTAACCTGAAATTAGGCTTGTAACCAATTGTTTATTCCGTAATCGACCACAAACTCACATTTCGCTTAAATATTTCCTAAGGATAACCAATTCCACCTTAATGTCCCTTTTAGCCCTAATTTTTCCAAATTTAGGGTTTTTGCAAAATAATTCCTTAATTATTCCAAAATTACCTAAAATCGCCCTTAAATCCAAAATTATCAATTTAGGGCTAAAAATCAAAGAAAATATCAATTAGGCCCCAAAAATCAGTTGCTAACTCCAAAATGGTTTTGGGCCTTGCAAATAGGTAGCAAATGGGCGTAGGCGTGTTGGGCCGAGTGTGGGCATGCGTTTGGGGGTGAGGGTGTGCAGTGTCGGTAGCAGATGGATATGGGACACGTGCACGGGTGGTGCAGATGGGTGCTAAGCATTGAGTAGCACGTGCGTGGGGCTAGGTGTGAGACACGCTGGGTGGGCTGGCTAGGCAGCTAGGTTGGGCACCCCTGGGCTGTTCGACAACAACCTTTTCCTGCTTTTCAGCAGATTTTTAAAATTAATTCCAACAAATTCAACAACCCCCACTTCAACTAATTTTTATAGAACTCAAGAGGGACTGAAATGCACACAAATTGCGCATTATTTGGCTTATATTTAAGATGGTTTATAATGTGATTTTATGAGATTTGATGTGTTTGCTAGTGATTTTTAAAGTTTATGATTGAGAATTGAAATATAGTTAAAATAAGTAAAAAAGGACAAAAATTACGCATAAAGAAGTCAAAACTGAGAAATGGACCAAAGAAAGTGAAGAAAGGAGATGAAAAAGGCCAAAATTAAAAGGGGCGGGATAACATAATACATAGCATGGCGACGTTGTCCCTTTACGTTGTAGACTGGAGAGCAAGGTTTTAGAGAGCGTTGTAGTGTTGCTTAGAGCATACCATTTGATGGAATTAGAAACATGCAAGCGAAAGCAATTAGATACTTAAGCACTCTAATTTCATTAATTTAAGGATAAAACATTCAAGTTCAAAACTAGAAAAACAAAATTTAGAGAGCAAACCTTAATGTAGCTCAAAATAAAGTTGCTCTCTCCTTGTTTTTTATCCAAACACTTCCTGGACCATCGGTAGAGTCTTTCCTGCTTTCTCTGGCCTTAGAACGGATTGTGGGATCCAATTTTTTAATGAATTTTGAGGGAAAAAGAGATTTAGAGAGTTTAGATTTTCTGAATGTTGAGAGAAAGAGAATTCCAGCCTCACAAGCCAAAATTCAACAAGAATTCTTCTGCCAACGAATAACGGAGTTACAAGAGAGCCACATAGAGGTTCAATGCAGTATTGCGATGACACGGCAGGTGCTGATCAACATTCAACGCAATATCTTCACAATCCACCTGAACCAAAGGCAAATAGCAGAGTGCAACCATGAGTACTTTAACTTTTTAACAGCCTATTTACATGGTCCCATGGTGCCTCCGCATTTACAGCAACCTCTGCACTTTGATGAAGCTCCTCGAGTTCCTCCGCAGAATCCTCCATCAGAGCCCCTGCCGCAACTCTAAATTTGGGGGTATGCCACCTTCTTAATAAATCTGCAATTTTTCGTTTCGGCCATTCTTTTATTTTATTCATTACATTATTTTTATATAAAAGCTATACCTTGATTTTTTTGTACATGCTTAAATTTTGTGTTGCGATATTTTTAATTCTTTGTATACTTGGTTAATTTTAATACAACTGAGTAACTATTCTCTCCGTATGCGTTTTCCTCTTTACTTATCATCCTTTGTCAAGTATTGTGAAGTTCTTTATCTTCTATTTTGCGTTATTAATTACGCTGCCATGATGAGTAATATGCATATCCTTAGCAATATTTCTTATACTTTTCACTTTCTGACTAACACTTAGATAATTCATAGCAATAGCATTGCTTTACCTTTTATACATCAAGACTCTGCTCAAACCTTCTTTTCAAAATTTTGACTAAGTGTTTTGTCTATTCTGTCCAAAACAACGCAATGAGGACCTTGCGCATCTCTAAATTTGGGGGTGGGGAAGGTCTGAGCAGATGCAATCAAGCGAATGCGGTCATCATTAAGAAAATACGTTCATTATAAAAAAATCATAAAAACTCCAATGTCAACGCAAGAGAAAATCCCAACCTGATAAGAGTTAAGTCGTGAAAGGAACCTGCTCGTAGTTGGATGTTCGCATGACACCCGTGGGAGCAAGCCAAAACGAAGGTGGGTTTCCAATAACGACGCAATATGAAAAAGAAAAAAAAAGAGAGAGAAAAAATAAAAATATAAGAGACAACTCCTTTGACAAGCAAAAGTAAAACTTATCTGAAAATCAAGAGTTGAAGTTGAGATTGGCACACAACCATAGTTGGATGTTTTCATGACACCCATGGGAGAAAGCCAAAACAAAGGGGGTAACTATGATCAATAGTCTCTAATAAAATGAAGCAAACCAGACCATCGCATAAAGACGCAACTAGTTGTTTTTGCAAGAAGAGGTATACATTCCTCTTAAAACAAGAAGGGAATTTTTCGGTAGAGGTTTGTTGTATAAAAGAATAAAGTAGAGCATGTTGATGAATTGTTAAAGGATAGAAGAAAATTGCGTTGTTAAGTAATGTTGTATAGGTAGAGCATTCAGAGCAACCAATCGACGCAAAGTTAGAATAAGAATTGAATGAAATTGTTTTGGTCGAAGATATGCTTGAGGACAAACATATATCTAAATTTGGGGGTGTGATAACTTTTAGTAATACAAGTTATTTATACTGTTTTATTCAGATATTGCGGCAAAAAGAAAGGAAAGTTGTGTCGATAGTATAAAATGGCTAAGAAATACGAAAATTATGAAATGTCGTAAACACACCCACTAGTACCATTGTGATGGTGAAATAGAATGTTTCAGTCTCTGTTTTGCAGAAAATAGGTCACCACATACGTTAATGGCTCGAAGACAAAATGTAGAACGCATCTACATCGCATGCGTCCATCAATCAAGAACGAAGAGATGATCAATGCAATGATGGCGCATGTGAAATTCGATCAAGAGCTGAAGCGATCAACGCATTTCAACCACATGCGATAATAAAAAACAACATCGCATGTGGCGATAGATCGAAGATGTGAAGGGCAACGCATTCGCAGAAGATTCTGGCAAGTGTACAGCTTTTAGTTGTGCATTTCTGATGGATTGATTGCGTAACAGAAAGGAGTTTTTCATTCCGCCATTTTAGAAACTACCATAATTAGACAGTGGGGACCACAAATTCAAAGAGCCAAGGTCTCGCCTATAAATAGCTTCCTCAAATTCGCTGAATGATATACATGATATACTGAGACTGATATACTGAAACGGGGAGAGAGAGAGGCTGGTCTGAAGCGACTACAGAGTAAATCCGAGAGAACTCTGAGTAGAGAATTCTTCCAATTCCTGAAGTTGAAGCTCTGTGCAAGGGTTAATTCTACCAGGAAAGCAAGCTTGAGTGGGAAGCTTTCCTCTCCACCACTTCCATACACCGGCAAGCACAAATCTTCGATTGGGATTTGTGTCAAGACGTTGACACTCTTTCCGTATTTGTTTCTATCATCTTCTGTATTCATCTTCTTTAATCCCTCATTCACAAACATGCATCAAACGCTTAATTTTAGAATTAAATGTCATCATCGTCATCGTTATCATCTATCTGTCTCTTTCCATACTTTTATCATCCATTTTCTCCATGATGTGTTCTTAATCCTCAGGGTAAAAAGCGAGAATTAAGCAAGTGAGTTAATTTGTGTTAAGGAATTAATTAAGTTTAGCTAAAGCATGCTTGACGACATCTTCACCTGTGAGAGCAGAAGTGAAGATGTTATTCCGCCTTTCGAGAGAAGGTTGGAAGAATGCGTTAACTAAAGCGAGAAGTATTTCTAGAGATGAAAACAACCTTGCGTTCATCACGTTCATCTCTGTTTCACCATAGACATATGGGAACGCAGCCGATCACTGAGAGGTGTACGCCAAGGGAAAGCGGAACCTTAGTTACGTACTTAACATGTACTCTTTCTCTTTCTGCCTCATTCATAAGACTTGCCATCGCATTCATCGACACTTTTGTACAACTTCACAGTCAATCCTCGGTCACAGTATCATGTATCATGTACCATATATCATGTATCATAGTAGTTTAGGAATTTACTTTACAACGCATTTTTATTTTATCAACGGATTTTTACTTCAATGCAATTTACATTTCTATACAAACCAAAATTCTTTATTCATTACTAAAATCGGTCACATGTATCACATAAGTATCGCATTTAACGACAACAATCCCCGTGTTCGACCTTGGATCACTCTGAGAAACTTGTGCTGGAATTATACTTGTTTTCAGCACAAGAAAACTTGTGACACGCACTACTTTATTGCATACTACGAGCATATCACTATCAACACAGATACTTAGAACATAGTATCGCATGAAATGTCTTTATCATAGATCACTTAAGCACGTATTACACATCATTCATTCATCAACGCAATAGATAGACAACATTCCATTTTTATTGTTACAAGTTTATGGCAACATGAGCTTGTATAATTCATATTCATCATTGTCTATTTCCATAAAGATAAAGATATAAATTTTGGTCATCATAGGGGTAAGTAGATAGATGGCTCCCTTAAGGGTTGATTCTGGGGCTTGAATGATGTGGCGCCACACACCTTCTCTTGGCCCGAGAGGTGTTCGCACATAGTTGGACTATGTTGTATTGTTCATTAGAGGAATCAGTGGTACTTAAGAAGTGAGATGTAACTACAGGTGCATAACGGTAATTTGTCCCAGCTGTACTTACGAGCATCTGTGAAGGGTCATCGTACTCATGATTGGTTATATCTGATGGACACAGAAATATATCTGGGGTGAGAAGAGTTCAACTATTGGTCTTTAGTGGAATGCCTGACAGTTAACAGATGATGGATATTGTGGCTACAGAGTTTAGTCAGCTATTCACGGACCGTTGGAGCTTCGAGCCACAGGTCCATTAGTTCCCCTGGGTAGCTTAGATAAAGTCGAGAACCAGTATTTGGGTTAATTTAAAATGTTTAAATTGATAAGAGGAAGTTCGATTATATATGATATAATTGGACTGGTTAATTATATATGATATAATTGGCCAAATGTATGAGATACATTATTTTGGAGGAAATTAGAATAAAAATATAATATGATTATATTTATTAATAATTAATTGATTAATTATATGATAATTAAGCCAATTTTCACGTTTGGACGTGGGTTAGTGGACTGAGTCGGTTAATGTAACCGATGAATTAAAATGAAAAAGATTTTCATTTTGATCACCTGGAGTTTAGTCATCCAAAGAATTTTGGAAGCGTGCATTGGTGGATTTGAAAACGATAGCTTAAGCATTTCAAGAGACTATACGATAGCTCCTCGCGCCTAAACGATCATCTACCTCGTGCCTAAACAATCGCACACTATTTCCTACACGATCGCATAGCTTCTCTAAACGATCGTATAGTGTGTCAGTTTTACTAAACGATCGTGTACCTTTTTCTAAACGATCATTTAGTAAATCCTACAGGATCGTGTAGCTCCTCTTAAACGATAAGCATTTATGCTATGCGATAGCGACTTTTTCCCTCCCACTTACTTATAGCCTACACGATTTGAGTTTCCTCCTTCCTCTACCAAATTCACCAAAGCCCATCCTTTGGGTTTTCACTTCGAGAATACTCGGGGATATTCAGTGGTGGTGTCATCCCCGTTGCGATCGTGAGTTCGTGTTGTTCGTGCTGCTGCAGTCGACGTTTCCACTTGGTGTTGATAGATCGCTGGGAGGGTTTCCGCTGCATAGAAGTTCTGAAGTTTGAAGATAGTCTTCAACTGGTATGGAACTCTTTCCCTTATGATTTCGTTGATCACAACATGCCGTTAATTAGAGTTTATTTGCATAATTGTATGTATTGTATGTATAATGTTATATTTCGATCACGATGAGATCGAAGCGATCGAACGCGCTCATGGAACTTTGTGTTATGAGATCCTTCAGCATTATGTTTGTTCATGATTATGTTAAGATCAAGTCTTAATTAGGTATAGGTTATAATTCCAAGGCTTGCATGACATGTATGGTTACATCCCTCTAGACCCATCTTATGTTTTGTTTATGCTAGGGACCAATAGGGTATGTATGATTGCACCCCTCTAGTCCACTTATGTCTATGTTAATGGTTGGTGTTGGATGAAGCTCTGGCCCTTCTGACTACATGACCCGTTAATCATTAGAAGGGTTAGTTTCCGCTTATGTCCACATCTTCCTACCAGGGCAAGGGAACTCACGTTGGAAGTGTAACCGATTACCTCATATTATGATAAGTCTTTGTTTTGGGCCCCAATCATATGTTTTGATGATATGTTGCATGTAATTGTGCATTTTGTCATTACATCAAGTGAGAACTACTTACTTAGTATATTATATACTTATCCTGTTTTGCAGACTTTGTAGGTAAGGACACAACATAGGTGGATGACTGGACGTCGCTCAAAGGGCCAACCATCAAATTCACTATTTTGGTCATATATGTATTTTGTTCCATTACGCTAATGTTTTATGGAACCTTATGTTTTGTAAAATAAACTTTTTGTATAGTTTTGGTACTTAATTAATAAAATTTTAGATACGTTCTTTTGAAATCTTTACCAAAACTCATCTCATGATAGAAAAATCTAAGTATGTATGTCATAGCGATTGTACCTTGTTATGTAAGGGTCAGGTCGTTATAGGATGCCCAACACACATGTCGGTGCAAAATCCTAAGAAACTAGAATGTCGTTCAAAAGTATGCCTATTTATAGGCTACCCTAAAGGTAGTTATTTTTATGATCATCAAAAAGATAAAGTATTGGTATCAACAAATGCAGCTTTCCTAGAGAAAGACCACATCAAAATTCACCAACCTCACAGTAGGCTAGTAATAGATGAAATGACAAGAGAAACGGCCAATGTATCAACAAGAGTTGTAGATCATGTAGATCCATCAATAAAAGTTGTTGATGAAACTTGTATTCCACGTCATTCTCAAAAGTTGAGAGTGCTTCGACATAGTAGGAGGGTTGTGCAATAGCCTGACCGATACATTGGTGTAACTGAAACTCAATTCATCATACCTAATGATGGCTTACAGGATCCATTAACTTTCAAATAAGCAATGGAAGATGTGGATAAAGAATAGTGGGTTAAACCATGGATCTTGAAATGGAGTCAATATAATTCAATTCAATCTGTGATCTTATAGATCAACAAGAAGAGGTAAAAACCATCGGTTATAAGTGGATCTACAAGAAAAAATGAGACCATGTTGGAAAGGTATAGACCTACAAAGCTAGGCTTGTGGCAAAAGGGTTTACCCAAAGAGATGGGGTGGAGTATAAAGAAACCTTCTCTCCGGTTGCTATGATGAAGTCTATTAGAATACTCTTGTCCATAGCTACATTTTATGATTATGAAATCTAGCAAATGCATGTCAAGACAGCCTTCTTAAATGGCTATCTTAAGGAGAGTATCTATATGTCTCAACCAGAAGGATTTATTGAACGGGGTCAAGCAAAAAAGATTTGCAAGCTTAATCGATCCATTTATGGATTGAAACAAGCATCTCGATCCTGGAATATAAGATTTAACACTACGATCAAATCTTATGGATTTGACCAAAATGTTGACGAACCTGGTGTTTACAAGAAAATCGTTAACAAAACTATCGCTCTTCTAGTTCTGTATGTTATGATATTCTACTCGTAGGAAATGAAGTAGAATTTTTGGCAAACGTCAAGAGATGGCTTGTTACACAATTCCAAATTAAAGATTTGGGTGAAACGTAGTATGTTCTTGGGATCCAAATAGTTTGGAACTAAAAGAACAGAATTTTAGAATTATCTCAGGAATATTTTATAGACAAGATGTTGTATAGATATAAAATGCGAAATTCCAGGAAAGGAATGTTGCCTTTCATACATGGAATTCATCTGTCTAAGGAGCAAGGGATAGTAGAGAGGTTATTCCCTTAAGTGCTGACTCTAAGTCTTGATTAAGGGGCCCCACCCTCTCATTGGCTCGAGAGGAACTCAATTTAGTGATTGGATCGCAAACCAGAAGCAAGGTGTACTATTGACTCAGCCGTTATTACAAACAACCTATGAAGAGTTAACTCACTAATCATGGTTATATCGAGTGGACATAATATATCTATAGCGAGGGGAGTGCAACTGTGGGCTTTAGTGGAGTGACCCAGTAGTTAACGAATGGTAACTAATTAGGTTAAAGAGTTTAGTTGGTTAACCTCGGATTGTTGGAGCCCATGATCTGTAGGTCCATAAGGTCCCTCTACTAGCTCCTAAATCTTGGATTACTATATTGAGTGAATTTGAAGCGTTCAAATTTAATTTGTGAATTCAATTTGAAGTGTTCAAATTTTAAATTAGGAATTGAATTTGAATTGTTCATATTAAAATTAGTGTTTGGATAATTATATTCGATATAATTAAAGTTTAATTTATCGAAATCAAACGTAATTGGAGAGTTTAAAACATTTAAATATTGATTTTATTAAATACATGAATAGAATTCACATATGATATATGTGTTTAACTAATTTAGTATTTGATATTAAGTTATTATTTAATTAATTAAAATCAAATTAATTTTCAATTTTCAAATTCAATTTTAGAAATTGAAATTTGTATTTGATTTATTTTTGTATTAAATTAATTGAGATTGAAAATTAATAGTTGAGATAGTAGAAAAATCCATTTTTTTTTAAACCTAGTGGATTTCTCCACATTTGGACACCTATCCCTTCTCCACATTTGGATACCTATCCAACTTATTTAGTAGATTTTGATGTGTCAATCAACATTATAACATGGTGCTTACTTGTATTAGATACACAAATACTTCAATTTATGGAAATTGAAGACATAATTGCATGTTGAACTTCAAAGTTTTTTCTGTAGAAATCTGTTTCTACTTGACCCTCACTAAATCCACCTCAATTCCCTTCAATTTTGAATTCTTCCACTCCAATCCATGTTGAAGAATAGTAGAGAAGACACTCTTGGTGGTCCACAATCGATTTATAGCTCAAATCCATGGAGAGCAGCTTGGATTTCGTGGAAGTCCTCGAAGGTATAAGTTTTGAAACTCTTCTCTTATGAAATGCTATTTCATGCATGCTTTTAGAACTCAAATTAAGTGTAATTAGAGTGCTTATTGAATCTATTTGCTTCCGCATTATGCATAATTATTCTATCAATTTCCATGTCATATAGTTTTCACTAGTTAATTTCTCATTTTTAAGCAAAGATATGATTGTGGAAGATATGCTAAAACATACAATAATCAATTAACCATAATCATAGAACCCTAATTAAACTATTGGTTTTCCTTTTTGTAATGTTACTTCAGAGGTTTAGAGCAATTTTCACCAAAGGGTGATCAACTACTCATCCCTGATTTGAGACAATCTCAGCCAATCACTAACACCAGAATAACTCTTATTCCTATAGTTTTTAGTTGTCGTTGTTTCGGTCAAAGATTCATTAACTAACTTAATTCATCCCATAAGTGTGACCATCCAATTCTTGGATCCCAAAGGACACTTCAACAGGCAATCAAAGGGAAAGACAACTGTTGAAGATTAACCTAGGAAACCCTATCCATTGTTGAAGTTTGTGTTGTTCCGACCCTTATGATTAAGCCCCCCCGAAGGGATGGTCACTCCAGGACGACACATAGATGAACCATAGGAATCTCACAGTGCAACCTAATGAAGGAGACCGTAGGATATGTTGACACGTGTCCCTCTCCCACTTACTAAGAACACTTTCCCCATTCACTTTGTTATTGACCCATGCAAACACTTTTCGAAGGGATGCCGCACCCAAGGCGATGTGAAGCTGAGCATGAATCTCATGATGTGAACTCCTGGGGACGTGAGAGCTAGAATTTGAGATACCATATATACCAATATACTCCCACTAAAGTATTCTAATATTTTTAGGATTTTATTATATTTAGTTAAAACCCAACTAATGAATTTATCTAAGTCCTTTTAAATTTTCTCAATATAACATATATATTGAATAATTTAACAATACTTGATTTCATTTATTAAACTCTTTTAATAAAATCAATAATTTATTGCATGCTTACAAGATAGGGAAATTTCATTGTATATCAAATACATTTTAAGAAACCAAAGCTATAACTTCAACCTTGTTGTAATTGCAGATGTGGCAATTGTTGGGTTGTATGCCCTAAAACTCGCAATTTGTAGACTTGAACATTTTCTATTATCAATAATGATGTTATTCAATATTTCTTCAATAAAGTTTTTATTGAATTTGTAAATTGCACTTGTAAAGACTAAATCTAATAAACTAAGATCCATGGCTATTACATGAATACTTTAATTTTTATATGGAGACATAAAAATGGACCAGGTTCGAGTAAATAGTCAAAATGATCTATAGTATATGAATAAGGTTGGGTACCTTATTTTGGTATCGGATGCGGCCCACTCTATAGTTGTTAAAATTTGTTGTAAGGTGGTACTGTAACGACCCGACCCCCCTAGGACTTAGGTTAGGCCGTTACTAAAATAAATGCGTGCATAGAATTTAAAACGACGTTCAGTTATGTTGAAATAAATACTAATTAAACAAGAGAAGTTCAAAAGACATTTATTAAATGCAATTGTTAAAACAATAATAGGGTACCCAAAATGCGTAAAAGAAATAATCCTTAGTAATAAATTTCAAATAGTAAAACTAAATATTAAGGAAAAATAAAGACTCTAAATTTCATCATGCGGAAATAAAAAAATTAGTCCCAGTGACACGATCACGAATTCCGTTGCGCCATCGCTGCTACATCATTACCTTTACCTGAAACGTCAACATAAGAAAGAATGAGTATGAAATACTCAGTAAGTAACCCCACCACTAGGGTCAGACTAGGCATTTATGTCCTCTACATACCCACCTATGGCACATAAACACATGAAACAGGCAAGAGACCGAGTCCTATCCTACTGTAGTTGAGTATGCCCACAAAACTGGTGAATCCCGAAGGAAACACAAAACTGGTGAATCCCGAAGGAAACACAAGACTGGTAAGCATCTAACTAATCAGTGGGGATATTCACATAGTCTTAACGTTAAAAAATTCAACACCGTACAATTCTATGACATACATGTAATCCTTGATTCTATGGCTCTATCACATACACATAATCCTCAACAATATATTCTACAACATTCATGTATACCTTAATCATCAAAATTCCACAACATATAAGTATACCTCAACATTAGCAGATAAGATATCAACATATGAAAACACATACCAGTCACTCCACTCCAGCTATCGGTCAGACGTGCCGCCAGTCGCCCAAATCCTGCCGGTCAGACGCGCCGCCAGTCGTCCAGCTCCAGCCGCGCCTCCCTACTGTCTTCACGCCGACTGGCACCCTCTGTTCACCATCCGCCACTGCCGTGGTGTTGCTCTCGTCGGATTCTCAAGATTTGTGTAAGATTGGGTCCCTTTAGGTGAGTTTCCATGGTTTTTCTTGAAGATATTTGTTACCCATTAAGTTTTGGCTTCAAATTGTTAATATTCATCATACGTCGGTGTCATTCGTCATTTTTCCAGCAAATTCGAGTTCAGTATTAGGTGGCTTTGCATTGTGTTGATTTGGATAGTTTCAAGTGATTTGGATTTCAAACCACATCTTGGGTAACAATATTTTGGTTTAACTTTGGTAAGTTTGGAGGTTTCAAAACCATTTTGTTTTGGTTACTGTTGCTATAAAAATTTGGACTTGGAACCTTAATAATGGTTTATGTTTAGGCTGGCTTTTTTTGCAAAGTTTAGGAGCGAGTTCAGCTTAAACTCCAACTTTGGGACTTTGATCCAAGATTATTCCATTCTAAGGAGAAGATTATACCACATTTACATTCACACATATAGATATGCATCAAATGACTAAATTACCGTGATGCTTAGAGATAAATAAATAAGAGAACGAGTAAACTTACCAGTTGAAGACTCTCTTCACTTGAAATCTCGCTCTCTCTCCACGAACGGAAGCTTTCGCTCTTACTGGAACGTCAAGCTATCGTTCAACAACAACCGATCGTCTACAATGAACAACTCCACACAAATAGACGAAAAAGATGGGGACGATACCACCACTTGGAACCCTTAGTATTCTCGAAGTAAGAATCCAAAGAGTGGGCTCTGTTCGAATTTGGTAGAAGGGAGGAGGAAAAAAGATCGTATACAATGATTAAGCAAGTGGGAGAAAGCAGCGTCTATCGTATAGATAGGGTGCTTGATTGTTTAGGCGAAGTACACGATCGTGTAGGAAAAGCTAAGCGATCATTTATACGATTGTTTAGTAAAGCTCGGGTGCTAAGCAATCGTCTAGAAGAAGCGCACTGGGTGTAAGAAATCGTCTAGTAAATGATGAGCTACCGTATAGACTCTTAATTCACTAAGCGATGGGCAAAACACTGCATGAGCAAAATAATTGCATTCTTTGCAAAATGAAAAAAATTTTCATTTTATTCTTCAGTTACAAAAATTGAATGGAACTCCCCACTAATGCAAGGTTACGAAGAAAACGGTGGCCAATTATCCCATAGTTGCCAAATTAATAAATAATAAATATAATCATATTATATTCATAACCTATAGTTTGATATCACATATCAACCATTGTATTTTCTCCTCCACTAGATATAAATCATATTTATATCCATTTTCCTCCAAATTAATGTATCTCATACATAAAGTCAATCATATCATATATAATTAACAAGTTCAATCATATCATATAATCGAACTCCTTCTAGTCAATTTGAAAATTTTCAATTGACCGAAAAACTGATTCTCAACTTGAATCCAACCTACCAAGGGGACCTTATGGACCTATGGCTCGAAGCTCCAACGTGTTGGGGATGATGCCCTAAAGTCCCGTGTCTTGTAGTTTGTAACAGTTTGTACGAATTCATGTGATGTATAATATATTATATGTACTTCACTTCTTGACTTTGCACATTTAGATGTTTTATTTCCTTTACCACAAACCAGTATACTAAAATCCTTGGTTGTCATTATGTAACTTAAGCATGTATGTGGTGACATACAAGTGGATCATGTCTTAAGTAATAACCAGAATGGTTTGTAGTATATGGATATAGGAGGAAAACCTTATCCTGGTAACGCTACGGATGCGGCCCACTTTGTGGAATGGTTACAAGTGTTGTGACTTGTCACAAATGGTATGATCCTGATCATTCGTGTAGGGGACATGTGAGTGGGAGCGTCCAATACAAAAAGTTTGTATAAGACCTGACCACGAAGTGTTAACGTCTCGTTATATAACACCGTTCTGGACAGAGACTTCACTTCACTAAGATGACCATAGATAACATGACCTCAATCCTATGTGAGTTGGGAACTGTTGCCATTCAGGGCAGTCCTTTGATTTGCATGGGTTCGAGTGGCCAGGCCGCAGGCTCAAACCTACCACTTTGGAGATTTATCTGATTTGGGAGCTGGGAACTCAGTAACACAAGATGGAATTCACTCCTTCCTTGAAGATGGGGTAAGTAGATAGATAGCTCCCTTAAGGGTTGATTCCAGAGCTTGAACGATATGGTGCCACACACATTCTCTTAAGTTACATAATGATAACCAGAGATTTTAGTTTATTGGTTTATTGTAAAGAAAATAAAACATCCAATGTGCAAAGTTAAGTAGTGAAGTAAATATCAAATATTATACATCACAAGTGTACGTACAAAGTGTGTTTACAAACTATAGGACACAAGATTTTAGGGCATCATTCCCAACAGAAATATTTCACACCCCACCCTGAGCCTGCCTCCTAAGCCCGAGGGAAGGCATGGAGGACTGCAAATACCAACCTTTTATGATACCTACCGCTCATCTAAACCTCTTCACACTCATAAAACTTTAAGCTAGGGATGTAAACAACAATTGTTTGATTAAACTCATTTTATTACAAACAATACAACCTTTATACAAAACTCGGACTGATGTAAACAACAACTGTTTGATTAAGTTCATTTTATTACAAACAATACAACCTTTATACAACACTCAGACTTAACTATAGTGTTTACAATTAGAACTCTTAAAACTGGAAGTGTGACTGTGGCTGTGGCGAACCTTGACCTTAGCATCACCCTAAAACTCCTCACCTTTCACTACCTGGGAAGAAAAACATGAAAGAAAAGAATAAGCTTCAAGAAGCTCAGTGAGTTGTAAGAAACTTCTAGAGTCTATTTCAACACATAATAATACAAGTATATCACAAACGAGGATAAATTCACCCTTAGCCTTGAATGAGTCTGTTCTTAACTCTATCTACATGCGTGGTAGATAGTTAAACTGATACTATTCATAATGAGTCTAATCTCAAACTCTACCTACAATACGGTAGATAGTTAAACTAATAATAGTCATAAATTCTTACTCTCTTGTGTTCCCTATGTTTCCTATGTTCACATAGATCCCCATTTATGGGCTCAGAAGCTAGGCCTATCGGCCCTCTGACCATTCCATTGTTTAGTTTTATGTCCTAAAACTCGTGGTTTGTAAACAATAGAAATTATTTTGGAAATTCAATAAGTTGTTATTGAATAGATGTTTTTCTTATTAGAAATCCAATAGACCTCATAGTCCCTTGATTATTACATGAGTACTTGAACTTTATGTAGAAACATAAAAGTGGATCAGGTTCGAGAAAATAGTCGAAAATGATCTATAGTATATGAATAAGGTTGGGTGCCTTATTCTGGTAACATTATTGGATGCGGCCTGCTCTGTAGTTGTTACAAAGAGTTGTAAAATGCTATAAACGAAGTGATGCTAATTCGTTCATGTTATGACATGAAAAGTGGGGGTGTTCTTGTGCAAAAGGGTTTGTACAAGATCGGACCACGGAAACAGTCACTCTTACTTTATAACGTTGTTTATTGTTTAAGACTGACTATTTCAAAGCGATGACCTAGGTAACTTGACCTTAATCCTGAGCTAACTATGAACTACTGTTTGTTCGATATTATCCTTTGATCTGCAAACGGTGAGAGTAGTTCAATAGCACTGCTCAATAAGCCTCCCATTTTGGGGATAAGACCGGATGAATAGTTTGGGACATAGCCCTGCAAGATGGAATTCACTCCTACTTGATTAGGGTTAGTAGAAAGGTTGTTCCTTTTAGGTCCGCGAGGTCCTCGTACTAGTTCGGAAATGGATTAGCTTTAGAGTAGTGTGATAAGTTAATTTGAAACGTTCAAATTAGAATTAATCAGAATTGAAGAATTAATATTTAAATATGATTTAAATATATGAAGGTGAAATTGTGTAAAATGAATTTAATATTTGATATTAAATTAATTAGAATTATTTAAATTTTTAAATAATTATTTATTAATTTTATTAGATAAATTAATTTATAAAATTAATTTTATAGAATTAATAATATTTTCAATTTTAGAAAATAAATTGATTTATGAAATAAATTTTTGAAAAGTTGAAAAAGAAGAAAAATACATTAAATGGAAAATTGGGATTTTCCATTATCATCTTCAAGTAGCTCATAACCCACCATCTTCAAGCATCAATTACTCTAAGCATGAGTTGCATCTTATGCAACTATCTTCCTTGCATGATGGTTTACAATATATTGAAGAGATTGAATTGAATTTGAGGCAATGCAATTGATAGAACTTTTCTGAAAAATTCGGTTGAAGAAGGTGTTCTTCAAAGTGGGTTGCTACTATGAGTTTTTCTCCTAATTCCCTTAATTTCGAGCTTATTTTGATTCCCACAACTCAATCTAGAGAAACAAGAGAATAGTAGGGAAGATATTGGGGTGGTCTACAATAAGATTTGGAGAGATTTGTAGTTGAAAATCGAGATTTCAAAGGTTTTACAAAGGTATGACTTGAAACCTATTTATTTTTGCAAAAGCATGCTTTAGTTTCTCCAAAAATTAATGAATTAGAGTGCTTAATGATCCTTGTAACATCCGCTGCGTGATGATACAATTTAACAATTGGTATCAGAGCATCATATAAGCATTCAATTCGGTTTAATTTTGGTGTGGCGGGTGTTTTTTCATGAGAATATGAAACTGCTGCACTGATATGGTTTTCTATTTTTGGCTTTTTATTCCTCTTTAATTATTAATTAAATTTGTAATTGGCTCTTGATTCATGAGCTTATATGTGTCATCAAGAGTATGTAATTTATTTGGAGTCATTAGAGTTGAAATTAAGTTTTAATTGAAGAAACAAGTAAAGAGGTTGAGTTGCAGATTTCAGTTTTCCAGCCTCTGTTCATACCATCGTTGAGGTTCAGTGCTAGAAAATCGTTTAGCTTCGGGCATTAGACGATGTGAAGAAAAGCTAGACGATTGTGTTGTTGGATTTTAGGTCCTAAAACTCGTAGTTTGGAATATCATATTCTTGTTCAATAAAGCTGTTATTGAAAATCTTTAGTAAATTTAAATTCTATATTCATGAATTCAATATTCTAAGGTTTCGAGGCTATTAAGTTTAAGTTTGAACTTTATGTAGTGACATAAATGTGGATCAAGTTCAAATATATATAGCCAAAATGATCTATAGTATATGGATAAGGTTAGGCGCCTTATTCTGGGGACACTATGGATGCGGCCCATTTTGTTGTTAGTACAAACGATGTGATCCTAAACCGTTCATGTGGAGACATGAAAATGGGGGCATTCTATGTAAAGAGTTTACATAAGACTGAACCATGAAATAGCCACTTTTTATGTTCTAAATACCGTTTAATGTATAAAGCTAACTATTTCGTTAATTGATGACCTAGGTAACTTAATCTTAATCCTGAGCTAACTATGAACTCCTGTTCACTCGAAATTATCCTTAGATCTACATAGATGAGGGCAGCTTATTATCACTTACCCAATAAGCCTCCCATTTTAGGGGTAAGATCAGGTGGATAGCTGGGAACATAGGGTGCAAAACGGAATTCACTCTTACCCATTATAGGGATAGTAGATAGGTTGTTCCCTTTAGTACTGAATCGAAGTCTTGAACAAGGGGTCTCACCATCTCATTGGCCCGAGAGGGGTTAAGTTTATAGGTTGGACCTTAAACTAATTGTTCATTAGAGGATCAGTGAAACTTAAGGAATAAGATGTAGTCTCGGGGGTAAAACGGTTTTTATGACCCAGCCGAGATTACGAACAACTTGTGAAGGATTAGCTTACTAATCATGGTTATATCAAATGGACACAAATATATCTATAATGAGGGGAGTGCAACTACGGTACTATAGTGGAATGACCCGTTAGTTAACAAATGTTGATTAGCTCCGTCTAAAGAGTTTAGCTAGCTAATCTCGGATCGTTGGAGCCCATGATCTATAGGTTCATTAGGTTCCCCTACTAGCTCATATGGAATAAACTTAGAATAGTATGATAGAACGATTCGAATTGTTAGAATTAGGTGAAAAGAGAGAAACCGACAAGTATATGTGATATAGTGGTCAGTTTTTTAGTTTAGAGATACAGCTTTAATATTTAAATGTGATTTAAATATCAAGAATATGAATACGTTCATTTTCAGAAGCTCAGAAATAATAGAAATGGTCAACGATGTAAAAAGTCAAAGAGTTGACTTTTGACTTTGAAAAGTCAAACTTTGATCGACCTTATATTCAAATGTGATTTGAATTTCAAGAAAATGAATGCGGATTCATGCTCCGGAGGTCAAAATTAGTCAATACGAAAAAAAAATAATTAAATGTCAAAATATTGACTTTTTAGTCAAAGTTTGACTTTGACCAAATGACTATTTTGCTCTTTGACTAAAGTTAATGGGAAAATCAAAACTTTTGTTGGATAATTCCCCTAACAAAAATAGTGGGCTAGGCGTTGGCTTATAGTAGAGACATTAAGCCCACTAAGATAGTGGATTCTAGGTGTTGAGATTTTTTGAAATTATTTCATGCAATTTTGCATGGCTCTTTTCTATAAATATGGGCTTGTGTTTTTCGATTAAAGACTTTTTGATTTTTGCCAAAATAGTTTTTCTAAAAATTGGGCTAGAAAGAAAAACCCAATCCCAACCAAAAATCCCTTCTACTATTTCAATCTTTTCTCTCTCTCGAGTTCTTCATCCATCGGGTCCCACAACTCGGTTCTGAATCCAGAGAATAGTAGGTCAGCTCTAATGTGGTTCGTTCGTGTTCGGGTGGAGATAGACGAGTTTCGGGAGCTTCAAAGGTATTATTTCAAAATAACCCTAATTAATTCTTTTAGGGTTGCATGTTTATTTTGGGCAATTTGAGTAAAATTGATTCTCATTTCTACTGCGCATGCCTATTTTTCCATCACGTGTAGCTTTGGGCGTTGGGCATTGAATTGCTATGCAATGGCACTATACGATTGTGTAGCTTTGCGTGGGAGTTAAGCGATGCGTTAAAGTGCTATACAATAGCAGTACGCAATCATTTACCTTTGAGCAGAAGCTAAACGATGCGTTGAAGTGCTATACGATAGCACTACATGATCATTTACCTTTGAGAGGCAGCTAAGCGATGCATTGAAATGCTATACGATAGCATTACATGATCGTTTACTTTTGTTCGGCAGCTAAATGATGCATTGAAGAGCTATACGATAGCACTACACGATCGTTTACCTTTGTGTGGCAGCTAAACGGTGCGTTAAAACACTATGTGATAGCGCTACACAATCATGTAGCTATGTGTGCACTAAATGATCGACAAGAGGCGCTATGCAATGGCACTTAGCGATCATGTAGTATTTGTCCGTGCTAGATGATGGCATTGGGTGATAGTGTTGGACACTAAGTGATCGTGTAGCGTTATCCGACACTAGACGATGACACTATGTGATAGATGGAAGACACTTCACGATCATGTACCTTGGTTAGCATCATGCGTTGGCTACTACAAGACCAGGCAAACACTAAACGATGAGGCAAATGCAAGATAATGGTCGTCAATACTAAACGATGAACCTCATTAAGATTTTGAGCATGGAGCGAGAGTAGCCAGTTCGATTGGTTCTCTTAAGGTCTGGTTCGGTTGAGCCTCAAATGGTTTTTGGCAGCTTGGTTCAGACCTTGCTGGTCCTGTTCAGATGGTTCAGGTTCGATTCAAGTACTTTGGGTTGGGTTTGGAGCAATTCAAGCATTCTAGGAGCGGTTCAGAAGCTATTTTGTAATAATTAGGCTTTTCCTTGCTTGTTTTTTGCATAACTAAAACCATATCAGGGTTTGGAGCGATTCAAGCATTCTAGGAGCGATTCAAGCGTTCTACAGTATGCCATGGAGATTTAAAATCCCATCGTAGGAAGCATTCTACATGCATTGAAAGTATGTTATAATTTGTTATAATATATAGTATACATGTTAGGGTTTCTTGTATTTAATATAATGGTTATATTAAATATTGAATTCTTTTATGTATGTTGTGGATGTTTAGCATGTCTAAAATTTTGTAAGTTGTTATAAAATTGGGTTAGACGTTTAAATCCAATAGTTGCAGGCCCACGTAGGTTAACTACTTGTTTTAATAGTTAAAATAGGTCATTAAACTTGTAAAACTCGGGTTACAAACTCAACCGGTATATAATCTTGTTGAAGGCTGGGGGTATTTAAGATGATGGTCTATGAAACACCTCCTACCTGGGGACTATGGCCAAATTATTGAGCGTTGGTAACCGGTTTTATGAGCATATGTGAGCAATGTGAGGTAATAAACGGTTTATCACCTAGATATTGTAAGTTTAAATCCATTTATAGGTGTTATACTTGGATAAACCACTTAGACTTAGGGTTGTTTTTATTAGTCAAGAAGAAACTAAGTATAAATTTACCCAAACATATAGAACACTTTAGTGGGAGATTAACAGTTATTAACTCTCACGTCCTCAAGAGTTTATACCATGAGATCCATGTTCAGCTTCATGTCGCTTTTACAACGACTGCTCCATTAGGAAAGTGTTTGCATGGGTCAATAACAAGGTGAATGAAGGAAGTAATTCATAGTAAGTGGGTGAAGGAAATGTGTCAACATTGTCCTATGGTCTCCTCCATTAGTTTGAACCGTGAGATTCCTATGTTACACCTGCTATCGTTTTTAGGTGGGACTAGCTAGTCGTTAACCACGGTGATCCCCTCAAAGGGTTGTAACTAGGATTTGGAACAACCTAAGCTTCAGTAAAATGAATAGGGTCTTATAGTTTCATCTTGGGTATTGTCTTCTATTTCGAGGGCATATTCATATCGTTCTATAAGATCTGAAAATGGCGGGTCTAGTCTTACAAGAATTACTAATTGTTAGTAAAATCTTGACTAAAAATGATAACCAAAAGAACTATAGGAGTAAAGAGTTATTCTGATATAGTATTTGGTCCAAAATTGTCTTGCTTTTGTGAAGAAATTCTTGACTGCACCTCGGTAGCAATTGTTCTAAATCATTAAAGTATCGTTGCAAATAAATAATGGTTATGGGAATATTATTATTACTTTGCTAAAACTTGATTGGATTTAAAAGCAACACACTTATAAAACTTGTTTATAAATTTTAGAAAGATAAGTTCGATAATACAATTGTTGGCATCAGATACACTGATCGGGGATAATTATGTGACTTGGAAATGAAATTTGGATACTATACTTGTGATAGATGATTTTTGGTTTTTCTCAATAGAGGATTGTCCTCCCATTCTGAGCTCTAACAAAAATGGAACTGTTCAGGATGCGTATGATAGATGGATCAGGGAAAATGATAAAGCCCGTGCTTATATCCTCGCCAGCTTATCTGATGTTTTGGGGAAGAAACATGAGGAAATGAGTACTGCCAAAGAGATTATGGAATCTCTGTGAGGGATGTTTGGACAACCGTCCTTCACCTGAGGCATGATGCTATCACTTACGTTTACAACAGCCGCATGAAAGAGGGGGCCTCTGTTCGCGAACATGTCCTGGACATGATGGTCCACTTTAATGTGGCAGAATTAAACGACGTTGTTGTTGACGAGAGAAGTCAAGTTGATTTTATTCTAGAATCTCATCCGAAAAGTTTTATGCAATTTTGTAAAAATGCACTGATGAATAAAATTGAATATAACTTAATTACTCTACTGAATGAGCTATAGGCTTTCCAGACTATGTTGAGAACTAAGGGTCAAGAATTAGAAATAAATGTTACTATTGATAAGAAAGGAGGAACGTCCTCTAAGCCTGATGTTGTCTCCTCTTGGAAGATTAAGAGTATTCCTATGAAGAAGGACAAAGGGAAAGGGAAGAAGAAACCTGCTAGAAAGAAAGGCAAAAAAAAACACTGCAGAGAAAGGGAAATGTTTCCACTACAATGAAGAAGGGGACTGGAAGAGAAATTGCCCTCAGTATCTTATCGAGAAGAGAGCAGAGAAAGCTAAACAGGCAAACTAGTTCTTGGGGACAGCTTGCTCAGCTTGACCAGTCGGAGATGATGTTGCTTGATTTTACTTGCTAAGAACAAATTGTATATATTTTTGTTGTAAATGAAATGTTCATTATCGAAAAAATTATGTTTGTTCTATCTCATAACAACTTCTGTAAGAATCAAATTGTTAAAGCCATTTGCAAATGTTCAGATATTTAAGAACGACTAGATCAAAGTATAGAAAGTTTAAACATTTCTAAATCTGACTATTAACAAGAGTTGTTAAGACAGGTCAGATGTGTCTTACTCAAAGAGTTGAAAGTACCTTAATGTAGTTGGAGGAAAGTATGGCTTCTTGATCATTATTGAAAATTAGATGCATTCCCCATATAGTTTAAGGAGAAGCCCATTATACACTAACATGTTTACAATGATTCTCTCGGCTAAAGTGTTTGAGAATCACCTAGTAAGACTAGGAACACTAGGTTAATAACCTAAGGCAAGTGAGAGAAATATCGGGTATGGGATGCCCTAATTTATTGTATTTCACTATAAAACTCAGAAACTAAGTCTTATATATTTGATATATTAGTTACCAATGGAGTTTTAGTCCAAGTGGGTGTTTTTTGGGTTTTGTATCCTAAAACTCGTGGTTTGTAAACAAAATCTCGCGCTAAAGAGCATGGAGGTTCGAGTCCTCTTCAAGGCATAATGTTGAGAATACCCGTTGAATTGGAAGGAATAAGTTCGGTAGCGAATCACGAAATCTTGGCGATCTTCTCTATCTAATGAATGGGAGTCCGCTTTTAAATCGTCTACCCTGCACCCACCCCCTGAGTATATGCTTCAACAGGAATTAAACAAGGGTAGATTGATACAATAGAAACCTCTGGTAAAATGCCCACCCGTAACCCAGGAGATAAAGTACATTACATAGTCCGTTTTAGAGATTGGCGACTTACCCATTCAGTGACTTTAGCACTAGATGTTGCCTGGGGCAATAAGCTCAAGTTGTTAAGGATTCAAATATCCCTTTCTATTCATTTCTATGATCATAGAGGGACCCGTTTACCATTTTGTATAAATGGACTATTCTATTTGTACAGATATGGTATAGGGGTGCATTCAATCTTTGATTGTCTATTAGTTCACAGTTCTTCTCTTTATCATGGGGTAGAGCAGCTTGGTAGCTCGTAAGGCTCATAACCTTGAAGTCACGGGTTCAAATCCTATCTCAGCAAAATTTTTGTGTCTAAAAAATTGAGGTTTGATCTTGGTACTATTAATTAATTAATTATTATTAATATTAGCAGGTTTTCTTTCCAGATGGGAGGAAAAGAAGGAGGGAGGATAGAACCAATATACTATCATGGTCAACTATATAATTTATCCTATTAAATGAAAAACATTAACCCATTATCCTCCTGTGAGGATCTCACCAGAGCGCCTTCTACGGCCGAATAGGCCATGAACTAGATCAGAATCATACTCAACGAGTCCATAAGAAGTGATTGATCCCATTTTTTTCATCGTCCGGGTAGAGAACAAAGGTCTTGAACGACCAATCCGGCAGAACAACTCAAAAGATAAAGAAGTCTCGTTAATTTCTTTATGCTCGTTCCAAGTTCGAAGTACCATTTGTACAAAGAACTTATTCTGAAAATTCAATAAGTTGTTATCGAATAGATGTTTTGCTTATTCCAATAAACCTAAAAGTCCCTTGACTATTACATGAGTACTTGAACTTTATGCAGAGACATAAAAGTGGATCAGGTCCGAGTAAATAGTAAAAAATGATCTATAGTATATGAATAAGGTTGGGTGCCTTATTCTGGTAACACTATTGGATGTGGCCTGCTTTGTAGTTGTTACAACGAGTTTTAAAGTGCTACAAACGAAGTGATCCTAATTCAATCATGTTATGACATGAGAAGTAGGGGTGTCCTCGTGCAAAAGGGTTTGTACAATATTGGACTACAAAAATAGTCACTCTTACTTTATAACGTTGTTTACTGTTTAAGACTGACTATTTCAAAGCGATGACCTAGGTAACTTGACCTTAATCTTGAGCTAACTATGAACTCCTATTTTTTCGGTATTATACTTTGATTTGAAAATGGTGAGAGTAGTCCAACAACACTACTCAATAAACTTTCCATTTTGGGGATAAGACCGGATGAATAACTGGGAAGATAGCCCTGCAAGATGGAACTCACTCCTACCCTATTAGGGTTAGTAGAGAGGTCGTTCCCTTTAAGTGTTGATTCTAGGTCTTGAACAAGGGGCCCCACCCTCTCATTGGCCCGAGAGAGACTCGATTTGCTGATTGGATCACAAATCATTTATTCATTAGAGGATCAGTGGGACTTAAGGAATACAAGGTAATTTTGAGGGTAAAATAGAGATTTGACCCAGCCGTTTTTAAAAAAAAACCTATGAAGGGTTAACTTACTAATCATGGTTATATCGAATGGACATAATATATTTGCAGTGAGGGATGTTCAACTATGGGCTTTAGTGGAGTGACCCATTAGTTAACAAATGGGGGTTAATTCGAACTAATGAGTTTAGTCGATTAATCTCGGATCATTGGATCCCATAATCTGTAGGTCCACGAGGTCCCCCTATTAGCTCAAAAATAGATTAGCTCTAGAGTAGCGTGATAAGTTAATTTGAAATGTTCAAATTAGAATTATACGGTATTGGAGAATTAATATTTAAATATGATTTAAATATATGAAGGTGGAATTGTGTAAAATTAATTTAATATTTGATATTAAATTAATTAGAATTATTTAAATTATTTAAATAGTTATTTATTAATTTTATTAGATAAATTATTTATGAAATTAATTTTCTAAAATTAATAATATTTTTCAATTTTAGAAAATAAATTGATTTATGAAATCAATTTTTGAAAAGTTGAAAAAGAAGAAAAATATACAAAATGGAAAATTGAGATTTTCCATTATCATCTTTAAGTAGCTCACCCATAACCCAACATCTTCAAGCATCAATTACTCCAAGCATGAGTTGCATCTTATGCAGCTATCTTCCTTGCATGATGGTCTGCAATATATTGAAGAGATTGGAGTGAATTTTAGGCAATGCAATTGATAGAAATTTTCTGAAAAATTCAGTTGATGAAGGTGTTCTTCAAAGTGGGTTGATCCTGTGAGTTCTTCTCCTAATTCCCTTAATTTAAGCTTATTTTGAGTTCCACAACTCAATCTAGAGCACTAAGAGAATAGTAGAGAAGATCTTGGGGTGGTATACAATAAGATTCTACAAAGTATGACTTGAAACCCATTTTTTTCTGCAAAAGCATGCTTTAGTTTCTGCCAAAATTAATGAATTAGAGTGCTTAATGATCTTTGTAATTTCCGCCGTGTGATGATACAATCTACAAGAAGCAATGGATTTGAATATATTAGACAAATGGTTAACGCCGTCTATAAACATCCATACGAGGTTTGTCCCACAGGTTCAGCATCTAGACCTCTCGATCCCCTGACCATCCCATGAGGTTCTGCTCCCAAGCTCAGGAACTAGGTCTATTGACCCGCTGACCATCCCGTTCACATATTCTAATTCTCATGTTATTTACTTATTCACAACATAAGCATATACATATGTTGGGATTAGTGTCCTAATTCTCCGGAGTCTCATTGTTTGTAATTATACACATTGTTTATGAATAAAATAAGCATTATTTCATTATGGCATTTACTCATATCCAATAAACAAAGCTTCATGGTTATTGTATGTAAACTTAAGCATGTATATGAGATATACAAGTGGATCATACCTTAAGTGATAACCTGAATACGTCTGTAGTATAAGAATTAAGGTGGGATACCTGATCCTGGTGACACTATGGATACGGCCCGCTTTGTAGAGGTTTGCAAGTCTTGTGAACTACTACAAATGGTCTTGACCATTCATGTGGAGACATGCATTTTGGGATTGGTGTCTTAATTCTCTCGAAGTGTCGTTGTTTGTAATTATACACATTGTTTGTGAACAAAATAAGTGTTATTTCATTCTGGCATTTATTCATATCCAATAAACAAAGCTCTCTGGTTATCTTATGCAAACTTAAGCATGTATATGAGATATACAAGTGGATCATGCCTTAAATG
The DNA here is from genome assembly GCF_027475165.1 of Benincasa hispida. Taxonomy (NCBI): domain Eukaryota; kingdom Viridiplantae; phylum Streptophyta; class Magnoliopsida; order Cucurbitales; family Cucurbitaceae; genus Benincasa; species Benincasa hispida. The sequence goes on from NC_143479.1 coordinate 34,574,609, forward strand.
ATTACCTAAATAGGTCTGTAGTATAAGGATTAAGGTGGGATACCTGATCCTAGTAACACTACGGGTACGACCCGCATTGTAGGGGTTTCCAAATGTTGTAAACTACTACATATGGTAGATCCTGACCATTCGTGTGGAGACATGTGAGTGGGGTGTCTTATACAAAGAGTTTGTATAAGATCAGACCACGAGATGACTAGACTCTGTATATAACGCCGTTGATACTAGAGACTTACATCTCACCTAAATAATCATAAGTGACATGAACTCAACCCTGTAAAACCAGATAGTGAACGGGTGGGTTTGTAACCCTCCTGCTGTGTCGAGGTTCCCTCAACTCTTGAGGTAGAACCGACCTACCAGATGAACTATCATCAACAACTCTTGTTGATGAAGCAGGCTCTTCAACAACTCTTGTTGAAGTTTCAATAGTCTCATTGGAAAGCTTACGTAACACGACTTTACTACATGGACTGTGCTCCCTAATATGATCCTCCTACAAGAAAGTAGTGTTCATGGAAACAAACACCCTATTTTCCAACAGATCATAAAAATATCCCCCTTGTGTACCTTTGGGGTAGCCTACAAAGAGGCATAACCTCGACCGTGGTTCCAATTTCTTGGGATTTGTCTCAAGCACATGTGCTGGGCAGCCCTATATGCGAAAGTGAGGTAAACTAGCTTTAGCCCATTCCACAACTCCAGAGGTGTTCTCGCAACACTCTTAGAAGGAACATAGTTGAGTATGTATACCGCAGTCCCCACAGCGAAACCCCAAAACGAGTCTGGTAAGGAAGCATAACTCATCATCGAACGAACCATGTCCAATAAGGTTCTATTTCTTCTCTCCGCCACACCATTCTGTTGAGGTGTACCTGGCTTTCGTTGCATCAGTAAAATTGATAAAATACTCATAGCCACCTTGGGCTCACACATTCATAGGACCAAAAAGGTCAGAATGTACTAACTCAAGAGGCTCTTTGGTTCGATAACCTTTTCCAGTAAAAGGTCTTTTAGTCATCTTACCCTCAAAGCAAGATTCGCACACCGAAAAAGAATTTTCTTCTAACTCACTTAGAAATCCATTCATCACCAATCTCTCAATCCTATTGAGATTGATGTGCCTTAATCGAAGGTGCCAAAGTTGGACATTTTATTTTGAAGAAATCCGTTGACGTTTAGATTGAGCTACGACAGATTTAAACATCTCTTTGTTATGGAGGGAACTTAAGGCTAATGGTCATAGAACATACAAGTTGTTTTCCAATTTAGCTGTACAAATCTCAATACCATCTTTATGAATAAACACTTTCTTCACATTAAAAGAAAGAGTGTTTTTACATTGTAGTAGACACTTTACAGAAATTAAGTTCCTTTTTAGTTCAGGAACAACAAAAACATCTTTTAATACAAGAAACATATTATCTAAAGTTAACTAGATGCCTCCCACTGCCAAGCTGAGACGACATGCCCGATGCCTGCTCGCATCGTCATCTCACCAGCCTCCAACTGTCACCGGGATCTAATCCTCTGAAAAGAAGAACAAACGTGATTAGTGGAACCTGAATCATTTATCGATGCAGAATCATCAATCTCCACTAAACAAGTTTCTAGCATAAGTAAATCATATTTACCTTTGTCTGCCTTGGCCTTAGCCTTGGCAGCCTTCCTTTCCTTCAGATAGTGAGGATAATTCCTCTTCCAATGTCCGTTCTGGTTGTAGTGTAAACATTTTTCTTTTTCAACAGGCGGCAGATGCCTCCTTAGGGCGACAGGTGGCAGGTTAGCAGGGGCTTTCCCTTTCCCCTTACCACCCTCGTTCTTCTTCCCCTTTTCAGAGTTAGAAATAGAAGGTGTAGACTTCATCCATGAGGTCGAACCTCAATGGAACGTTCTAGAAGACGAAGCAATATTTGCCTCATCCCTTTTTCTCTACTTACTTTTCAGTAAAGATTCGTATGTCTGCAACTCATTGAGGAGAGTTGTAAGGTTGTATTCCACTTTGTTAAGAATCGCATTGCTAACAAAATGGAGGAAGCTTTTCGGCAAAGAATGCAGGATTATGCTAACCTGACTACCCTCATCAATTCTAGACCCATTCATCTTCATCATGTTAATGTGGACCACCATATTAAGCACATGTTCACGAACAAAAGGTGCCTTCCTCCATTTTGGAGTTGAAGATGTATTTAAGTACCTCGTGCTTGAGCTATCTAGACGGTTGTCCGAACATCCCCCGTAGGGACTCAACGATCTCACGCGTTGAGACCATGGGCTCATGCTTCTAAGCCAACACGTCACTAAGACTGGCCAAGATATAGGCTTGGGTCTTCTCGTTTGCCTGTGTCCATCGGTCGTACACCTCCTGAACATTTTGAGCGACATTTGGAGCTGGGTCAAACATTAAATCCTCGATGATGAGTATCATCATGATCATATGTTTCCAACTTGAATAATTGTCACCAGTAAGTTTTTCGGTGTTTAACAAAACAATTCTGGTTGTAGCCATTTTAAAAATCGTTTGCTGAAAAACGAACAAACTTTTATAAGACTTTGCTAAACCACATTTTAACCAATTAGTTTTAGCAAAATAGTTTCCAAATACCCTAAGTGACTTAGACTTCTATTTTGAAATAATGCCCCAGCGAAGCAGGACAAACGTCACCGGTGGGGTGATCAGATGCCCCTTCACTAGGATGAGACATTCTCAACCATTAGGCAGAACCAACTCTTGGAACTAAACCTAACAGCCACCATTTATTTGGTTAAGAACTGTTAACCCTTAACAATTCCGAGTAAGTGTGACCCCTCATTTTCAATGCCAGAGTCCCGCCCTAATGAGCCCACTGTAGGAAGAAGTAGATTAGGACAATAGACTAAGTAACCTTATCCTCTTATAGAAGATCAAATAAAGAAACGCGCAAAACTGCCATCCTATAGGGGGACACTCCCAAGTGCCTCAAGGCGATGCATAGAAACTTTATTCAACCTAATGAAAGAGACCGTGGGATATGCTGTCACACTTCCCGCTCCCACTTACTATGAACATTCTCTCCAACTACCTTAATATACCTACCCAAACACCATCCTTTACGGGGGACACTCACAGGCTTCCACGAGGCCTAGGGTAGATCTCATAGTGTGGACTATAGAGGAGAAATGCAAAAGGTTTAAATGAAGCATCAAATGCTCACCTCCCACTGAATGTTCTACCTAGGGGTTCATTAACCTAGACAATCAGGCTACTGATTTTAGTCTAAGTCATTTATTAAGTCCACTCAAAAACAACTTTTGTCTTTAAAATAAAACAAGTTCAAGTAGTCACATTAAACTCTTTAGTGGACTGTCCTTAACTTGCATGCATGCATCAAATCTATCTAATTCACCTTTTCAAGTAGGTTCCTAGGTAGGGGTGTTATATTTCTGTCACCTTAAATACCCCAGCCTAGACAGAACCCACCTTAGACAAAAGGTCCCTTATAAATAGATTTTCTACACTTTAACCTTTTATTAGTCAATTTAATTCTATTAAACTAATTAAAAGATTAAAGCCTAAGGTTGATAATCATATTAGAACCGTGATCTTAGGTCTATCTCATCCAAGTTTTAAACATTTTAAAACCATGAATTAAACCTAAGTGAGCATGCATGTCTTTCTTATTGATTTTAGTTCCAATTTCTTTTTATAACCATTATAAAAGAAACAACAAAAAACATACATTGCTACAAAACTAGGTGTTTATAACGCTTATAAATTTAATCTATGTATCATGTTTTATGCAATATCCGGTCATTACTATACATAACTTTTATATACGAGTAACAACCAAGCACACATGCTTTCCATACATCCTTATACAATAACAATTATAATATAAAGATGATGCATGCCAATACTTTATAAATGCATAAATATAACTCTTATATTATATACTGCATGAGCATGCTCTTACATAATTTAAATCATGCTTCTTTAAATCATAATATTTATAATAAAGAGATGATGCATGACCAATGCATAACCTAAGGTGGGATTTTTCTATATGGCATATCATATGACATGTAAATAAAAGATACATCTCTTGTATATAAACACATATTAATGGACTGGGATGAACCACCTCTACAACCGGAATGAAAAATTCTATCTATTACATTTTTCCACCGAGCAAACTGGTTCACAGGAAAACTGGGTCCTGAACCACTGGGCAAAGCTCCCATTGTTTAGTAAACGCACGTCAGGTAAATGATTGTGTAGCGCACAAGACGAAATGCGCAGATACTAAATGATCGCTTAGACTATAATGAAGCTACGAAGCCCGATCGTCTAGACGATCGCTTAACACGCAAAACTTAAACGATTTATTATGCAATTTACTCCATGATCATATAGTTAGTAACTAAGCTATGAGGCTTCCTAAGCTACACAATCGTCTAGTGTGCGCGCAAAAAACAGCTCCCGAGTATTCGATACTCAGTGATCGTCTACCCCATCGTCTACACGACTCGACCGACGCTTGGTCGTCTTCATCCTCGAAGAACAACAACCCTTACTACGAAGCTTCTTCACGAACGACTTAAAGGCTCAAACTAACTTTGAATATAGACTCGATAACAGTTAATAATGCCAAAAAACATAGGGGCCTTTGCAATTAATCGAAATGTGAAAGAATTTAACAAACTGAGGTTTCATCCTAAAAAAATTCATTAATCCTCACATCCACAAATGATTTAATGCTTAAAACAGGGAGTAGACATGCTTTTACCCACCGAGAATGTAAATGCAATTCTTTGCACAAATGAATTCGGAATATAAAAAACCTGGCTCTGATACCAATTGAAGGAACTCTTATACAAGAGTACCTCTGAGCGGAAGTGGATCTTTCCAAAAGCATTGTGACAGAATTACCACATTTGCATTCACACATACAGATATGCATCAAACGACTAAATTACCGGCATGCTTAGAGATAAATAAACAAGAGAACGAGTAAACTTACTAGTTGAAGACTTTCTTCAATTGACATCTCGCTCTCTACACGAATGAAAGCTTTCACTCTCGCTAGAACATCAGGCTATCGTTCAACAACAACCAATCGCCTACCACGAACAACTCCACACGAACAGACGAAAAAGATGGGGACGACACCATCACTTGGAACCCTTAGTATTCTCGGAGCGAGAATCCAAAGAGTGGACTCGGTTCAGATTTGGTAGAGGGGAGGAGGAAAAGAGATCGTATAGAAAGATCAAGCAAGTAGAAGAAGGCAGTGTCTATCGTATAAGCATGGTGCTTGATCGTTTAGGCAAAGTACAAACAATACAACGTTTGTACAACACTCAGACTTAACTACAGAGTTTACAACAACAACTCTTAAAACTGGAAGTGTGACTGTGGCTGTGGCGGACCTTGACCTTAGCAGCACCCTAGAACTCCTCACCTTTCACTATCTGAGAAGAAAAACATGGAAGAAACGAATGAGCTTCAAGAAGCTCAGTGAGTGGTAAGCAGTCTATTTCAACTTATAATAATATAAATATATCACAAATACGAGGATACATTCAAACCTCATCCTTGAATGAGTCTGTTCTCAACTCTATCTACATGCATGGTAGATAGTTAAACTGATACTACTCATAATGAGACTAATCTCAAACTCTACCTACACACACGGTAGATAGCTAATCTAATAATAGTCATAAACGCTTACTCTATTGTGTTCCCTATGTTTCCTATGTGCACATAGATTCCCACTTATAGTCTCAAAAGTTAGGCTTGCCAGCCCTCTGGCCATTCAATATGAGGTTCTCCCACAGGCTCAGGAACTAGACCTCTCGGTCCCCTGACCATCCCGTGAGATTCTGCTCCTAGGCTTAGGAACTAGGTCTATTGACCCTTTGACCATCTCATTCACATATTATGATTCTCATGCTAGTTACTCATTCACAACATAAGAATATATATATGTTTGGATTCGTGTTCTAATTCTCTCGGAGTCTTGTTGTTTGTAATTATACACATTGTTTATGAATAAAATAAGTGTTATTTAATTCTGGCATTTACTTATATCCAATAAACAAAGCTCCATGATTATTGTATGTAAACTTAAGCATGTATATGAGATATACAAGTGGATCATGCCTTAAGTGATAACCTGAATACGTCTGTAGTATAAGGATTAAGGTGGGATATCTGATCCTAGTGACTTTATAGTTATGACCCGCTTTGTAGAGGTTTGCAAGTGTTGTGAACTACTACAGATGGTAGATCCTTACCATTCATGTGGAGACGTGTGTTGGGATTGGTATCCTAATTCTCCTGGAGTCTCGTTGTTTGTAATTATACACATTGTTTATGAATAAAATAAGTGTTATTTCATTCTGGCATTTACTCATATCCACTAAACAAAGCTCCATGGTTATCTTATGTAAACTTAAGCATGTATATTAGATATACAAGTAGATCATGCCTTAAGTGATAACCTAAATAGGTCTACAGTATAAGGATTAAGGTGGGATACCTGATTCTGGTAACACTACGGGTACGACTCGCTTTGTAGGGTTTGCAAGTGTTCTAAACTACTACATATGGTAGATCTTGACCATTCATGTGGAGACATGCGAGCGTGGGTATCCTATACAAAGAGTTTGTATAAGACCGAACCATGAGATGACAAGATTCTGTATATAACGCCGTTGATACTAGAGACTTACATCTCACCTAAATAACCATACGTCACATGATCTCAATCCTAAGTGTTTTGGGAACTTCTACCTTTGAGGGCAGTCCTTTGATTAGTATAGGTGAGAGTGGCCAGATTGCCAACTCAACATGCCTACCTTTTTGGGGACTTCTCTGATCTGGGAGCTGGGAACTAACTTACACAAGATGGAATTCACTCCTTACCAAAGTAGGGGTAAGTAAATAGATTGCTCCCTCAAGGGCTGATTCCGAGGCTTGAACATAGTGGCCACAACTTCTTTTTGGAAGAGAGGACTCAGTCCTAGTAGAACTATGACTTATGTTCATTAGAGGAATTAGTGGTACATAAGAAGTTAGATGTAACTGCAGGGGCATAAAGGTTATTGACCGAGCTGTACTTACGAGCGATCTGTGAAGGGTTGTCGCACTGTTCATTGGTTAAGATGCACACATAATATATCTGTAGTAAAAAGAGTTCAGTTTTTGGTCTTTAGTGGAGTGTCTGGAAGTTAACGGATGGTGGATCGTGTGACTAAAGAGTTTAATCAGTTATTCATGTACCGTTGGAGCTTCGAGCTATAGGTCCATAAGGTCTCCATGGTAGCTCAAGGATTCAAGTTGAGGATCAGTTCTTGCTGTTGATTTGAAATGTTCAAATTGACAAGAGGTATTCGATTATATATGATATGATCAATGAGGTGCATGAGATACATTAAGTGCCATGGAATAGAAAAAGAGCTATGGTTTATATGTTTCATGAGATAAAATATTAAAACTATAGATTATAAACATAGTATGATAAGTTGGTTATCATCTATATTTATAATAATATTAATTATTGGTTAATTATCTCTTTTTCTCTAATAACCAATTAAGTAGGAGGTTATCGGTGGTTCATGGTAACCGTGAGATAAAATAATTTTTTTTTTCCTAATTTTAGTAAGATTTGCAAAGTTGTTAATTTGAGATTTCCAATCTCGAAAATTACTCACGGATAGTTGTCAAGTAAATCGGATTTTCTAAGCGACATCTTGGAGAGATTAAACGATCATGGAGAGTTTTTACACGACAGACTCTTAGCTAGACGATGAGCTAAACAATCTCATAGCTTTTGCTAGACGATCGCATAGCTTTTGTTAACAGATTGGGCATCGACCTATACAATAGGTTGTTTCATCTCCCATTTGCTCAATCGTTTACATGATTGTTCTTCCTCCGGTTTCTGACTCTAACCAAGTTCGCACAGAGCCCATACTCTGGATTCTCGCACCGAGAATATCGAGGTAACTTTTTTATGGTGTTATACTCAACTCGACACAATCGAGGTTCTGTGGAGGCCGTTCACGGTGTTTGGGGTGTTCGTAACCTTGAGGATCAATTAGTTTGAGTTCGCTGTGTTCGTGGAGTGTAGCGGTTGTGTTTGATGAACATTCATGTGTTGCTATGTTGTTGTGAGAGCATTTGTGATCAAGAAACTTGAAGATGAGTCTTCAAAGGTTTGTTAATTCCTTCCTTTGATTATGTACTAAAACATATTGTAATTTATGTTTTATGCATAATCGTATGTTTCTGTTTGTGATTGTAATTGTAATATTCATATACCATTGAAATTTGGAAAGATCCTTCTGCTGCTCATGGCAATCCTCATGTTTGATTTCCATCAATGCGAGTAGGGGTGTCCTATATAAAGAGTTTTTATAAGACTGAACCTCGAGATGACTAGAGTGTTTTGGGAAGTCCTCCTTGTGAGGGCGGTCCTTTGATTAGTATGGGTGAGACTGGCCAAATTAGCAACTCTGAAGGAAATCAAATTCGAGATTTCCATGGGCATCGGAAAAAGGATTATTCCAAATCACAATCATGAATGAAGATTACATTTAGAGTCATACAGAAACAAACGGTTATACAATTAATACAGAAATTACAACATGAATAACTAAAAATGCACAAAGGGAAAACTCTACAAACATTTGAAGATGTGTCTCCACGGTCCTTTGCACACAACCACTTGAACAACAACAACCTTGAACGCTCAATCTACACGACTGCAACACAACACAAAAACTTTGTGCTCGTCCTCAACGATTGCCTCGGCCACAAACTCCTCAGCAACAGCACGAACGACCTCCACAGAACCTCGATGGTGTCAAGTTGAGTATGTCACCACCAACAAGGCTACCTTGGTATTCTTGGTGTGAGAATCTAGAGGGTGGACTCTATTCGGCCTTAGTATGAGGCAGACGAAGGAGGAAACACTGATCATGTACACGATTGGGCAAATGGGAGATGACGGAGACCTATCGCATAGGTCGATACCCAATCGTTTAGCTAAAGCTATGCGATTGTCTAGCAAAAGCTATGCGATCGTTTAGCTCAATGTTTAGCTCCATCTGTCGCCTACAGACACTACATGATCGTTTACTTTGGGCAAGCAATCGTCTAGCAAAAGCTATGCGTTCGTTTAGTAAATACTGTACAATCATTTAGCTCGCCACTGCAAGATCGTTTAACTCGCCCTAGCTGTCATTTAGTAAATCTATATTTACTGGACAACTCTGTGAGATACTTTTTGTGGGAAAAATCTCAAAAAACGTTTTATGAAAACTTTTCAATAGTTACTAAAATTAGGGAAACCATTTTCCTTTTATCTCACGGTTACCATGAAAATCCAATAACCACCCAGTTAATTGGTTATTAAGGAAAAAGAATTTATTATCCAATAATTAATATTATTATAAATATAAATGATAACCAACTTATCATACTATATTTATGACCTATAGTTTTAATATTTCATCTCATGAAACATATAAACCATAGTTCTTTTTCTATTCCATGGTACTTAATGTAAATCTCATTTACATCAATCCTTCACTAGATGTATCTCATACATTATACTGATTATATCATATAGAATCAAAATACCTCTTGCCAATTTGAACATTTCAAATCAACACCAAGAACTGATCCTCAACTGAATCCATTGAGCTACCAAGGGGACTTCATGAACCTGTAGCTCGAAGCTCCAACGGTACGTGAATGACTGACTAAACTCTTTAGTCACGGGATCCAACATTCATTAACTGCCAGGTACTCCACTAAAGACTGATAGATGAACTTTCCTTACCACAGATATATTATGTGTCCATGTTAACCAATCAGCAATGTGATAATTCTACACTGATCGCTTATAAGTACAGTTAAGCCAATGACAGTTATGCCCCTATAGTTACATCTGTCTCCTTAAGTACCATTGATCCCACTAATGAACATAAGTCATAGTCCTATTATGACCGAGTCTTCTCTTCCAAAGAGAAGTTGTGGCAACTATGTTTAAGCCTCGGAATCAGCCCTTAATGGAGCAATCTCTCTATTTATCCCTACTTCGGGAAAGAAGTGAATTCCATCTTGTGGATTGAATTCCTAGCTCCCAGATTAGATAAGTCCCCAAAAAGATAGGCATGTTAAGTTGGCAATCTGGCCACTCTCATCCATACTAATTAAAGGACCGCCTCAAAGGTAGGAGTTTCCAAAACACTCAGGATTGAGGTCGTGTCACCTATGGTCGTTTAGGTGAGATTCAAGTCTCTAGTATCAACGGCGTGATATACAGAGTCTAGTCATCTCGTGGTCCAGGTCTTATACAAACTCTTTTTATAGGACACCTCCTCTCGCACGCCTCCACATGAATGGTCAGGATCTACCATTTGTAGTAGTTTACACTACTTGAAAACCTCTACAAAGCGGGTCATATCTGTAGTATAACCAGGATCAGGTATCCCACCTCAATCCTTATACTACAGACCTATTTAGGTTATCACTTAAGGCATGATCCAATTTTATATCACATATACATGCTTAAGTTCACATAAGATAACCAATGAGCTTTGTTGATTGGATATGAGTAAATGCCAGAATTAAATAACACTTATTTTATTCATTAAACAATGTGTATCTTTATAAAACAACGAAACTCTGATTGAATTAGGATACCAATCCCAACGATCTCCCACTTGTCCTAATGACTCGGGTGACTAATGTACAATACAATTTAAAAATGAACAAGATACAATAAACTAGGGCATACCCAAGTATCATCTCCCACTTGCCCTAGACAAGATGCCGCATGTCCTGCAAACCCAGACACTCTAGGTGACCCTCGAACACTTTAGCCGTGAAGGCCTTTGTAAAGGGATCATCAACGTTGTGCTTCGATGCGATCTTTGTGACTATCACATCACCATGATGCATAATATCCTTAATCAGGTGATATTGTCGTTCTATGTGCTTACCTCGACGATGACTCTGAGGCTCCTTTGAATTTGCCACAGCCCCGCTGTTATCGCAATAAAGAGTGATAGGCAAATCCATATTTGGAACAACTTCCAAATCTAAAAGGAGCTCCCTCAACCAAATAGCCTCTTTAGCTACTTCACAAGCCGTTACGTATTCGGTTTCCATAGTGGAGTCTGCGATATATCCTTGCTTGGTGCTTTGCCAGACTACAGACCCTTCATTTAGAGTAAACACTGACCTCGATGTCGATTTACGAGAATCTCTATCACTCTAAAAGTCAGAGTCCGTGTATTCTGTAAGGACCAGATCCTTATCTTCACACACAAGCATGTAGTCCCTCGTTCTCCGAAGATACTTGAGGATCGTCTTGACCGCCGTCCAGTGATCAAATCGTAGATAGGACTGATACCGACTGACAATCCCTACTGCATAGAAAATGTCGGGTCTAGTACATAACATTACATATATCAAGCTTCATACAGCAGAAGCATAGGGAATCCGTCTCATCTCCTCAACTTCTCTAGGTGTCTTAGAACATTGATCTTTAGACAAAACGATTCCATGCCTGAAGGGTAACAAACCCCCTCTTGAAATCCTGCATCCCGTACCTGATCAACATTTGATCAATGTACGATGCCTGAGAGAGGGCTAACCGTTTGTTCTTGCGATCCCAAATAATCTGGATCTCGAGAACATACTTTGCCTCACCCAAATCTTTCATTTGGAACTGGGCAGCTAGCCACTGCTTAATGTTCGTTAGATACCCTACATTATTCCCAATGAGTAGGATATCATCTACATACAGTGCCAGGAAAGCTACTGAGCTGTTGATGATCTTCTTATAAATACAAGGCTCATCAATATTATGGTCAAAGCCAAAAGATTTGACAACAGTGTCAAATCGTTTGGCTTTGAATCTGATGTTCCAAGATTTACATGCTTGTTTCAGCCCATAAATGGACCTACTAAGCTTGTAAACTCTTTGCTCTTGATCTCGAACGATGAACCCCTCTGGTTGAGTCATATAGATGGTCTCCTCAAGATTACTAAGGCAGTCTTAATGTCCATTTTCCATATTTCATAATCATAAAATGTGGCTATGGACAGGAGAATCCAGATAGACTTGAGCATGAAAACAGATGAGAAAGTTTCCTCATAGTTAACTCCCTCAACCTGGGTATAACCCTTTGCCATGAGTCTAGCCTTAAAGGTTTACACCTTTCCATCTACATCTCTCTTTCGCTTATAGATCCACTTACACCTAATGGGTCTCACCCTATCAGGTGGATCAACAAGCTCCCAGATGTTATTGAAGTACATAGACTCCATTTCCTGGTTCATGGCCTTAATCTCTTCATCTTTGTCAACATCCTTCATTGCTTTCTTAAAAGACAACGGATCCTCGACCCCATCATTTGTAATGATGTTTTGGGCTTTGGTCAAACCCATGTAGCGATCCGGTGGATTCATAACCCTCCCACTACATCGAAGTAGTCTCAAATCTTGAGTTGGTTGACTAGACGTCCCGACCTCAACAACTCTTGTTGATTTGTCGGCCTGTTCAACAACTCTTGTTGAACCCTCAGCAGTCTCAGCCTCTCTTGACATCTCACGTAAAACGAGTTTACTTTGTGGCTTATGATTCTTATGTGGTCTTCTTCCAATAAGATAGCATTAGTGGAAACAGACACTTTGTTCGCACTTGGAACATAGAAGTATCCACCTCTCATTTTCTTGGGGTAGCATACAAAAAGGCCAACCTTCGAACGCGGTTCCAACTTCTTTGGGTTAGTCGCTAGCACATGTGTCGGACAACCCCAAATCCTGATGTGGTGTAAAGTACCTTTACGGCCTCTCTATAACTCAAAAGGTGTTTCAGAAACAATTTTTTAGGGAACGTTGTTCAGGATATAACAAGCAGTCTACACTGCCTAACCCCAAAACGAGTCTTGAAGATGAGCATAACTCATCATAGACCGAACCATGTGCAACAAGGATTTGTTTCTCCTTTCTGAAACACCATTCTGCTGAGATGTACCAGGGGCCGAGAGTTGGGATGCAATCCCAAGTTCCATCATATAGTTATGGAATTGGAGGTTCATATACTCTCCACCACGATCAGATCGTAGTGTTTTTATCTTCTTACCTAACAAGTTTTCAACTTCAGCCTTATACTCCTTGAACTTGTCAAGGGCTTCAGACTTACTTGCATTAAGAAGAGATACCCAAACCTTGAATAATCATCTATGAAAGGATGAAATATTCATATCCATCTCGACCTCTAATATTCATTGCACCACAAAGGTCTGAATGTACAAGCTCCAAGGTTTCCTTGGCTATGTAACCTTTTCCAGTAAAAGGTCGTTTGGTCATCTTGCCTTTGAGGCATGATTCACATACCGGCAAGGAGTTGTCTTCTAAACTGTTTAGAAGTCCAGTTTTCACCAACTTCTCAATCCTATTGAGGTTGATGTGACAAAACCTTAGATGCCAAAGATGGGCGTTTTCTTTTGGAGAAACCTTTGGTCTTTTAGCTGTTGTTGCAATACTGAACATTTCAGTGTTAAACAAGGCTTTTATGACTAACGACCTTTACATATAAGTTATTTTCCATTGAACCATAACCAATCTCCATTCCATTTTTGAAAATAAACACTTTATTCTCAGAAAAGGAGACGGTGTAGCCTTGTTCAATGAGACAAGAAACTGAGATTTAGTTCCTCTTAATGTGAGAAACTACAAAAATATTATCCAGTAAAAGATAACATTTCTTGTCAACAAATAACTTCAACTTACCTATAGCAACAGCTGAAACAACCTCACCAGTATCGACTCGAAGAGTCATCTCTTCCTGTGGCAAAGTTTGCCAGGAACTGAATCTTTGGTAAGAGGACCTGACATGATTGGTAGCACCTAAATCGAGGATCCAGAAAGAATCATCATTCTCTACCAGACATGTCTCCAAGAAAAATAAATCATATTTACTGTATTGTCTCTTCTTTTGGAGAGTAGTGGGATGGAGATTGTTTGCCACAAAATTTATTTCACACGATTCTTTCCACTGTAAGTAATCAGTCATTTTAAAAGCGTTAGACGGAAATACTAACGAGTTGCTGAAAAGAAAAACACATTGACCTACGTTAGGTTTTAAGCAAATACACATTTTAAAATAAAATAACATCCAATAAGATTTAGCAAAACTAACATGAATCCCGTGTGACATCTAGTTTTGCAATGACATTTTAAAGGTTCAGGAAAAAAGCTGCCAAAAGGAGGTTAGTTATCCCTCCTCTGAATTGAGAAGTTCTCAACCAGTCATTAATACCAAAACAACTTTTGCTCCTACAACGACTAGCCATCATTGATTTGGCCAAGAGATCATTAACTTACCTAAAAATCTCCTGTAAGTGTGACCTACCATTTTAAGCCCTAGAGGACCGCTCCGAAAGACCAATCCGAAGGGAAAAAATCCGATTAGGGCAAAACCTAAAGCGACCCTATCCATTTCTAGAGTTCAACTTGATATTGACCAACTGCACAAAACCCATCCGAAGGGGGATGCACAAAGGCGATACGAGGGAGTACAAAATGATCTCACGGTGTGAACCAATGACAAAGACCATAGGACGTGTTGACACACACCCTTCACTCATTTAATATAAACACTCTCTTCGTTCACCACGATATTGACTCATGCAAACACCATCCGAAAGGGGATGCTCCTAGGGCACCACGAAGCCAAGCATGAATCTCATGGTGTGAACATACAGGGAGAAACGTGAGTGGAATCATAGACATATCTGATACGCCTCTTCCTCCCACTAATTATTTTATAACCTAGGGTTTAGCTTACTTAGAAAAAACACGGCTAAAGATTTTAACTAAGTGACTTTTAGGTTTTCCCAAGAGTAACTTTTACCTTGGACAGTTGAACAACTTTTCGATCATTACCCATTAAACTCTTTAACGGAGTCTTTGACCAAAACGTCGCATGTTTGTTAAAAATCTCTCTAATTCACCTTTCTAGGTAGGTTCCCATGTAAGGGTGTTACGTTTCCGTCAACTTAAGAACCCCAGCCTAGCTAGAACCCGCCTTATACAACAAATTTAATATTTTATTCAACCAATTTAATCCTATTAAACCAATTTTAAAAGATTAATCTAGGTTACTAAACTCTTTAGAACCACTTGAACTTAGGTCTATCTTAATAAATTTTAAGACCCTTTTAAAAAATTGAGTTCATGCTCAATGTATTGTCCATTCATTGCTACTTCTTTTATATAACACTTATACAAAACAACAATGAAACAAGCAAAATATGCTTCAATTCACACTTAGATTATAACATTTATAATAAAAGGATGATGCAAGATAATGCTCATTGCATGCAAAAGATAACTCTTATATTTCACGATGCATGTGCATGCTTTCAAATAATTTCTTCATGCAATATTATAACATTTATAATACATGATGCATGAATACTTGCACAACCTAAGGTGGGTTTTAACTATATGACAAACACTTTGGCATATAAGTACCATACATCACATGTATAAGCAATAAAAGTTGATGAACCGGGTGAAATTTCCTTAAAAACACAAAAGGAAAGCTAACTATTACAAAGACAAGGAGTCTCTGGGTCAAACAGATGAACTGGGTCTTGAAACGCTTGGGCAAAGCATCGCTTCTCCAACCATCATGTACTAAGCACCCCGTGATCGTTTAGACAATAAAACAAACGCTTTGCTCTATGCTTATCAGCACTCCCAGAGCTAAATGATCGTTTAACATTTACTACACGATCGTCTAGAAAAATCTAAATGATTGTTCAACTGTAACTAAACGATGAAGCTTGAAGTACACAATCGCTTAGCGCGCTCCACACAACGCCTGCCTTCCACGATCATCTAAACGACTACGATGCTGCGAAGCACCATAGCCTAAGCGATTGCTTAGCTAGAAAAATGTAAACGATCATTTAGTTAAATCCCAACGATCGTTTACCTGAGGCTACACGATCCGACCAACGCTTGGTCTTCTTCTTCGTTGAGAACCGCAGCTCCATGCTTAGAAGCTTCAGAACAAACAACTCGACGAACTCAAACTCTTTGAATTACATACTCGATTGCAAAGTTAATTTCGCCCAGAAACATGGGCCCTTACAATTAACACATTGTAATATCAAAAGCTTTAACAAAAATGCAATTTAAACCCGAAACATTCATCAACGCAACCACAGATATAGAAAATGATTAACCACAAATGCAATTTAAACCCGAAACATTCATCAACGCAACCACAGATGTAGAAAACGATTAACCACAAATGCAGAAACTCACCACGACCATAAAATGAGTTCAATTCAGAGTTGTAATTCGGAAGCACTGATACCAATTGAAGGAAATCAGATTCGAGTTTTCCATGAGCAGCAGAAAAAAGATTATTCCAAATCACAATCATGGATGAACATTACATTTACAATCGTAGGAAAACAAGCGGTTATACAATTAGTACATAAATTACAGCATGAATAACTACAAATACACAAAGGGAAAACTCTATGAACATTTGAAGATGCGTCTCCACGTTCCTTTGCGCATGACCGCTCAAACAATAGCAACTTCGAACGCTCGATCTACATGACTGTAACACTTCGCGCTCGTCCTCAACGATCGCTTCGGCCACAAACCCCTTAGCAACAACACAAACGACCTCCACAGAACCTCGATGGTGTCGAGTTAAGTATGACACCACCAACAAGGATACCTTGGTATTCTTGGTATGAAAATCCAGAGGGTGGGCTCTGTTTGGACTTGGTATGGGCAAACAAAGGAGGAAACACCGATCGTGTACACGACTGGGCAAGTGGGAGATGGCGGAGACCTATTCCATAGGTTGATGCCCAATCATTTAGCTAAAGCTATGCGATCGTCTAGCAAAAGCCATGTGATCGTTTAGCTCATCATTTAGCTCGATCTGTCACCTACAGACACTACATGATTGTTTACTTTGGGCAAGCAATCGTCTAGCAAAAGCTATGTGTTCATTTAGTAAATACTGTACGATCGTTTAGCTCGCTACTGCAAGATCGTTTAACTCGCCCTTGCTATCATTTAGTAAATCTATATTTACTTCACAACTCTGTGAGATCCTTTTTGCGGGAGAAATCTCAAAAAACGTTTTATGAAAACTTTCCAACAGTTACTAAAATTAGGAAAACCATTTTCCTTTTATCTCACGGTTACCATGAAAATCCAATAACCACCCAGTTAATTGGTTATTAAAGAAAAAGAATTTATTATGCAATAATTAATATTATTATAAATATAAATGATAACCAACTTATCATACTATATTTATGACCTATAGTTTTAATATTTCATCTCATGAAATATACAAACCATAGTTCTTTTTCTATTCCATGGTACTTAATGTAAATCTCATTTACATCAATCCTCCACTAAATGTATCTCATACATTATACTGATTATATCATATAGAATCAAAATACCTCTTGCCAATTTGAACATTTCAAATCAACACCAAGAACTGATCCTCAACTGAATCCATTGAGTTACCAAGTGGACCTCATGGACCTGTAGCTCGAAGCTCCAACGATATGTGAATGACTGACTAAACTCTTTAGTCACAGGATCCATCATTCATTAACTGCCACACACTCCTCTAAAGATCGATAGTTGAACTCTCCTTACAACAAATATATTATGTGTTCATATTAATCAATCAGCAGTGCGACAACTCTTCACAGATCGCTCGTAAGTACAGTTGGGCCAATGACTGTTATGCCCCTGTAGTTACATCTGTCTCCTTAAGTACTACTAATTCTTCTAATGAACATAAGTCATAGTCCTACTATGACTGAGTCTTCTCTTCCAAAGAGAAATTATGGTCACTATGTCCAAGCCCCAAAATCAGCCTTTAAGGGAGCAATCTCTCTACTTATCCCTACTTCGAGAAAGGAGTGAAATCCATCTTGTGGATTGAATTCCCAGATCCCTGATCAGACAAGTCGCCAAAAAGGTAGGCATGTTGAATTGGTAATCTGGCCACTCTCATGCATACTAATCAAAGGACCGCCCTCAAAGGCAGGAGTTCCAAAAATACTCAGGATTGAGATCATGTCACCTATGGTCGTTTAGGTGAGATGCAAATCTCTAGTAGCAATGGTGTTATATACAGGGTCTAGTCATCTCGTGGTCCATGTCTAATACAAACTCTTTGTATAGGACACCACCGCACGCATGTCTCCACATGAATGGTCAGGATCTACTATCTGTAGTAGTTTACAACACTTGCAAACCTCTACAAAGCGGGCCGTATCCGTAGTGTCACCAGGATCAGGTATCCCACCTTGATCCTTCTACTACAGACCTATTTAGATTATCACTTAAGGCATGATCCACTTGTATATCACATATACATGCTTAAGTTCACATAAGATAACCAAGGAGCTTTGTTTATTGGATATAAGTAAATGCCAGAATGAAATAACACTTATTTTATTCATTCAATGTGTATCTTTACAAAACAATGAGACTCCAGGAGAATCAGGACACCAATCCCAACACCGACTACGACGAGGCATTCTCAACTCTTGAGAAGGATGTGAAGTACCAGTTTCATCAACAACTCTTGCTGGTGGACCTACTTTGTCAATAACTTTTTTTAATATATTTTTCGTTTCTATGGACATTTCTTCTATTACTAGCTTACTGTGAGGTTGATGATTCTTCATGTGGCCTTCCTTCAGGAAGGTTGCATTTTTTTATACAAATACCTTGTCTTCCTGAGGATCGTAAAAGAAACCACCTTTCGTTTCTTTTGAGTAGCCTATTAATAGGCATACTTTTGAACAACGTTCCAACTTTTTAGGATTCTGCACCAACACACGTGCTGGGCAACCCGAAATTCTGAAGTGATGTAAACTTCCTTTACGTCCTCTCCAAAGCTCGTAAGGTGTTTCAGAAACACTTTTCGAGGGAATCATGTTTAAAATATACACTACAGTTTCAATTGCGTGTCCCCAAAAAGACTTTGGTAACTAAGCATAACTCGTCATGGAACGAACCATGTTTAACAGCGTTCTATTTCTCCTTTCTGGCACACCGTTTTGCTGAGGTGTGCCAGGGGCAATGAGTTGAGATTGGATTCCATGTTCTATCAAATAGTTTTGGAACTCTAAGTCCATATACTCACCACCTCGATCTGATCGAAGTGTTTTAATCTTTTTACCTAATTGGTTTTCAACCTCAGCCTTATATTCTTTGAACTTTTCAAATGTTTCATACTTTTAGTGCATTAGGTAAATATGCCCATACCTAGAATAGTCATCAATGAAGCTGATGAAATATTCATACCCTCCTCTAGCTCTAACATTCATAGGACCATAAAGGTCTGAATGTACCAGCTCCAAGGGTTCTTTGGCTCTAAGAACTTTTCTAGAAAAAGATCTTTTAGCCATTGTACCCTCAAGACATGATTCACAAGGCTGTAATGAACTGTCTTCTAACTCAATTAGATGACCGTTCTTAATGAATCTCTCAATCCTATTGAGATTTATGTGACCCAGTCTCAAGTGCCAAAGATAGGCATTTGGAGAGACTTTTCTTTTCTTATTATGAGTCTCGATTGTCTTAAACATCTCTATGTTCAAAATGGCCTTTACCTCAGTCGGTCTTAACGAATACAAGTTATTTTCTAATTTTGTAGAACAAATTTTAACATTGTTTAAAGTAATGAACACTTCATTATTTTCGAAAGAAACCTTGTAATTTTGTTCCAGAAAACAAGATATAGATATTAGATTCCTTTTCATAGAAGGAATGTAATGCAAATTTTTAAGTAAAATGTATCTATCTCCTATAAATAACTTCATCTCTCCCACTACTTTAGCTGAAACAACCTCCCCAATCCCTAACTTAAAGATTGCTTCACCTTCTGTCAATTGTCTCTAGGAACTTGTTTCCTAAGAGAAAGTACCGATACGATTAGCAACACCTGAATCTATTATCCAAGTTTTATCGTTTTCCACTAAACATGCTTCGATAACAAGTAAATCACATTTATCTTGTTGTTCGATTTTTGCATTCTCATGAATATCGTTCAAAACTTTAGATGAGTTGGGAGGTTGAGGACAATCCTCCGTTGAAACTCTTTTAGAACCATTAACCGCTAGTAATTTGTACCTTGATTTGTTTCTACCGTTAGCTTATTTGGAAGCGATTGTTCTAGAAGAATTCGACATGTTGAAAATTTTAAACAAATTCTAGTTAGCAAATTGCAACAAATCCAAAATCAAGTTTTAGAAAAACAAGTAATAATTTACCCATAACCATTATTTATTTGCAACGATAATATAGTGAATTAGAATACGTGATACTGAACGATAATCAAATGCTCTTTCACTAAAGAAAAACAATTTTGACCAAACACTATCTCTAGAATAACTATTATTCAGTCGTTTAGTTACCATTTTTTTGTCAGAAGTTACTAACACTTTAGTAATCCTGTAAATGTAACCCTCTGTTTTCAGACGTCAGAGGTCAGCCCCAAGTATGCTACCAAAATGGAGAGTCAAGGTTGGGAATGGACCTAAGAAATCCTATCTATTTATGGAGTTTGAATTGTTCTGAATCTTATGTTACAACCCTCCGATGGGATAGCCATTGTTAAATGACTAGCAAGGGCCGCCTAAAGCAAACCAGTAGGCGCAACATAGGAATCTCATGGTCCAAACTAACAGAAGATGTGCAGGACACATTGACACATTCTTCACCCACTTACCATGAACTACTTCCCCCATTCACCTTGTTATTGACTCATACAAACACTTTCTCAATGGAGGTCACTTCCTGGGTGACACGAAGCATCATATGAATCTCATGGTGTGAACTATGTGGAGATGTGGAAGTTGAAATCTATGTATCATATATTTGATTTATATTTGAACGACTTCCCCTTATTCACCGGAATCTAGATTTATGCAAATACTTTCCGAATGGAGGTCACTCCCAGGATGACACAAAATACCATTTAAATCTCGATTGTGAACTCTTAGGGACGTGATAGCTAATAACATATCATATATGTTATTAACCTTCCACTGAAGTGTTCAAATTGTTGGGGTTGATGCCTTAAAGTCTCGTGTCCTATAGTTTGTAAACAGTTTGTACGAACGCTTGTGATGTATAATATATGATATTTACTTTACTTCTTGATTTTGCTCATTTAAAATCCATGGTTTTCTTTATGTAACTTAAGCATGTATGTGGTGACATACAAGTGGATCACGTCTTAAGTGATAACCAAAATGGTCTGTGTATATGGATATAAGAGGGAATCCTTATCCTGGTAATGCTACGGATGCAGTCCACTTTGTGGAATAGTTATAAGTAATGTGACTTGTCACAGATGGTCTGATCCTGATCATTTGTGTAGGGGACATGCAAGGGGGCGTCCTATACAAAGAGTTTGTATAAGACCTGACCACGAAGTGTTAACGTCTTGTTATATAACACCATTCATGACAGAGACTTCACTTCACTATAATGACCATAGGTAACATGACCTCAATCCTGAGTGAGTTAGGAACTCCTGCAATTGAGGGCGGTCCTTTGGCTTGCATGGGTGCGAGTGGCCAGGCCGCCGACTCAAAACCTACCACTTTGGGCATTCGTCTGATTCGGGAGCTGGGGACTCAACTACACAAGATAGAATTCACTCCTTCCCCAAAGCGGGGGTAAGTAGATAGATAGTTCCCTTAAGGGCTTATTCCAGGGCTTGAACGATGTGGCACCACACACCTTCTCATGGCCTGAGAGGTGTTCACATATAGTTGGACTATGTTGTATTGTTCATTAGAGGGATCAGTGGTACTTAAGGAGTGAGATGTAACTATAGGGGAAAACGGCAAATTCACCCAGTTGTACTTACGAGCATCTGTGAAGGGTTATCGTACTCATGATTGGTTATATCCGATGGACACAAAAATATATGTGGTAAGAAGAGTTCAGCTATCAGTCTTTAGTGGAATGGCTGGCAGTTAACGGATGGTGGATCTCGTGGCTAAAGAGTTTAGTCAGCTATCCATTTACCATTGGAGCTTTGAGCCATACTTCCATAAGGTCCCCTTGGTAGCTTGGATACAAGTTGAGAATAAGTTTTTGGTCAGTTCGAAATGTTCAAATTGACAAAAGGGAGTTCGATTATATATGATTAATTGAACTGGTTAATTATATATGATATGATTGACAAAATGTATGAGATACATTATTTTGGAGGAAATTATAAATATGATTTATATCAAGTAAAGGAGAAAACACTATAGTTAATATATTTATCAAACTATAGATTAAGGATATAATATGATTATATTCATTATTTTACTAATTGGGTGGTTATGAGATAATTGGCCGAAGGTTTTCTCCGAATTCATGTGAAAGTGGGAAGTTGAATTCAGTTCCAATAACTTAAGAATAAAATGAAAATAGTTTTCATTTTGCAAGATATGAAAACTATTTTGTCAAAAGACACGCTAGATCGCTCATGGTCTAAAAAGCTTCTATTGCAAAGTGTTGAGAGCCTATATGTTAGCGCCCATCTATAAACGATCGCACACTCGCATTTTCTAAATGATCGCCCGCGATTTCTTAAACTATCACTTACCTTTACTAGACGATCGCTTAGCATGTCAATCATAACTAAACGATCGCTTACCTTTTGATAGACGATTGCTAAGCAATTGCTACACGATCATATACTCCAACCTAAATGACCAAGCACCCGACTATACGATAGTCTCCCTTTTCTCCCACTTGCTTGTTCTTAGTAAACTCCTCTCCTCTACCAATTCCATCAAAGTCCACCCATTGGATTCTCACTCCAAGAATACCGAGGGCTTCGAGTGGTGGTGTCATCCCCATTCGCTTGTTATTTGTGCGCTTCTATTCGTGTAGACGATCTTGGTGCTGCTAGGCGATTGCTTGCTAGACGAGAAAGAGTGAGAGGAGTTCGCTCACGGTGAACCGAGTTATTGTGAAGAAAGTCTTTAACTGGTACGTTCTCTTGGTTCTTTGGTGTTTTCTTTGAAATCATGCTAGTAATTAGTGTTTTCAAAGCATATCTATATGTTAGAATGTATATGTGGTAATTCTATCACAATGAAACAGGAAAGATTCGCTTCCGCTCATAGGTACTCTTGTATAAGAGTTCCTTCACTAATAACTTTATCATATAAGTTATTAAACTCTCACTGAAGTATTCTATTATTAAAAAGGGTATATTTATACTTAGGTTTAGTTTCGGCTAATTAAACAACCCTAAGTCTATGTGGTTTATCAAGTATAACGCTTATAAATGGATTTTAAACCTATGATGTCTAGTTGATAAACTGTTTTATTACCTCATACCGCTCATGTATGCTTATAAAACTGGTTAAAAATGCTCAATTGTTCAGCCATAATCCCCAGGTAGGAGGTGTTTCGTAGACCGTCAACTTAAGTACCTCTAGCCTTAGACAGGATTATATACCGTTGAGTTTGTAACCACGTTTTACAAGATGTCGAGCTATTTTAACTTATTAAAATGGGTGATTAACTTATGTGAGCATGCAGATTATCTTTGTTATGGATTTTAATGTCAAACTCAATCTTACAACAACTTATAAAAATTAGACATGCTCATACATCCACAACATGCATCGAAGGCATTCAAATTTAATATAACAGTTATATTAAATAAGTGACACCCTAAACATGCATTCTATACATTATAACAATTTAAAGCATGTACATAATGCATGTAACATGCTTCCTATGGTGGGATTTTAAATCTAAATGGCATACGATATGCATAAAACATGTTTAAATTTAAATACAACATACATCACATGCATAATTATTTAAATAATACTGATATGGTCCAACTTTGACATCCTAAGCAGGCATAATAACTAAATTATTACAAAACTGGTCCAAAAATAACTTTTAAAAAAGTGTAGAATAGCTTGAACCAACCCAAACCAAACCCGAACCATTCGAACCGAACCTCCAAGGCATCAAAATGGATGGAATGGGTAAAGAAAAAGGTTGAATCGGACTGGATCGGTGCTGAATAGGACCGAAACTAAAGAAAACTGGTCGAATCGGCCTTCTTCGATCGTCCTCGCTCAGTCAAATAGGTTCAAACTTGCAACTCGATTGAAACCTCGCTCCTCAGTCGAAATCTCTCTGCCTCGCACGAAATTTCGCTAGCTTGCTTGAAATCTCGCTCGATCTCGCTAGCTCCAGTCATGCTCTCACTGGTTGGGATGAACAACGTCATGACGCTTCATCCCAGCATTGTGATGCTCCAGGAAGAAAAATGATCTGGGCAGACACGAAGAACAATGTTGCAATGCTGCCTGGACAGAAGCCATTCTGCAGAAAAATTCTCCTCGACCTTGCTTTCTTCAAACTTCAAATTACAACCTAATTTGGACTCTAATGACTCCAAATAAATTAAAGACTCTAGAGCACACATATAAGCTCATCAATCAAGAGTCAATTACAAATTTAACTTGGAATTCAAAGAGAAATCTAATGCCAAAGATGAAAAACTATTTAAATCAGTCCAAAATAGGAAATTTCATAAATTAACCCACCAAAACTCAAATTAACACTAGCTAAGTGCTTAAATTATGCTTTGATACCAATTGATGGAATACACAAGCCTGCAATAGAAGAAAATAGAATCAATAAACACTCTAATTACATTTAATTTGAGTTCTAAAGCATGCTTTATCAGAAAAATAGAATAGGGTTTCAAGTTTCATACCTTTAATGAATTCTCCCGATTCCAAATGGCTCTTCACACCAATTCAGCTCCAAATCAACTGTCAACCATCAAGAGAACTTCTTTACTATTCTCAGCCTTGAATTTGAGTGGTGGAACTCGAATTTGAGTGAATTAAGTGAAGGAATTTTCTGGGTTTGAGAGGAAGAAGAAGATGAGTTCAGAAATTCATCTCTCGACCAAGAGCACTCCTTCTTCCACTCGAATTATGAGTGTTTTATAACTCTTCAGCATGCAAGCACTTCATTAGCCATGAATGCAAGTAACTTGATCATATTTAAATTGAAATTGATGTGTGAACTCGCATAGAGAACACCTCATGCATGGTGGTGAAAGTGGGAAAATCCTACTTTCTCCAATTTTCCCAAAATTTCATAAATTTCCAATTTTCTTTAATTAATTCTAAATGAATTAAAACCTGATTTAATAAATCCATAATTTACAATTTTTCACATTGAATTAAAATTAGAAATAATTTGAATTTATAATTAATTAAACATATTTAATTAGTTAATTAATTTAATATCAAATTTTAAATTAATCACACACCTAATTTTAAAAATGAATCCCGTTCATGTAATTAATATTTAAATCAACATTTAAATATTATAAACTCTCCAATTTTATTTAGTTTCAATAAATTAAACTTTAATTATATCAAATATAATCATACAAACCCTAATTTGAATTTGAACTCCTTCAAACTCAAACCCTAATTTCAATTTAAACATCTTCAAATTGAAATTCAATATGAACAATTCAAATTGAGATTATTCCAAATTCATTCAATCTATTAATTAAAGGTGTTCATGTTTTATGAGCTAGTAGAGGGACCTTATGGACCTACAGATCATGAGCTCGAACGATTAAGATTGATTAACCAAAAACTCTTTAGACCGAATTAATCAGTACTCGTTAACTATCGAGTCACACCACTATAACTCGATAGTTGCAGTCTCCTCACTGTAGATATATTTATGTCCACATGATATAACCATAACCAATAAGTCGACCCTTCACAAGTTTTTCGTAATAACGGCTGAGTCAATATGTTGTTTTAACCCCGTTATTACGTCTTGTTCCTTAAGTTCCAACTGATCCTCTAATGTACAATTGATTTATGGTTTAATCATTAAACTTAATCCCTCTCAGGCCAGTGAGAGGGTGGGACCCCTTATTCAAGACCTGGATAAAGTACTTAAGACAACAACCTTTCTCCTATCCCTAAATCGGGTAGGTAGAATTCTGTCTTGCACCCTATGTCCCCAACTATCTACCTGATCTTACCCCTGAAATGGGAGGCCTATTGAGCCGGCGCTGTTGAGCCAACCCTCACCCATGCAAATCTAAGGATAATTCTAAATAAATAGAAGTTCATAGTAAACTCAGGATTAAGATCGAGCCACCTAGGTCATCTAAGCGAAATAGTCAGTCTTAAATAGTAAACAACGTTATAAAGTAAGCTTGACTTATTTCTTGGTCCTATATTATGCAAACTCATTGCATAGAACACCCCTACTCCTCATGTCAATACATGAACGAATCTAGATCACTTCGTTTATAGTATCTTTACAACAACTTGTAAAAGCTATAGAGTGGGCCACATTCAATAGTATTACTAGAATAAGGTACCCAACCTTAATCATGTACTATAGACCGTCTTAGCTATTTACTCGAACTTGATCCATTCTTATGTCTCTACATAAAGTTCAAGTATTCATATAATAGCTATGGATCTTCGTTTATTTGATTTAGACTTTATGAATGCAATTTAAAGATTCAATAACAACTTTATTGAAGAAATGTTTGAATAACATCTTTATTGATAATAGAATGTGTTTAAGTTTACAAACTACGAGTTTTAGGACACACAACCCAACGTTACATTGTACGTTGACCAGCAGCTGGCGTAGTATATCATAGTTGGTGCGCAATGCTGCAAGTGATTATCGGAAGAATGAGAGCTCATGAGATAAAAGGGCTTACATCTCATCAATGGAAACAACTAAGAATGTGATGGAAGGGTGAATTGGGGATGCCTTTGATGTCTCACCAGCATCATTTTGGGGCTGGGTCGAGGGACCAACACCCAAATTGTGTGTGTCATTAACATTAAGCAAAGTGTACGGTGGGGAGAGGGTTAATAATTGTTGGTGGGGTTAAATTGTTGGTGATTAGGGATTCGAGTTGGGGATGAGAATGATATTTGTGAGAGCTTCAGGGAGGGGGGATAAAGGGATAGTTGGGCTAGGAGGGAGGATGATAACGGGCAGAAATGCACGTTATTATAGTACTAAGTTATTAAACAATGCAGGTATGTGCTGATAAAATATATAAGATTTCATCTAAAAAGCATTAAGTTCATGACATTGCGGTCGCATGCGTTCATCGCATGAAAATAGTTAACTTTGGTATTTTTATGCAAAATATGTGTTGACACAAGGCGGAAAATATGATCACAAGAAATTAACGGTCGGGCTCAGACTTACTGCAAGGCTTTGCGGTGATTTGTGCTTGCAAATATCTGCTCAAGAAGGATTGCCTCAATGAACTACTGTAGCAAGTACACTCAACTTTTCGGTGACAAACATTCGACGCATCAGACAGAGAATTAATGCCATCCTATCAGTGCAATCATAAGAGAGATGAAGCCTTTCACACCTAAGCTCTATAAATACCGAAAGCAACCTTCAGAGAAGGCGTTCGTTCGTCTAGTTCGACAGTTAGATAAATTTCTCCATAGTTAGAAGTAGCCTTAGTTTTTCTTTTATTTAAGGCAGAAGCAAGAGAAGCGAGATTATGCCGAGAGATCGTTCCGATGAACTTGGAAGAGTGTCGGAAGCGTCGAGATCAGAGAGAGGGCTAGCTTCTGCAGAAGCAGGAATATCTTTTGACAGTGTAAAAGCCTTTGGAAGCAAGGGATTACTACCAGGATCTCTATCCTTATCTTCCATTGTCATTTTGTACTTAAAACTTATCTATAGAAATGAAATTTACTTCTTTATATCTATTCACTCTCTGTTTATTATGCATGAGTAGCTAAATCTGTGAAATGGGTTGAGAAGCACTTAGCTAGCATAACTAAGGATTTTCATTCTATGCGATTATCTTGTATTATGTATGCATTCTTCGTCCATTAGAGATACTCGGGAGAGTAGTCTAAGGATAGAATCTAGGCCTGGAAAAATCAGGTTAGAATCTAGGCTCGGGAGAGTCAGGTTAGAATGCATAATCAAGAGATAGAAGCTTAGGAATAGGCACTGTTTGCTATTAATGCATCACATGCATCCTAGAGATAGGTTATGATTGTGTGCGGTCACCTTGTCGTTGTGTGCATCTTGCACCATCGCAAAGGCAAAAAATAGAGACTTACAAATAAGCTCTATGGACATTATTGCACTCATCACATGTGTCCTAGAACTAGGTGCACGACATTTGCATTGGAAAATGATTTGTTGTCGCATGAATGTAGCATGATCGCATAGTTTGATGCATTCCTAGGAAACGCTAGCTAAAGACCTTCTCAACCCATTCCTCTACATACTCAGTTACCGCATAATCGATCTTTTCTCAAATCCGCCGCATACTTTTGATACCATAAACAACAACCTAAAAACAACTCTTTGATTGATTGGTTATCGAAAAGTCTTCTTAGAAATTATCACCGCATATTGTTTTCCCTAGTCCCTGTGTTCGACCCTGGACTTACCAAGAAACTCAGTGGAATCTATACTTGGATTCTGCTAAGAAAACTTGTTGCTCAACGCATTCCCATCACTGCAATTCATTCCATAATTTTACCACATAAAATAACGCATCAAGTTTTTGGCACCATTGCCGAGGACTTCAGCAATTCAGTGTGCTACCAATAATTTTTCTGATTTCTTTGTAGCTCTCAATCTCTGACGATTACAACCCGGAGATTGAAAGGACATTCCAACGAAGATTGAGAGATAGCCGCCAACAACAACAACCGAATAAAGACGATATGGCGGAGCAACCTGGAAAAGGAGCACCAAACGAAAATAATGTCATGGCGAATCCAATCCTACTGGCAAAGGATCGCAATAGGCCCATTCGGGACTATGTGTCGCCAAACCTCTACGATTTCTCTCCAAGAATCATGAGGCCCGCCCTTGATGGATCTCGATTCGAAATGAAATTCGTGATGTTGTAGATGATCCAAACTGCTGGACAGTTTGGAGGAAGGCGTAGCGAAGACCTGCACACCCACCTCCGGAGCTTCATAGAAATCTGCAACACTTTTGTGTTCCCTCTCGAACCAGGAGAGATAACTTTGTGGGAACAAGTTGTGGAAAAGTTCATGAAGAAATATTTCCCACCTACTGAGAATGTCAGAAGAAGGAAGTTAATAACAAATTTTGAACAAGAAACTGACGAATCACTCAGCGATGCTTGGGTGAGGTTTAAGAGGCTAGTAAGAGACTGCCATATAACGGCTTGCCAGATTGCTTGCAGATGGAGATTTTTTACCAAGGACTGAACCCTGCTTCACAGACCGCTGCCAATGCAGTAGCAGCTAGTGGTCTGCTTGACAAAACATATGAGGAAGCCAAAAATATACTTGATCACATTTACAAAAATCACGAGGACTGGCGAGAAAGCGATCAAAGAATAAGAATTAAAGATAATGACGTGAACAACGGGGCCATTGCATCCCTTCAAAATCAAATGACCGTGATGATGAGTTTGATATAAGGCATCACAATTAATAGCATGGGAGCAAGTCAAAGCAGTTGCTCAAATGACTGCAAGTTGTGTCATCTGTGGAGACACCCATCCGATGAAAGAATGCCCACAGTCAGTATGCTACATAAAGAATAATCCCTACTCCGATACATACAACACCGGATGGAGAAAACAACCAAATTTCGCTTGGAAAAATCAACAACAAAGCTTCCAACCAGTGGTGCAAAAAGAAGGGCCACCCGGATTTTTCTCGCGACTCAACGATCCACCGCATAACCACGCCAGCAGTTCGCAGACACCGCAATCTTCGTCCTTAGAGAGCTTGTTGAAGCAGTACATTGAGAAGAATGAAGTAGTGCTTCAGAATCAAGTAACATCCATTCGAAATCTCGAAATTCAGTTGTGACAAATAGCGAGCGAGCTAAAAAATAGACCACAAGGAGCTTTACCGAGCTCAACTGAGCTCCCTCGCAACGCTGGGGGTACAGGAAGGAACAATGTTTAGTAGTCTCCTTGCTAAGCGATAAAATGACTTTGGAAGCAAGGGAGGAACCCATCACGACCAACTTGAATGTGGTAACATACAAGGAGCCGTTGACTTATAATTCGGAAAAGCCCGAGAAGATGATCCTTAAAGTGTCGACCCTCAAGCCTTTAGAACATGAGATAGAAGAAGCCCAGCCACCACCGGCGCAAAGACTGAAAGGGAAACAAAATGATGAAGACAAGATCGCGACAGTGGTAGTAACGCAAAATGCTATGATCCCACCAAAAATTTGCGACCCAGGAATCTTCACGATACCATGCTCCATTTGAGAGGTCCACAGTGGCCAAGCATTATGCGATCTTGGGGCGAGTATAAACGTAATGCCGCTATCAACCTTCAAACGATTGAATATGGGAAAACTCACACCCATGACGGAGACTCTCCTGCTTGCAGACAGATCCCGAATACATCCTAAAGGAGAGTTGAAAGATGTCGCAATCTCAATTGACAAATTCATCTTGCCAGCAGACTTCAGCATTTTTTATTATAAAGCGGATGAAGATGCGCCCATCATATTAAAACGACCATTCCTCTTTACCGGTCGCGCTCAAATTGATGTGCGTAAGGGGGAGATTGTGATGGACATTAATGAGAAAAAGCTCCGGATTAAGGCAGTCAAATTTCAGAGGACAGAGAAAAGAAGAAAAAGCCTTCATGGACGTAAAAAGTCCAGCTTGTACCGCAAAACAAGCAGTCCCTAAGTTACTATGCGATTCAACCTCATCAGGGACGCAATCCTTTTGAATATCCTTTTTCTACATCAATACTTCATGAACTTTCATCACCTTGTTGTTATCTATTATCGCATATTTATTTCTCCTTGACTTTATTCCAAATTCTGCACTATCGCATCGCATTTTAGTTTTGAAAATTTCATCACTGCATCCTCTGTGGCTACTGTAATCATTTAACATTGAAAATTTCATCATCGTATCGCATGCTTTCTCTTTGCCAATTATTATTTCTAGCTCTCTCGAGACATTAGGTTCTTTCTTTCGATTCTCTCTCGAGTAACTCTAAAGGGGTATTTTGCACCACATAAACAAGACAATCGCAGGCAATGAACTTCCTAGATCATGTTAGCTTAGTTCCTCTCAACCCATTCAACAAGTTTAGCTACTCATGCGTATTAAGAGAGTGAGCAGATGTAGAAATAGAACTTCCATTCAATAGATATAAGATGAAGTACAGAATAACAATGCAAGTATAGTAAAGAGCCTGGAGCAATTTCTTGCCACTAGGGGTTACACTGTTTCTACTTGTGCTCTAAAGATTGTCTCGCTTTGGCGAGAGTCAGCCCGCTTTCTTCTCTTACGCCCCAATGTTCTCTCTCGAGCTGCCTTGGACGATCTCCGGTGTCAACACCCTTCTCTAGCTTCGCCGTAAAATGGAAAGAAAACTATGAACAGAAGTGTGAACTTGTAAAGGTGATGAAGTAATCGACTGCTTAACCCCTTAACTGAAGAATGCACTTGGTATTTATAGGGCATCAAAGGTGAAAGGCGACTTCTCTCTCCTTGTTGTACAGATGGTACAACTTTAATTCCTGATTGACGCCTCGGATAATTGTCACCGATAAAGCTGGATGTACATGTGACCGTTATCGGTTGTCAACTTAATTCGGATCCGACTACCGTCAACTTTCTGTCCCATCAATCTTAGTTGTCCTTTCGTCCGGATGCGCTCATCATTTGCACCGATCAAGTTGCAGTGATTTTTCTTGGGTGAATGTTTGCGAGCACGATCAACCCAAAGTCTTGCGTGAAGTTGTGCTCCACCGATGTATTCCTATGATCGCATTCTTTGCACTACGTTAACGCATTGATCTGCACAAAAATATAGAGATCAACTGCTCTAATGCGTTGGACGCGTGCGATCGCAATACTATAGAATTTATGCTTAATGGACGTAGTTTAACATATTCTATCAACCTAATCCAACATTGTTTAAGAACATTAGCACTATGATAACGTGCATTTCTGCTCATTATCATACCCCCAAATTTAAACAATGTTTGTCCTCATGCATAAGCTAAAGATTCCTTTAGCAAGTTAACCGCAAAGTTCTTTCCCTAGATTTCTCAAGGATACTTCATTCAAGTCCTATATGCTGGAATTTCCTTAAATCTTATTCAAATCTCTTCCTAAAATATTTCTAAGACTTAGGGGTTGCAAGTTTAACTCTCAAAAAGACTTTACTGAATTCCGGAATATCGCATGATTTATTTCAAAAACAAAATTTTCCACCGGGGTGTCGAATGGTTTATCCTTGCACAAAAATTTTCTTCATTTCTAATTTTTCTGACCTTGCGCTGATTCGAGTGCCTTGCCTTCGTTTTGGCTTGCCCCCACGGGTGTCATGCGGACATCCAACTATGGGCAGTGCACTATTTTTAAGACTGAGCTCATACTAATTTGGTAGTGGAGTTGCGATCATTTATTTGTGCGTTGATCCTGGCAACTTACTTTCGTTTTGGCTTGCCCCCACGTGTGTCATGCGGACATCCAACTATAGGGCACCTTTCATAACTTAACTTTTATCAACATGGGTTTCCCATTGCGTTGACAATGGAGTTGTTATTCTCACTTTTTTTTTTTTTTTTTTTTTTTTTTTTTTTGCAATGTCGGAAACAAATACTCCACCCACAAATTTAAAATACGGCAATGCCCTCATTGCCAAAGGAGTAAAATAAGTCATGCGATGGTTATAGAATGCGTTGTAAAGAAAATTTGAAAGGAAGCTAGCTAGAAACCCTTAACTTCGAGAAATATTTCATGATGTGAGTATCTTAAGATTTACGTTGATTCTAGTATATACGAAAGATATAGAAGCATATTTTTCATCATTGAAATCATACTTGGTAGAGAACAACATGCGGTAACTACTAAAGTTATCTATTTGTTATATGATTGCGGTAGTCAAGGAGGATACGGTAATAAAACTTTCAAAAGTAATATGCAATGCGATAGCGCAAAATTTTAAGTAAGGATAAGGAAGAGTACACCCCAAAATTTAGCACCGTCGCCTGCATTGTACTGACGCATCCATCTTGCGCGATCATTCTTTGTTGGGTTGTGGTGGTAGAATAAGATAAGTGTTGCTTCGCGTACGTTACCGCAATCTAGCGCTTCAATCATTGTAAGGAAAACACAGAGAGGGTCAAATTATTTCAAACAAAATAAAAGGGCATTTTTTTTTAACAAATTGTAGTAGAACTGAAAAGTGAAAAGATAGCTGAAGAGATAGTGAAAATTTTAAGTAGTGGAGAAAAGGGTAGAAGACTTGAAGTTTCCAAAAACTTGCGTCCCTGTTAAATTGTGATCATTTGATAACGCAGGGACCACCCACATGTTTGTTCATTCAAAGTTTCTTAGTTCCATGGAGTCGACTTGGCGATGCCAGTCTTCTCCATGGTATGCCTTTAGTCACTGCCCATTGACTTTGAAGATGTTAGTTCCGTCGTCATTTGATAATTCCACTCCGCCATGCGGAAGCACTTGTTGAATTATGAACGGTCCGAACCAACGAGACTTTAACTTTCCCAGGAAGAGTCGCAGACGTGAATTGAAAAGCAAGACCTTTTGCCCGACATGGAGATTCTTACCGCATATGCGTTGATCATGCCAGCTCTTGGTGAGCTCTTTGTAAATTTTCGCATTTTCATATGCGTTGTTCCTCCATTCTTCTAGCTCAACTAATTGCATTTGTCGCGCTTCCCTTGCTTTCTTTAAGTCGAAATTTAGTTTCTTGACTGCCCACAATGCTTTATATTCCAGCTCCAAGGGCAAGTGATACGCTTTGCCGAATACCAACGTATAGGAGGACATACCTATAGGCGTTTTAAATTCGGTGCGGTATGCCCATAACGCATCATCCAACTTCATTGCCCAATCTTTCCGCGAAAGTTTGACTACCTTTTCAAGTATCAATTTAATCTCACGATTGGACACTTCAGCTTGGCCCTTTGTTTGTGGATGGTATGCGGTGGCCACTTTGTGGAGGATATTGTACTTGCGCAGCAGCTCCTTTATATCGTGATTGACAAAGTGTGATTCTTCATCACTTATGATGGCACGGGGAGTGCCAAAATGAGTGAAAATATTTTTCTTTAGGAACTGGGAGACTACTGCCACATCATTTGCGGCGCATGCAATTGCCTTTACCCAATTGGAGACGTAGTCAACGGCTAATAGAATATAGTGCTTGCCGTTTGAAGGAGGGAATGGTCCCATGAAATCAATCCCTCATACGTCAAATAGTTCCAGATTCAAGATTGCATTCATCGGCATTGCGTACTTCCATGAAATGTTACTAGTGCGTTGATACTGATCATATTTCATTATGTAGTTAGCAACATCCTTAAATAATGAAGGCCAGAAGAATCCACTTTGTAGGACTTTGGCTGCAGTACGTTGTCCTTCAAAGTTCCCTCCATAAGGAGAATCATGGCATTTCGATAATATGCGTTGTTGAGCAGCATCTGGTACGCATAATCAAATGATTTGGTTTGCACCTCTTTTATACAGATTCGGCTCATCCCAATAGTAATGTTTGCATTCATTCTTGAGTTCTTCCATTGATGGTAGGTGTAATCTTCAGGGAATTGTTCACAAACCAAATAATTAACGATGTCTGCATACCATGGCAGTTCTTCTATGTGGAACAGCTGCTCGTCTGGAAATACAACACTCACTTTAGATTCATTGCTGTCAGCCTCGGGATTTTCCAGCCTGGACAAGTGATCCGCAACTTGATTCTCTGTCCCCTTCTGATCAATTATCTCGATATAAAATTCTTGAAGGAGGAGAACCAATCTCATTAATCTCGGCTTTGCGTCCTTCTTTGTCATCAAATATTTTATTGCCGAGTGATTAGTATGAATGAGTACCTTAATTCCCAATAAGTATGCCCGGAATTTTTCAATAGTAAAAATCACAGCCAGGAGCTCTTTTTCAGAGGTGGTATAATTAATTTGAGCAGGGTTCAGAGTTTTATTCGCATATGCGATGGGGTGCAAAATAGTTTTCTTCTTTTGCGCTAATGCAGCTTCCATCGCATACCCACTTGCGTCGCACATGATTTCGAACAGCAGTGTTCAATCCGGCGCAATTAACACGGGTGCGATAATTAGCGCATCCTTTAAAATTTAGAATGCGTTGAGGCAATTGTTGTCAAATTCAAATTTCTTGTCTGCCTCTACTAACGCACTCAATAGTATTGCTATTCTAGAAAAGTCTTCAACGAATCGTCTGTAGAATCTGGCATGCCCCAAGAAGCTTTGCACTGCCTTCACGTTGGCTGCAAGTGGAAGCTTTTCAATTTCGTCAATCTTTGCTTTGTCCACCTCTAACCCTTATTGAGAGACCTCGTGTCCAAATACTATACCCTCTGTCACCATGAAGTCACATTTTTCCCTACCGAGCACCAAGTTCGTCTCTTCACATCTTTTTAGAATTTTCTCCAGATTGGCTAGGCAGACTTCATAAGTGTTCCCATAAATGGAGAAATCATTCATAAATATTTCTACTGAGTCGTCGAGATAATCTGAAAAGATCGCCATCATGCACCTCTGGAACGTGCTTGGCGCATTGTAGAGGCCAAATGACATGCGGCGAAAAGCGAAGGTCCCATATGCGCAGGTGAATGTGGTCCTATCTTGGCCTTCAAGAGCTATCATGATCTGGTTGTACTCGGCATATCCATCCAAGAAACAGTAAAAATCATTCCCTGCTAATCTGTCTAGCATTTGATCGATAAATGGCAACGGGAAGTGATCTTTCTTTGTGGCCGCATTCAATTTGCGGTAGTCCATACAAATGCGCCATCTAGTGATGGTCATTTGCAGTATTAATTCATTGTTTTCATTGGGGACTACCCTCATCCGCCCTTCTTTGGCACCCATTGCACGAGGCTGATCCACGTGCTATCTGCAATGGGATAGATAATGTCCACATCCAGCCACTTAATAAACTTCTTCTTGACGACCTTCTTCATCGCAGGGTTAAGTCTGCGTTGATTTTCAATGGTTACTTTGTGGTCGTCTTCAAGATTAATGTGGTGCATACAGTACGCGAGGCTAATTCCTCTGATGTCAGCAAATGTCCAGTCGATTGCTCGCACATGCTTCTTGAGAATGCTCTCAACGTATTCTCTGGATCTGCATTGAGCGTAGAGGAAATTATCACTGACAGCTTCTCATTCTGCTCCACAAATGCGTACTTTAAATGTGTTGGTAAAGTTTTTAGTTCAAGTGTTGGTGGCTCCACGGGAGAAGGTTGCGTTATTTTTCTTTCTTCCTTCGGTTCTTCTTCTTGCATTGCGATCGATCTTTCCTCTTTGTTTTCTTTTACTACGATTGCATTGCAGGCAGCTACGGATGCGTTGGCATCCTTTTCTTCATACTTTTCATCAGACTTTTCTTCTTCAATCAAATTCAATACTTCTTCCGAATCTGGCAGGTCTTCCTCATCAGAAAATTTCATGGCACGAATTATGTTAAATTTGAGCTTCTGTCCGTTTATGCTCAATGTGATCTCTCCATTGTGCACATCAATTTGAGCACGACCCGTTGATAGGAAGGGTCGCCCCAAAATGATGGCCACATCTTTATCGGCCTCGTAATCCAAGATGATGAAGTCAGCTGGCAAAATAAATTTATCAATCGTGATCAGCACGTCTGTCACCTTACCTTCTAGATGAACCAGAGATCTATCAGCCAACTGGAGAATCACGGATGTAGGCGCAAGTTGCCCCACATTTAATTGTCGAAATATTGACAGCGGTATCAAATTTATGTTGGCCCCTAAGTCACACAAGGTTTGCCCAATATAGAGTTCTCCTATGGAGCAAGAAAAGTGAAACTCCCAGGATCGCTCATGTTTGGTGGGATAATAGATTTGGAACTCTGCGTTAGTGCCACCGTGGCAAATTTTCCAGCCCCTCTTTTCTTGGTTACCATGTCCTTCAGAAACTTAGCATAGGCAGGCATTTCCTCAATCGCTTCACTGAAAGGAATATTAACATGTAATTGTTTTAGCATAGACATGAAGCTTTCGTACTGTACCTCTTCGTTTTTCTTCTTCTTCAGCCTCTGAGGGAAACGTGGTAACTGGACTTTCACGGTTCCCATTTCATTTGACTTTTAGGTTGACGCAACGTCAGGATCTACTGCTTGATTTTCTTTTTCTCCTTCTTGCGTTGACGAAATCTCAGGTTCAGCTATGATGAAGGTTGATTTATTCTGCTCCTTCTTTTCTCCTTCCACAGTCTTTCCACTGTGCAATGTCACAACCTGACATTCCACCTTACCTGAACCCCCTGGATTGCGTGGAAGCTCGGTTGTACTTGGCAGCTCCACTTGCAGTATACTTTTGAGCTCATTTGCAATCTGGCCCATTTGCAATTCTAGATTGTGGATTGACGTAGCCTGAATTTGAAGCACTGTCTCATTTTCTCTATATATTGCTTCAATAGGCTTTCTAGGGAAGAAGATTGTGGTGGTTGTTGTGAGCTACTTGCTTGGTTGCTCTGTTGACCATTGCTGCGTTGAAAGAATCCTGGTGGCCCTTCTTTTTGTGCCACTGAAAATTTTGTTGTTGATTCTTCCAAGCAAAACATGGGTGGTTTTTCCACCCAGGGTTATAGGTGTTGGAAAAAGTGTTGTTCTTTACAAAATATACAAACTGTGGGTTTTGTGGGCAATCCTCCATCGCATGCCCATCACGCAAGTCGCACAACTTGCGGTGTTTTGACTGAATGCGTTGATTTGCCCACCTTGCGGTATTGGGCTACTGATCATCATTCCCTGAATCAAATTCATCATTGCAGTCATGTGATTTTTCAATGACACAATAACTCCGTTATTTGCATCCGAATCTTTGAGTCTTAATCTCTGGTCGCTCTCCCTCCAATCTTCATGATTCTTGGAGATGCGATCCAGGATATTCTTCGCCTCATCATAAGTCTTGTCAAGCAGACCACCGGCTGCTGCCTCATTGGCAGCGGTCTACGAAGCAGGATTCAAATCGTGGTAGAAAATTTTCATTTGCAGACAATCTGGTAGCCCATTATGCGGACAATCTCGGACCAACCTCTTAAACCGCACCCAGGCATCGCTGAACGATTTTTCCATATCTTGTTAAAAATTATTAATAAGCTTTCTCAGTCTGGCATTCTCTGTAGGTGGGAAATAATTCTTCATAAACTTCTCCACCACCTGCTCCCAAGAAGTGATCTCTCCCGGTTCGAGCGAATAAGCCCATTTCCTAGCCTGATCACCGAGAGAAAATGGGAACAACGTTAGTTGAACCTCCTCAGCAGAGATGTTTGGGAACTCAAAAGTATTGCAGATTTCAATAACATTTCGGAGGTGGGCGTGCGGATCTTCGCCACACTTACCTTTGAATTGACCTGCAGCCTGGATCAACTACAACATCACCGGTTTCATTTCAAATCTGCTTCCATCTAAGGCCGGCTTCATGATTCCCAGAGAAAAATCATAGATGTTTGGCGATGCATAGTCCCTAATGGGCCTACTACGATCGTTTGCCAACAGAATTGAATTTGCCATGACAATGTTGTTGTTTGGTGCTTCATTCCTAGGCTGCTCCACCATTTCTTCTTTATCGGATTGTGGTTGTTGTTGGCGTTCTCTCAGTCTCCTTTGAAATGTTCTCTCAATCTCCGGGTTGTAGTTCTCCGGGTTGATAAGGGATTCAGCTAACACTCCCTAGGATGTGTTCATGCTTTGCGATCATGCAACATGCATACAATAGTAAATCACCTCTCGGTGTGAATGCTACGGCTTCTAAAGCTAGAGCGCATGCGATAAATATGCGATAAGTCTATAGGGTTTACACATAAACCTCTATCTCTATTTATGCGATGACATTCACACAAATATACAACCACATAATATCATTCCCATTCCTAGGATGCATGCGATGCAAATTGACAAACATAGCTTATCTCTATGTCCCTATCTCTTATTTAT
The DNA here is from genome assembly GCF_027475165.1 of Benincasa hispida. Lineage (NCBI taxonomy): Eukaryota > Viridiplantae > Streptophyta > Magnoliopsida > Cucurbitales > Cucurbitaceae > Benincasa > Benincasa hispida. Next base: position 34,613,712 of record NC_143479.1, read on the forward strand.
GCAAGTCTAGTCTTGCTCTTTCGAGTCCAGATTCTAACCAAGCTCTCTCGAGACATTAGGTTCTTTCTTTCGATTCTCTCTCGAGTAACTCTAAAGGGGTATTTTGCACAACATAAACAAGACAATCACGGGCAATGAACTTCCTAGATCATGTTAACTTAGTTCCTCTCCACTCATTCAACTAGTTTAGATACTCATGCATATTAAAAGAGTGAACAGATGTAGAAATAGAACTTCCATTGAATAGATATAAGATGAAGTACAGAATAACAATGCAAGTATAGTAAAGAGCCTGGAGCAATTTCTTACCACTAGGCATTACACTGTTTAGACTTGTGCTCTAAAGATTGTCTCGCTTTTGCAAGAGTCAGCCCGCTCTCTTCTCTTACGCCCCAATGTTCTATCTCGAGTTTCCTTGGACGATCTCTGGTGTCACCACTCTTCTCTAGCTTTGCCGTAAAATGGAAAGAAAACTATGAACAGAGGTGTGAACTTATAAGGGTGATGAAGTAATGGATTGTTTAATCCCTTAACTGAAGAATGCACTTAATAGGGCATCAAATGTGAAAGGCGGCTTCTTTCTCCTTGTTGTACAGATGGTACAACTTTAATTCTTGATTGACGCCTTGGATAATTGTCACCGATAAAGCTGGATGTACTTGTGACCGTTATCGATTGTCAACTTAATTCAGATCCGACTGTCGTCAGCTTTCTGTCCCATCAATCTTAGTTGTCCTTTCGTACGGATGCGCTCATCATTTGCGCCGATCAAGTTGTAGTGATTTTTCTTGGGTGAATGTTTGCAAGCACGATCAACCCAAAGTCTTGCGGTGAAGTTGCGCTCGACCGATGTATTCCTATGATCGCATTCTTTGCACTATGTTAACGCATTATTCTGCACAAAAATATAGAGATCAACTGCTCTAATGCGTTGGACGCATGTGACCGCAATACTATAGAATTTTTGCTTAAAGGACATAGTTTAACATATTCTATCAACGTAATCCAACATTGTTTAAGAACTTTAGCACTAAGATAACGTGCATTTCTGCCCATTATCCCTAATTACATGAAGATTTTTTATTTTATTCCCTTCCCACATAATACTTTGATGATATATTTATTTATTATTGGTAGATTTTTCGTTTTACTAAAAAAGAGATGTCACAATAATAGTTTGTATTTTTTTGCGAAGATTAAAATTGAATAACCAAATACCACAAGATCTAAGATTGTTACAAGACATTTTACATTATGTTCTCGAGATGTTTAAAGTTATTAGAACTTTTCTTTTCATGCATTGGAAATTCGATGAAATTCTTTAAACAAATTACTCTCATGTTACTAAACATAGAATGTGCCTTTATTCGATTTATATTTAACATACGACATCAAATTATGATTGTGTAGTTGTTGTTCTTGTATAGAACTTTAACATCTCAACAACGAAACTTACCTACTTGTCTACCTATTTTAGGTCATCTCTCTCCATCTTTATTCAAAGTGCCCCAACAATTATGAAACTTATAAATGAGGAGGAAACAACAAGGGAAAATCATCAAAAAGTAATCCAAAGCAACAGGGAAGAGCTTGTGTCAGATAGTAAAGAAGATGAAGTCGTGGTTGATATGCTTGGCCTTAATTAGCATGTTGGTGATGGGTCATGAAGTTGCAGCAGAGACAAAGCATCTTAAATTTCTTGATCCTTGCAAGCAACCTTCTCCACCACCAAGTTGTTCTTCAGCTGAAAACGTTGATGCTACAAACCCTTTTGATAGAGGCTGCTCTGCAATCAATCGTTGTCGTGGAGGATGATGCAAATACATAATCGAAACCATATTCGTGTCTAAATGTGTAAAGCGGAAAACAAACTTATCATTTACTAAAAGCCCAATTATATGGCATTTTCATTGCATAAATTTTTCCATTCAAGGAAAATAAAATAAAAAGATCAAAGTATGAGAAATATAGCCTCAATAATTCTCCTTCATTCCAATCAATTTTCCATTAAGCATGCAGTGTAAAAGTACTAAGTCATTTAAAAAGCTGATCCAAGACTCTAGTACTTTATCAATGCTTGATGTTACTTCTCGTTGTTGGAAAATTGAATGTACAAACACTATTTGTATATATTACTTTCATTTATCTGTTATCTACTTTTTGAGTCTTTAAAAATAAAAATCGGACGAAAATTGAAAGTAAAAAACAGGAATTTAATAATTAAGCTTGTATTTAGTTTTATAAACTGGACTAAAAGTTCAAGCACTTCCTAATCATAGATGAAACCCAAATCAAAGAATCCTAGTGGCAATCCTTTTCCCCAAGAAAAAAAAAATCAAACGTATATGATTACTGGGGGGTCTTAGAAATTTATTTTTCGATTATGTGTAGAAAATAAAAATATTGTAATGTAAACAAATCTTGTTAAAAAGTGAGATTATAAAATTTTGTAACCTATCTGCCAGCTATCGACATCATCGTTTGGTTATGTGAAATTCGTGAATAAAAATTTTGATACAAACTAAAACTCTTACTTTGAAACTTGTCACGTCAGTACTTCCACTATGCTACAAATTAACCAACTTTATGACATATATTAGATGTATAACTTATGTTCATTTGGATAAACCGATGATGGTAAATATTGAATAACAAACATGCACAATCCAAAGTTAGTTATAACTATGCTATTTTAAATTTTAAAAAAAAACTATTACTAGATTGGGAAATTTAAGAATGTTTCTATTTGTTCTTGGACATGTCACTTGTATTAACTTAGCCATGTTGCTCGACATCGACATAATTTAGACATTCTCTCTTTCAAGTTATGAAACTACTAACTGATGCTTGGATTTATGAAATGTGAAATTATGGATGATATGTGTTGATGAATAGCGTTGTGCACTCAAGTTTCCCCAACGGAATCTAAATGTAAATTCCTCTGAGTTTCCTGGTAAGTCCAAGGTCGAACGCAGGGACTTGTGAAAATAGTTATGTTGGTAATATTTATAAAAACTTTATAGTAACCAAGTAAATAATAAGTGTTGGGTTGTTGTTGCGTTGATGAAAATAATAATAAATGCGGCAGAGTTTGAAAAGAGTTGGTAAACGAGAAATACGATGAGTATGCGGTGAACGGGTTGAGAAGGGATTCGGCTAACACTCCCTAGGATGCGTTCATGCTTTGCAATCATGCGACATGCATACAATAGTAAACCACCTCTCGGCATGAATGCTATGGCTTCTAAAGCTAGAGCGCATGCGATAAATATGCGATAAGTCTACCGGGTTTATACATAAACCTCTATCTCTATTTATGTGATGACATTCACACAAATATTCGACCACATAATATGATTCCCATTCCTAGGATGCATGCAATGCAAGTGCACAAACATAGCTTATCTCTAAGTCCCTATCTCTTATTTATGCAAGCCTAGTCTTGCTCTTTCGAGTCCAGATTCTAACCTAGCTCTCTCGAGACATTACGTTCTTTCTTTAGATTCTCTTTCGAGTAACTCTAAAGGGGTATTTTGCACAACATAAACAAGACAATCGCAGTCAATGAACTTCCTAGATCATGTTAGCTTAGTTCCTCACAACCCATTCAACTAGTTTAGCTACTCATGCGTATTAAGAGAGTGAGCAAATATAGAAATAAAACTTCCATTGAATAAATATAAAATGAAGTACAAAATAACAATGCAACTATAGTAAAGAGCCTGGAGTAATTTCTTGCCACCAGGCGTTACACTGTTTCTACTCGTGCTTTAAAGATTGTCTCACTTTCGCGAGTGTCAGCCGGCTCTCTACTCTTATGCCCTAAAGTTCTCTCTCAAGCTGCCTTGAACGATCTCTGGCGTCACCACTCTTCCCTAGATTCGCCGTAAAATGGAAAGAAAACTATGAACAGAGGTGTGAACTTGTAAAGGTGATGAAGTAATCGACTTCTTAACCCCTTAACTGAAGAATGCACTTCCTATTTATAGGGCATCAAAGGTGAAAGGCGGCTTCTATCTCCTTGTTGTACAGATGGTAAAACTTTAATTCCTGATTTACGCCTCGGATAATTATCACCGATAAAGTTGGATGTACTTGTAACCGTTATCGGCTTTCAACTTAATTCCGATCCGATTGCCTCAGCTTTCTATCCCATCAATCCTAGTTGTCCTCTCGTCCGGATGCGCTCACCATTTACGCTGATCAAGTTGCGGTGATTCTTCTTGAGTGAATGTTTGCGAGCACGATCAATGCAAAGTCTAGCTGTGATGTTGCGCTCAATCTATGTATTCCTATGATCCCATTCTTTGCACTGCGTTAATGCACTATTCTACACAAAAATATAGAGATCAACTGCTCTAATGCGTTGGATGCATGCAGCCGCAATACTATAGAATTCTGGAATATCGAATGGTTTATCCTTGTACAAATTTTTTTTTCATTTCTAATTTTTCTGACCATGCGCTGATCCGAGTACCTTGCCTTCGTTTTGGCTTGCCCCCACGGGTGTCATGCGGACATCCAACTACGGGCAATGCACTATTTTTCAGACTGAACTCATACTAATTTGGTAGTGGAGTTGCGGTCATTTATTTGTGCGTTGATCCTGGTGACTTACTTTCGTTTTGGTTTGCCCCGACGTGTGTCATGCGGACATCCAACTATAAGTAAGTGCCTTTCAGAACTTAACTCTTATTAACATGGGTTTCCCATTGCGTTAACAATGGAGTTGTTATTCTCACTTTTTTTTTTGTTTTTTTGTTTTTGTTTTTTTTTTTTTTTTTTTTTT